>NC_135234.1:748220051-748522051 GCF_051348905.1 Ranitomeya variabilis | reverse complement strand
GGCATTGGCTCGAGGGTGCTAAGCATCGTGTGGTGGTCTTGACTGATCACAAAAATCTGATGTATCTCGAGTCTGCTAAACGCCTTAATCCGAGACAGGCCCGCTGGTCATTGTTTTTCTCCCGCTTTGATTTTGTTGTCTCGTATTTACCAGGTTCTAAGAATGTGAAGGCCGATGCTCTTTCTAGGAGCTTTGTGCCTGATGCTCCTGGAGTCGCTGATCCTGTTGGTATTCTTAAAGATGGAGTTATCTTGTCAGCTATTTCTCCGGATCTGCGACGTGTGTTGCAGAGATTTCAGGCTGATAGGCCTGAGTCTTGTCCACCTGACAGACTGTTTGTCCCGGATAAATGGACCAGCAGAGTCATTTCCGAGGTTCATTCCTCGGTGTTGGCAGGTCACCCGGGAATTTTTGGCACCAGAGATCTGGTGGCCAGGTCCTTTTGGTGGCCTTCCTTGTCAAGGGATGTGCGGTCATTTGTGCAGTCCTGTGGGACTTGTGCTCGAGCTAAGCCTTGCTGTTCTCGTGCCAGCGGTTTGCTCTTGCCCTTGCCTGTCCCGAAGAGACCTTGGACACATATCTCCATGGATTTCATTTCTGATCTTCCGCTATCTCAGGGCATGTCCGTTATCTGGGTGATATGTGATCGCTTCTCCAAGATGGTCCATTTGGTTCCTTTGCCTAAGCTGCCTTCCTCTTCCGATCTGGTTCCTGTGTTTTTCCAGAACGTGGTTCGTTTGCACGGCATCCCTGAGAATATTGTGTCAGACAGAGGATCCCAGTTCGTTTCTAGGTTCTGGCGATCCTTTTGTAGTAGGATGGGCATTGATTTGTCGTTTTCGTCTGCTTTCCATCCTCAGACTAATGGACAGACGGAGCGAACCAATCAGACTTTGGAGGCTTATTTGAGGTGTTTTGTCTCTGCTGATCAGGACGATTGGGTGACATTCTTGCCGTTGGCTGAGTTTGCCCTTAATAATCGGGCTAGTTCCGCCACCTTGGTTTCGCCTTTTTTCTGCAACTCTGGTTTCCATCCTCGCTTTTCTTCGGGTCATGTGGAGCCTTCTGACTGTCCTGGGGTGGATTCTGTGGTAGATAGGTTGCAGCGGATCTGGAATCATGTGGTGGACAACTTGAAGTTGTCACAGGAGAGGGCTCAGCGCTTTGCCAACCGCCGCCGCGGTGTGGGTCCCCGACTACGCGTTGGGGATTTGGTATGGCTTTCTTCCCGCTTTGTTCCTATGAAGGTCTCCTCTCCCAAATTTAAACCTCGTTTTATTGGGCCTTACAAGATATTGGAAATCCTTAATCCTGTATCTTTTCGTCTGGATCTTCCTGTGTCGTTTGCTATTCACAATGTATTTCATAGGTCCTTGTTGCGGCGGTACATTGTGCCTGTAGTTCCTTCTGCTGAGCCTCCTGCTCCGGTGTTGGTTGAGGGCGAGTTGGAGTACGTGGTGGAGAAGATCTTGGATTCTCGCCTCTCCAGGCGGAGGCTTCAGTACCTGGTCAAGTGGAAGGGCTATGGTCAGGAGGATAATTCCTGGGTGGTCGCCTCTGATGTTCATGCGGCCGATTTAGTTCGTGCCTTTCATGCCGCTCATCCTGATCGCCCTGGTGGTCGTGGTGAGGGTTCGGTGACCCCTCACTAAGGGGGGGGTACTGTTGTGAATTTGCTTTTTGCTCCCTCTAGTGGTTACTAGTTTTTTGACTCTGGTTTTTCTGTCATTCCTTTTATCCGCACCTGGGTCGTTAGTTAGGGGTGTTGCTATATAAGCTCCCTAGACCTTCAGTTCAACGCCTGGCAACGTAGTTATCAGAGCTAGTCTGCTGTGCTCTTGTCTACTGATCCTGGTTCCAGTTATATCAGCTAAGTCTGCCTTTTGCTTTTTGCTATTTGTTTTGGTTTTGTATTTTTGTCCAGCTTGTTCCTAATCTATATCCTGACCTTTGCTGGAAGCTCTAGGGGGCTGGTGTTCTCCCCCCGGATCGTTAGACGGTTCGGGGGTTCTTGAATTTCCAGTGTGGATTTTGATAGGGTTTTTGTTGACCATATAAGTTACCTTTCTTTATTCTGCTATCAGTAAGCGGGCCTCTCTGTGCTAAACCTGGTTCATTTCTGTGTTTGTCATTTCCTCTTACCTCACCGTTATTATTTGTGGGGGGCTTCTATCCAGCTTTGGGGTCCCCTTCTCTGGAGGCAAGAAAGGTCTTTTGTTTTCCTCTACTAGGGGTAGCTAGATTCTCCGGCTGGAGCGTGTCATCTAGAATCAACGTAGGAATGATCCCCGTCTACTTCTAGTGTTGGCGTTAGGAGTAGATATATGGTCAACCCAGTTACCACTGCCCTATGAGCTGGATTTTTGTATTCTGCAGACTTCCACGTACCTCTGAGACCCTCGCCATTGGGGTCATAACATAGACTTTCTGCATGATTGCATTTTCCTCTGTAGTTTCCTATAGACTGCTGAGCTGTATTTGATATTTGCACCAAGTGTTGTGGACTTGAGTTTCTCTCTGCACCTGTTTGAATCACTGTGTGATAATATAGACTTTACCACTTATAAAACTGTGTCCTGTAGTTGTCTTGTTCCACGCAAAGTGTCTCCCGAGTTATCCCCTATAATTATTACAGTGGTTCAGTGATGGACAGTAGAGCAGATCTGTGTTCCACCAGCTGGAGCTGTGGTTGCTGGGCTGTTGTACTGTAGAGTCTATCTGAAGATAGAAGCAGACCCTTTTATATCCCACAGCTTTCAGTCAGGGCATTCTCCCACTTGATTGGATGAAGGTGGTGATGGTAATCCCTCATTGTTCAATTAGACTGCATATTCGTCCTCCAAGTTCTGTAGTACACTGCAGGGAGCTGATGAAATACATACTCAGCAGGCATTCCACATATTAACATACAACAAAAGCCAACTCACAGACTCATATGAAACAATGGCTCATGTCCCTTGACCTACTAAGCAAAGGAACAATACATGTTAGGAATCGGGATAGATCCCAAGCATTGTCTGGTACTGCAGTCTCCCATTCTGGTCCAGCTTCTGTGGTTGCTACTCAGCACAGATGTCGGTCCCAGCAGTCGGTCTTGCTCAGGCTCGTGGTATTCGTTTGGTTGCTGTTGGCTCTTCAGCCAAGTCTATGGTGACCAGTGACATGCAAGTGCAGTCTTGTGCTCTGGAGTCTAAGTCCAGAGATCACCTCACTGATCATGTCCGTGATGTGGTGGCTTCTCATTTGTGGTTGGACGTTAGCTGCTCTAATGATGTAGCAGCCCCGGATTAGCCTGCGGGCGATGTCTCGGCTGACTGGGCATGAGTGTTTGAGGTGGAGCCTAGCGAATAAAAGGCTCTCAGCGGTGCACACAGGCACGCTAGCGTCATTTATGTTTGGTGTGTGTGGGTGGCTACTCTACCACTCTGTCTGTACGTTTGAGTGTATGACTTTGCTGAGACTGTACACGTTGGCAGGCAAGTTTCACACTTATATGGTTTCATACACTTGGCTCAACGCCTGAATCTTTAGTCTGCTACATGCTTAGGGTGCTGGTCAGGCACTGGTTATGTAGTGTCAGGACTGTGGTAACTAGCCGCTTGACTTAGCATCTGTTTCTTTCTTGTGTGCGGTTAGCACAGTTCAGTTACAGAGCAAGCTCAACCCTTATGCTATACTTCTCAGTGAAAGTGACAGGGTATTGTACCTAGCGTCAACGAGCTATCTCTCTTGGCTCAGCATCTGCTTCATTTGTGTGTGCGGTTAGCACCGTTTAGCTGCAGATCTAGCCCAATCCACATGCTATCATCCCTGTGGCGCTAATAAGGTATAGCACTTTGCATACTTGTGCCGTACCTCTTGGTGAAGTAACTGAGCTTGGTACTCAGTGTTCCATTCACAATGAGTGGCGTTAACTCAGTGTGTTCAAGGTAACGCTTGCTGTTGTGTTCCGTCATTGTTCACTAGCAGCAGGGTTCATCTATGCATGGTGGACCCCGGGTTGGGATTGCACTTCATTTTATATTTTATTTAGTGCAATCCGCCATCCCTAACAATACGTCTGGCATAATTAAGAATACTACACCCCAGGATCAGTCATCAGATTGACACTATGAATGATGCCACAGTTGAGTCCTTCAAATCGTGAGATGTTCTAGATTGCGACTTTTTGCTTTGGCTTAACCCCATTTAGTTACAGCGACAGTTTTAAGAGTAGATGGCAGCAAGTTCCAAACATCTCTTTATACATTTTATATTTTAGTTTTATTTACTTTGAGTTTCCAAAAGGTTCATTTCGGTTCAGTTTTTCAATGTTCCCAAATAGACTACATTTTTGCACATAGAGCAAGCAATCATAGGTTGACATTCCCTAAGGTGACTAAAAACAAAGTTTAAAATAAAAAATAAAGTCTTTAAAAGTAAGATTGAATCATCCACTTTTTCCAGATTTAAAAATAAAGAGATAGAAAAATATTCTATTGAAATATATACGGTAGTTAACCTGTAAGGTTATCAGCATAAAGAAAAAACAAAATGCCAAAATAGCCATTTTTCTGTTGCTGCGCCCCACAAAAAATAGATTTTAAAGTGACCAAAAAGTCATATGTGTTCCAAAATGGTATCAATAAAAAATATCAGCCTGCTAGTCTGGCACTTAGCACTTCGGCACTCAGTCTGGACTAATGTGAAACCTGGTGACTGTGAATTCAGGTCTCCAGAGTTTACAGCCACCAGGTCTCTTGGTAGCTGTGAGGCCTGAAGACCTTAAGGTAGTCCTTAAGGGAAACTTTAAAGTTACTGGAGTTTCCAGCTGCTTTAACACCTGGAGGCTGTGAACTCTGGTAACCTGAGTTCACAGCCTCCAGGTGTTCCAGCAGCTGGAAACTCTAGTAACATTAAAATCTCCCTTAAAGGCTCCTTTAAAGTTTATTGGCCCTACAGCTGATGGGAGACCAGGTGGCTGTGAACTCTGGTAATCCTTACCTGAGCTCTCAACCACTGGGTCTTGCAGCAGCGCAAGTGCCAGGCTGATGAGTACTGGATTGCCGAACTTGGTGTGGTCACACATTTGTCCGGCTGCTCTTGTGAGAAATGGCCACTGTGAACTAAGGTGACATCAGTGAGGTTACCCAGCTCACAGTGGTGTTGCCCTCATGAGAAGCCGCCACTGTGAATTGAGATAATCTTACTGACATCACCTCAGTTCACAGCGATTTGCGGGGCACAGCATGAGAGCTGGCAGTGGCTGCTGCTCCAGTCTATGGAGCTGCGTTCTCTGAATGGAGCTCCACCGACTGGATGAAAAAGACTGGGATCATTGTGGGACCTCCATATTATGGATTACAATGAACTTTGTGGATTATTATTTTGTATATTACTTTTTTAATAAATGGGGAAAGAGGGGAAATGTTGGGGAGTTTTTTTTTTAATAAAGATTTTTTTGGTGTATTTTCTATTTCTATTTACTTGTTGGGTTAGTAATGTGGGTGTCTGATATATGCCTCTCCATTAGTAACCCTTGGGCTTGATGTCAGACAACATTATACAGCGAGCATTAACCTCACAATCCCATTACCCCAATTGCCACTGCACCAGGGCAATCGGGAAAAGCCCAGGCTGAGCGCTATTGCTGGGGTTCCTGAGGGCTGATCTGATTAAGCTGGGAAAGGGCCAATATCCATGGCTATTTCCAGCCTATTAATATCAGCCTGCAGCTGTCTGCTTTGCCTCAGCTGGTTATTGACAATAAGGGGGATCCCACATCATTTTTTTAGGGTCCACCATTTTTAATAACCAGCAAAGGCAAAGTATACAGCTGTGAGATGATATATAAATAACCTGGGAAGGTCCAAGGTTATTGGCCCCTCCAAGGCATAATAAGATCAGCTCACAGCTGTTTGCTTTCCCTTGGTTGGTTATAAAAATAGGGAGGATCCCAAGTCATTTTTTTATTATTTATAATTTTTTGTTTATTTATTAACAAGTACAGTTAAATACACACACAGTGCCCTGCTCCACTTGGACCTCAGCTTCCAGGTTCAAGATTATTTTTAATTTTTTGGTCCTATTTTATCTTAAGTCATTTTCCTATCCACATTTGTTTGCAGGGTAATTGTCCTGCTCTTACTCCCATTTTTCTTCCTTTTTCTGCCCCCTAGTCCTTACTACGACCATTTTACAGCAACTTTACAGCACCAAAGTTCGAGTCTCCATTGACTTATATGGGGTTCAGGTCCGGGGTCAAGTTCGGGTATATGAAGCAAACTTTTTCTTAAGTTCGGATGAACCCTCCAAAACCAAACTTCCATGGGTCCGTTCATCCCTAATGAACACCCTAAAACATTTTTTTATAAGTTGGAGTCAGACTCTTCAGATTCATTAGGAAACGCATACCTCTTAATGAATCAGGAGCGTCTGGTGAGTGTCGTGCACCCTCGTGCTCCTTGCCACACATCTTACTCATGTCATGAGTTAGACGATCTGTGATGTCATGTCCTTGTTCTGCCCCAACTCTACCAATTTTGGCAAAGCTGAGGGCAAAATTGTCAGGAAAGCGCTAAGAGTTGCAAGACTTTTGTGCAAAATATTTGCAACTTTTTGATAAATCGGGACTCAAAAGTTGTAAGTAACTTTTGCAATGCACTGATATTTGTGCACATGGCACTATACAGGCACTCTTTATGGAGGGCACACTGTTGGCTGTCACCAATGTTTATGGTAAAATCTATTGGCATTAATGCGTCACTTGTTTACGCGGGCACTCACCTAGCATCGATTCTGCAGAATCTTCTATTATTTATAGGATCACTCTGCTGACACTTTTTGTGCATAGTGCACATCGTTGGCACTTAGGCCGCCGTCACACATGCGAGTTTTACGGACGTAAGAGCGCAGAAACTATGTGCGTAAAACTCGCATAACATACGGCACAATGATTCTCAATGGGTCTAGTCCTATCAGCCGTATATTACGGATCCGTAATATACGGCGTTCTACGGCCATACAAAATCGCAGCATGCTGCGTTTGTCAGCGTATTGCACAAAAAAATCGCCAATGAAAGTCTATGGGGGCGAGAAAAATACAGATTCCACACGGACCAGCAGTGTGACTTGCGAGAAATACGCAGCGGTGTTAGTGAAAAGTCGGTAATTCAATTGCCGGCTTTTCATTTCTCCTGCCTAAACCCGACAGGATATGAGACATGGTTTACATACAGTAAACCATCTCATATCCCCTCTTTTTTTGCATATTCCACACTACTAATGTTAGTAGTGTGTATGTGCAAAATTTCAGCGCTGTAGCTGCTAAAATAAAGGGTTAAATGGCGGAAAAAATTGGCGTGGGCTCCCGCGCAATTTTCTCCGCCAGAGTGGTAAAGCCAGTGACTGAGGGCAGATATTAATAGCCAGGAGAGGGTCCATGGTTATTGGTCCCCCCGTGGCTAAAAACATCTGCCCCCAGCCACCCCAGAAAAGGCACATCTGGAAGATGCGCCTATTCTGGCACTTGGCCACTCTCTTCCCACTCCCTGTAGCGGTGGGATATGGGGTAATGAAGGGTTAATGCCACCTTGCTATTGTAAGGTGACATTAAGCCAGATTAATAATGGAGAGGCGTCAATTATGACACCTATCCATTATTAATCCAATTGTATGAAAGGGTTAAAAAACACACACACACATGATTAAAAAGTATTTTAATGAAATAAACACAGCGGTTGTTTTAATATTTTATTGCTCTCTCAATCCATTTGCAGACCCTCGCTTGGCAAAACAATAAACGCACAAGATACATACCCTCTGTTGAACCGTCACGTCCCACGAGGTAATCCATCTGAAGGGGTTAAAATAATTTACAAGCAGGAGCCCTGCAAATGCAGCTGTGCTCGTGCTTGTAATTCCCCGGCGAATGAAGGAAATGTAGGTCATTGACCTACATTTCCTTCAGTCGCGGTGATGCGCCCCTGCTGGATGTTCTCATGAACTGCAGCCTGGGAACTTTTTCCCACGCTCCAGGTCATATGAGGACATCCACCAGGGGGCGCATCACCGCGACTGAAGGAAATGTAGGTCAATGACCTACATTTCCTTCATTCGCCGGGGAATTACAAGCACGAGCACAGCTGCATTTGCAGGGCTCCTGCTTGTAAATTATTTTAACCCCTTCAGATGGATTACCTCGTGGGACGTGACGGTTCAACAGAGGGTATGTATCTTGTGCGTTTATTGTTTTGCCAAGCGAGGGTCTGCAAATGGATTGAGAGAGCAATAAAATATTAAAACAACCTCTGTGTTTATTTCATTAAAATACTTTTAAATCGTGTGTGTGTGTTTTTTAACCCTTTCATACAATTGGATTAATAATGGATAGGTGTCATAATTGACGCCTCTCCATTATTAATCTGGCTTAGGGCTCATTTCCACATGCGAGACACAGGTCCGTATCTCGCATGTGGAAACCAAGCTCTGGCGCCGGCACTTTGGAGCGGAGCGTGCAGCTCCATGTGTTCCTATGCGGCCGCACGCTCCGCTCCTGAGTGCCGGCTCCACAGCTTGGTTTCCACATGCGAGATACGGACGTGTGCCTCGCATGTGGAAATGAGCCCTTAATGTCATCTTACAATAGCAAGGTGGCATTAACCCTTCATTACCCCATATCCCACCGCTACAGGGAGTGGGAAGAGAGTGGCCAAGTGCCAGAATAGGCGCATCTTCCAGATGTGCCTTTTCTGGGGTGGCTGGGGGCAGATGTTTTTAGCCACGGGGGGGCCAATAACCATGGACCCTCTCCTGGCTATTAATATCTGCCGTCAGTCACTGGCTTTACCACTCTGGCGGAGAAAATTGCGCGGGAGCCCACGCCAATTTTTTCCGCCATTTAACCCTTTATTTTAGCAGCTATAGCGCCCAAATTTTGCATACACAGACTACTAACATTAGTAGTGTGTAATATGCAAAAAAAAAGGGGGATATGAGATGGTTTACTGTATGTAACCATGTCTCATATCCTGTCGGGTTTGGGAAGGAGAAATGAAAAGCCGGCAATTGAATTACCGGCTTTTCACAGATATCGCGCTGAAGTAAATATAAATAAAGAATATATATATATGTGTCTCAATGACATATATATGTATATATATACTGTATATATGTTTTACCGAACATTTGAGCACATAAATCCATTAGATGTCGGTTTTGCAAGCCTGCGAGAAAATCTCGCAGTACGGATGCCATACGGATTACATACGGAGGATGCCATGCGCAAAATACGCTGACACACCCTGACTACGGATCACTATTTTGGGAACATTTCTCCGTATTACGGCCGTATTACGGCCGTAAAATACGGACCGTATTGTCTTACGCCAAGTGTGACGCCGGCCTTATATGCACTTTTGCTGGTAGGCACTATCTTGGTATTATTCTTTATAGGGACAATCTGCTGGTGATGTTTATAGGATCACTCTGCTTGGATTACTGTGTATAGGGGAACTCGGCTTGCGCTTGTTTACGAGGGCTCTCAGCTTGATATTAATGCTGGAGTACACTCTGTTGGCACTGTTGTTTTTCAGGGCATCTTGCTGCCATTGATGTTGTTTATGGGGTCCCTCTGATATTGACATTGATACTGGCTTCTTTCTGTGTATTATATGTTTGGATTTATTTGCACTGCATCTTGGTGTTATTTATATTTCCTTCATTACGTATGAATTATTATTATTATTATTATTGAATTATATTTTATGGATCCACTTTGCTGGAAAAATTAATTATTGGTGGCAACGATCATGCATTTATTCATGGTAGCATCACAGAGCAAGCTCTGACTGTGATTTAGGAGGCACTTTGCAGGCTTTGTTGTTTGTTTGGCAGTTTTTTGTGCTTTTATTTTTTTTCCCTCCCCTTCTTCCAAAAGCCCAAACTTTTTTTTTTATATTCTGTCAACATAACCGCATGAAGGCTTGTTCTTTTTTTCAGGATAAGTTGTAGCTTTAAATGACACCAATAATTTTACCGTACAATAAAATGAATAATGGGGAAAAAAAAATCCACGTGTGATGAAATAGTGAAAAATTTTGAATTTGCCCATTTTTGGAGGTTTTGCCATTGTACGGTAAAAAATGACCCGATGGCACAATTCTACAGGTCAGTATGATTACAGCAACACCAAAACTTACTATATTTTCTTTTTATTTAAGTGATGAAAAAAGCTTCAGAAATTTTCCCCAAAATGTGGTTTGTGTCGCCATTTTCTGGGACCGGTAATGCTTTTTCTTTTCCATTGTTGGAGCTCCAAGGGGGTTTGTTTTTGCATGATTAGAAGTATTTCATTAATACTATTTTGGAGTTAATACCATTTTGGAGTTCATAAACTATTTAGTTTCATGGAGTTTTTTTGGGGGGAGGAGGAATGACTCCTTAAAAATGAAAGAAAAAATTAAATTTTTTGCGAATTCATTTTTTTTACCATATGGGTTAATTCATTTAATATTTTGAAGATCCAGATTTTTATGGATGCAGCATTACCAAATATGCCTATTAATTAATTTTTTTTTTTATCTCTTTATTTTTAATGGGAAGAAAGTGGGTTGATTTTGATTATATTTTTTTATTCAACTTTCTTATTTTTTGATCTTTTGTGGTCCTATTCAGGATACTTGAACCTGCAATCCTCCAATCACTGTTACTAGGACCAAGACAGCAGCGATTGGGGCTTCTAGCGACAAATAAATGCTTAGTAGCTGTGGCTGGAACAAAACTCCCGCCCGGGCTGTAAGAGACAGATGCCGGCCATGTAATATATCCGGCATAGGCCATGTGCGGAGGGACCTCAGCTCCTGAGCCCCCTCCACACAAAGTCACCCCAGCGCAGGACATACTGTTATGCTTACATACAAGGATTTTAAAGGAGGCCCTTTACCAATATTATTATTGTCGGTTGCACTTTTTTCATGGTCAATGAGATGTTGTTCCTTTGAAAGTGATGAAGGGGACACTCTGGTTGCTGTTCTATGAATATTTCCTCCTTGCACAATATTGCAGCATTATTTATTTTGTATAGTTTGGCAACGATATTTATGTGTCCTTAGAGTTGAATGAAAAGATTTGTAGGGTCATGACTAAAGATGAGCGAATATGTTTGGAAACGATCACAGAATCCAAATTTGCCATATTCGGGCCATATTAGTACCCTATTCGTGCCGAATTGATGTTTGACGATCGTTTCCAAACGTATTCACTCATTTCTACTCCCGGGGAGTATTGTAAATTTAATGGTCCCCGACGATCATAATCCCAACTGAATATTGAAAAATTTGCTCAACTCTGGTCGTGATCTAGCGGGCATGTCAGTAGTCTGGAGTTCCCGGACTGGAGACCTGTGAACCTCCTCCTACCTGCCGCTATCCCTTTGCTTCATCTTATTAGAAAGTGTGACGTAATGTGTGTCATTCTGCAATGGTGACATCCGCTAGGTCTATTAATTACATGAGGTGTCGGGGATGCCAAGAAATAAGAGGAGGTTCTCAGGGCTCTAGTGTGGTGGTCACTGCACCATGGTGACATCAGTTATGTGTATAGCATGATGACACTGTATGTAATATCATGGGCACTGACTATGTCTATCGCGTACAGCCTGCAGACATCACCAGAGAAGCTGAAAACAACATTTGTACATAAAAATGTTAACATCTAAAATGTATTTTCTCCTTTTTTTCTGTGCTGAATTTCGTAAACTGACCAGTAACCACTCAATGAAGGATGCCTCCGCCTTATCTCCGTTGTTAGACTGAATTGTGGAAACTCTCTAAGTGCTTGAATCTAATGTGTTTTCCTTCGGTGACCTTATAATGCATCCAGACTCTTTTATATTTTCCCATAAAGGCAGACAAATCAAACCTTATGTTACTTCCTTCGGCGGCACATTCTCGCCACTTTACTATGATTTTGGGTTCATGCGATACTTCAGGACCCAATGTCCTCAACAAATTGCATTTCTATTTGTGGTCTGGTTATGCTATTTATTTCAAATGTTTGATGGCCACATCTTGGTTGCAAAGAGCAAAGGGAAAAGTTGTCAAGCCACAAATTTTTCCCATTTTCACAAAATTCCACAATTTATGAACAGAATTCTGTTTCACGTAGATCCCTGAATTCATCAAAGCGATTACACCGGAATTCTGGCGTAAATCGCTTTGAAAAGTCACAACATTGGAGTAACATTTGTGGAAGATGCGTCTAATTCATTAAAGGGGTGTCCACTAGGGTTGAGCGACTTTTATTTTTATAGGATCGGGTCGGGTTTCACGAAACCCGACTTTCTCAAAAGTCGGGTCGAGTGAAATCGGCTGATCCTATAAAAAAGTCGGGGTCGGCCGAAACACGAAACCCAATGCAGTGCAATGGGATACTATGGTTCCCAGGGTCTGAAGGAGAGGAAACTCTCCTTCAGGCCCTGGGATCCATATTTAAGTGTAAAATAAAGAATTAAAATAAAAAATATTGATATACTCACCTCTCCGACGCAGCCTGGACATCGCCGCTGGTAACCGGCATCTTCCATTCCTAAAAATGGCGCTTGAAAAACCTTTCGATGACGTCACGGCTTGTGATTGGTCGCGGCGGCCCACGTGACCGCTCAGCGACCAATCACAAAGCCGTGACGTAATTCTCAGGTCCTAAATTCCTCATTCTAGGAATTTAGGACATGAGAATTACGTCACGGCTTTGTGATTGGTCGCTGAGCGGTCACGTGGGCCGCCGCGACCAATCACAAGCCGTGACGTCATCGAAAGGTCCTTCACGCGCTCATTCTTAAGAAGGAAGGCTGCCGGAAAGAAGCCGAGGGTGAGTATATTCCTATTAGGTATAAACTCACCCTCGGACGCGCCCTGCTTCTTTCCGGCAGCTTTCCTTCTTAAGAATGAGCGCGTGAAGGACCTTTTGATGACGTCACGACTTGTGATTGGTCGCGGCGGCCCACGTGACCGCTCACCGACCAATCACAAAGCCGTGACGTAATTCGCATGTCCTAAATTCCTAGAATGAGGAATTTAGGACCTGAGAATTACGTCACGGCTTTGTGATTGGTCGCTGAGCGGTCACGTGGGCCGCCGCGACCAATCACAAGCCGTGACGTCATCGAAAGGTCTTTCAAGCGCCATTCTTAGGAACGGAAGATGCCGGTTACCAGCGGCGATGTCCAGGCTGCGTCGGAGAGGTGAGTATATCAATATTTTTTATTTTAATTCCTTATTTTACACTTAAATGTGGATTCCGATACCGATTTCCGATATCGCAAACATATCGGAACTCGGTATCGGAATTCCGATACCAGATTCAGAAGATCGCCGACCTCATGGCCGACCCCCAAAAGTCGGCGACTTCTGAAAATGGCCGACCCGTTTCGCTCAACCCTAGTGTCCACTACCTTGCCAACCACTTTTTAAAGGAAGTATTCCCCTCTTGTGCAATAAAAATAGCAGATTCTAACCTTCCGCCCTGGGTTTTTTCTAGCGATGTCAGCGCCCGGTCTCCTGGGACACTCGTGGAATGGTTACGCACATGTGAGCCGGGCAGTCAATCAAAGTCTGCTCACTTCCTTTGGATGAATGTCAGACAAGCAAAAGAAGAAAGAGCGCAGCACCCCAATACTGACCGCTGTTCGACTCCATGGCTCATGTGGCATAAAAATGTCACGTGAGTCCCAGGAGACCCGGCGCCGGAGCGGGAAGTGACTTTCTATTATTTTTATTTTACAAGTGAGACTATTTAAATAAAAAGGGGATCTCCTAGGTAATATACAACTCAATTAAGTAGAGAGTGCTTCCTAAGGAATCAGGCACAATAGGCCACTCACTGAACGTCTCAACATTAAAGGTGTTGTCCACCACTGAGGATGTTTTCTCTTTCTTAAATGTATGTTATTAGGGCTAAATAAAAACATTTTTACTATTGAGTTTTACTATCGCTCGCTGCAGAACAAGTTAACTGAGCATTTGTCAGTGAGCTCATTCTGTTGACATTAGAGGGAGTTTGCGATTCTTTTATCTTTTAGTCTTTGTTTAGCTGTTTATGACCACATCAAAGTTGAATGTACAAAGAAACAAAGATCCTGTAAAAGCCAAATGCTTTAAGGAACTCGGTAGCAAAAATTATTTTTAACTCCAAATACATGGATTTAAGGGAAAAAAATAGCTAGCATAACTTCTCTTCACCCCCTTCACAACCTTGGATGTATCCATTTGTCTAGGTTGGTAGCTACTTACAAAATAATAATAAAAGATATATATGTATATATATATACACACACACACAGTATATACTCGAGTATAAGCCAAGGCACCTAATTTTCCACGGAAAACTGGGTAAGTTTATTGGCTCAAGTATAAGCCAGGTCCCCTCATGCATTGCATGCATTGTCCCCTCATCCCTGTCCTGCTATGTGTGGCTCCCCAGTTTTGTCCTGGTATGTATGGCTCCACGGTCTCGTATGGCTTCATGGTCCCACATGGCTCACACCACCGACCTTTCTCACCCTCCTTGCGTGTCCCTGCATCCCTGTTCCAGCGCCGGCAGCTCTTCCTTGTTTCTGTGCTCAGTGGTCACATGGCACCGCTCAATAAGGTCATGAATATGTGCTCCATGCCTATGGGAGCGGAGATGTGTACGTATTCATTACCTTAATGAGCGGTAGCACCTGACTGCTGAGCACAGGAACAGGAAGAGCTGCTGAGCTGCTGGTGCCAGGACAGATGCAGAGATGGAGATGCAGCAATGGAGGGTGAGTATTGATAACTTCTGGAAGCCTGCTGCTGCAGCTGCCACTGTGCTACAGCTGCCGGCTCCCCACTCTCCCTCCCCCGCCGGATTTCTGGACAAAGACTCGTGTATAAGCCGAGGGGGGCGTTTTAAGCACAAATAAAATGTGGTGAAAATCTCGGCTAATACACTAGTATGTATGGTATAATATATATACAGTACAGACCAAAAGTTTGGACATACCTTCTCATTTAAAGATTTGTCTGTAGTTTCATGACTATGAAAATTGTAAATTCACACTGAAGGCATCAAAACTATGAATTAACACATGTGGAATTATATACTTAACAAAAAAGTGTGAAACAACTGAAGTTATGTCTTATATTCTAGGTTCTTCAAATAGCCACCTTTTGCTTTGATGACTGCTTTGCACACTCTTGGCATTCTCTTGATGAGCTTCAAGAGGTAGTCACCGGAAATGGTTTTCACTTAACAGGTGTGCCCTGTCAGGTTTAATAAGTGGGATTTCTTGCCATATAAATGGGGTTGGGACCATCAGTTGTGTTGAGCAGAAGTCTGGTGGATACACAGCTGATAGTCCTACTGAATAGACTGTTTTGTATGGTGGCAAGAAAAAAGCAGCTAAGTAAAGAAGAACGAGTGGTCATCATTACTTTAAGAAATTAAGGTCAGTCAGTCTGAAAAATTGGGCAAACTTTGTAAGTGTCCCCAAGTGCAGTTGCAAAAACCATCAAGCGCTACAAAGAAACTGGCTCACATGAGGACCGTCCCAGGAAAGGAAGACCAAGAGTCACCTCTGCTTCTGAGGATAAGTTTATCCGAGTCACCAGCCTCAGAAATCGCAGGTTAACAGCAGCTCAGATTAGAGACCAGGTCAATTCCACACAGAGTTCTAGCAGCAGACACATCTCTACAACAACTGTTAAGAAGAGACTTTGTGCAGCAGGCCTTCATGGTAAAATAGCTGCTAGGAAACCATTGCTAAGGACAGGCAACAAGCAGAAGAGACTTGTTTGGGCTAAAGAACACAAGGAATGGACATTAGACCAGTGGAAATCTGTGCTTTGGTCTGATGAGTCCAAATTTGAGATCTTTGGTTCTAACTAGTGTTGAGCATTCCGATACCGCAAGTATCGGGTATCGGCCGATACTTGCGGTAACGGAATGCCGAGATCCGATACTTTTGTGGTATCGGGAATCGGTATCGGATCCATATTACTGTGTAAAATAAAGAATTAAAATAAAAAATATTGATATACTCACCTCTCCGGAGGCCCCTGGACATCACCGCTGGTAACCGGCAGCCTTCTTTGCTTAAAATGAGTGTGTTTAGGGCCTTCCATGACGTCACGGCTTCTGATTGGTCACGTGCCGCTCATGTGACCGCCACGCGACCAATCACAAGCCGTGACGTCATTCTCAGGCCCTAAACTCCTCATTCTAGGAATTTAGTACCTGAGAATGACGTCACGGCTTGTGATTGGTCGCGTGGCGGTCACATGAGCGGCACGCGACCAATCAGAAGCTGTGACATCATGGAAGGCCCTAAACGCGCTCATTTTAAGCAAAGAAGGCTGCCGGTTACCAGCGGTGATGTCCAGGGGCCTCCGGAGAGGTGAGTATATCAATATTTTTTATTTTAATTCTTTATTTTACACAGTAATATGGATCCCAGGGCCTGAAGGAGAGTTTCCTCTCCTTCAGACCCTGGGAACCATCAGGATACCTTTCGATACTTGGTGTCCCATTGACTTGTATTGGTATCGGGTATCGGTATCGGCGATATCCGATACTTTTTGGGTATCGGCCGATGCTATCCGATACCGATACTTTCAAGTATCGGACGGTATCGCTCAACACTAGTTCTAACCACCGTGTCTTTGTGCGATGCAGAAAAGGTGAACGGATGGACTCTACATGCCTGGTTCCCACCGTGAAGCATGGAGAAGGAGGTGTGATGGTGTGGGGGTGCTTTGCTGGTGACACTGTTGGGGATTTATTCAAAATTGAAGGCATACTGAACCAGCATGGCTACCACAGCATCTTGCAGCGGCATGCTATTCCATCCGGTTTGCGTTAAGTTGGACCATCATTTATTTTTCAACAGTACAATGACCCCAAACACACCTAGTGTAAGGGCTATTTGACCAAGAAGGAGAGTGATGGGGTGCTACGCCAGATGACCTGGCCTCCACAGTCACCAGACCTGAGCCCAATCAAGATTGTTTGGGGTGAGCTGGACCGCAGAGTGAAGGCAAAAGAGCCAACAAGTGCTAAGCATCTCTGGGAACTCCTTCAAGATTGTTGGAAGACCAATCCCGGTGACTACCTCTTGAAGCTCATCAAGAGAATGCCAAGAGTGTGCAAAGCAGTCATCAAAGCAAAAGGTGGCTACTTTGAAGAACCTAGAATATAAGACATAATTTCAGTTGTTTCACACTGTTTTGTTAAGTATATAATTCCACATGTGTTAATTCATAGTTTTGATGACCTCATTGTGAATTTACAGCTTTCATAACAGAAAAATCTTTAAATGAGGTGTGTCCAAACCTTTGGCCTGTACTGTATATATATATATATATATATATATATATATATATATATATATATATATATATATATATATATATATGTGTATATATATGCATTGTACCTGTAAATAAATATTTTTAGGAAAAAAAAACTGAAAAAGTACACATTCGGTATGTAACACTGCGTCCGGAATGAGCCGACCTATAAAACTATCCCACTAGTTAACCCCTTCAGTGAACACTGTAACAAAAAGAAAAAAAAAACTAGGCAGAAAAGTATGCTTTTTCATCATACTGTCGAACAAAAATTGTAATAAAATGCAATAAAAAACACAAATATAAATAAACATGGTACAGCTGAAAACATCACCATATAGCTCCATCACTGAAAAAATAAAACGTTATAGCTCTCAGAATAAAGCGATGCAAAAATAATTATTTTTTCTATAAAATTGTTTTTATTGTGTAAAAGCGTAAAAACATTAAAAAATCAATATAAATGAGGTATCGCTGTAGTCGTACTGACTGACCCGAAGAATAAAACTGCTTTATCAATTTTACCACACGGTGAACAGCATAAAATAAACCCCCAAATCTAAAATACCTGAACTGCTGGTTTTTGTTCATTATACCTCTCAGAAATCAAAATAGAAAGCGATAAAAAATGTCATGTGCCTGAAAATAGTACCAATAAAATCCTCAGCTCGTCCCACAAAAAATAGCCCTTACATGATTGTGAAAAATATAGAAAAATGATAGCTCTTAAAATATGGTGCTGCAAAAATTATCTTTTGCAAAAAAAGCATCTTTTAGTGAGTGACAGCAGCTAAATAGAAAAACCCAATATAAATCTGGTATCGCTGTAATCGCACCGACATGAAGTAGAAATTTGTTTAATCATTTATTATACCACATGAGGAGCGGTGTAAAAAATAAATAAATAAAACCAATTCTCCACCTGCTGCTAATTTGCTCAGTGTGCCACCCAACGATCACAATAAGGCTCGGTCACATTTATCCTGTGCTCTGCGCTGAGCGCATTCACCGTGGTTTCAGTGTAAGTCTCTGAAATACATGATCCAGATGGAACCCCAGGCAAGGGCCGGCATTAAGGGCAGGCAAACAAGGCATTTGCCTAGTGCATGCACTCCCCACTAATTTCTGATGCTGACATAGCTTAATGACCTTCAGTGACATCATAGTCATGTGACCATATGTGCCTGTATGTATGAGCTTGTGCATACATGCATTTGTAAATATGTGGCTGTACTTGTATATTTCTGTATGTGTGTGCATGTATACATCTGAATTTATGTGTCTGTACATACATGTATCTGTATATGTGCCTGTGCATTCATACTCCTGTATGTAAGTGCTGCAAGTAAGCATGTATCTGTATGTATGTGCATGCATGTTTCTCTATGTCCATACACTAATATGTAAGTATGAACCTGCACATGAATGTCTCTGTATGTATGTGCATGGATCTACAACTCTGGCAAAAATAGAGACCACTGCACAGTTTTATAATAATCAGCTTCTCTACATGTCTGACATCCATTCCATTCCAGTGTCCGTTGAATACCAACCAGAGTACACCTCATTCTACTTAATGTGCTTCTGATTAGGTGATCACCTGAACCAAATCTTATTTATTGAAGGAAAGTATAAAAAAAACTGTTGGGATGTTCACAATCCTCTTGCAATAGGACAAGCTGGATGGCAAAACAAGTGCCAGTAATATCCCAAAAGTAATAGGAATGAAAAAATAACATTTAACCATGTCAAAGAAGTTGAAAAGAAAAGTCTTGGGTGAGGAAAAGTAGGGCTCAAATCTGGCTTTACTAGCAGAGGAACACAGTGAGCGTCATGTTGCATCCATCCTTAAAATTTCTAAGACGGCAGTCCATTACAACAAGGCCAAGCAGCAGACATTGGGGACAACAAAGCTACAGATAGGCAGAGGGCGAAAACGACTCTCCACTGATCGAGGTGACCGTCATCTTATTTGAATGTCACTCAGCAACCACAGGATGACATCAAATGACCTACAAAAGGAATGGCAAATGGCAGCTGGGGTGAAGTGCTCGGCAAGAACAGTTCGTAATAGGCTCCTAGAGGCAGGACTCAAGTCATGTAAAGCTAGAAAAAAGCCTTTCATCAATGAGAAGCAAAGGAGATCCAGGCTGAAGTTTGCCAAAGACCATAAGGATTGGACTATAGAGGACGGGAGTAAGGTAATCTTCTCTGGTGAGTCTAATTTTCTGCTTTGCCCAACACCTGATCTTCTAATGGTTAGACGGAAACCTGGAGAGGCATACAAGCCACAGTGTCTTGCACCCACTGTGAAATTTGGTGGAGGATCAGTGATGATCTGGAGATGCTTCAGCAAGGCTGGAATTGGACAGGTTAATCTTTGCGAAGGACATATGAATCAAGCCACATGCAAGATTTTCCTGGAAAAACAGTTGATTTCTTCTGCTCAGGCAATGTTCCCCAACTCTGAGGACTGTTTTTTCCAGCAGGACAATGCGCCATGCCACACAGCTAGGTCAATCAAGGTGTGAATGAAGGACCACCACATCAAATCCCTGTCATGGCCAGCCAAATCTCCAGACCTGAACCCCATTGAAAACCTCTGGAATGTAATCAAGAGGAAGATGGATATTCACAAGCCATCAAACAAAGAAAAACTGCTTACATTTTTGTACCAAGAGTGGCATAAGGTCACCCAAAAGCAGTGTGAAAGACTGGTGGAAAGCATACCAAGACGCCTGAAAGCTGTGATTAAAAGTCATGGTTATTCCACAAAATACTGATTTCTGAACTCTTCCTGAGTTAAAACATTAGTATTGTTGTTTCTAAATGATTATGAACTTGTTTTTTTCATTATTTGAGGTCTGCAAGCAATGCATTTTTTTGTTATTTTGACCATTTCTCATTTTCAGAAAATAAATACAAAATGTATTGCTTGGAACTTCAGAGACATGTTGTCAGTAGTTCATAGAATAAAAGAACAATTTACAGTACAAACCAAAAGTTTGGACACACCTTCTCATTTAAAGATTTTTCTGTATTTTCATGACTATGAAAATTGTACATTCACACTGAAGGCATCAAAACTATGAATTAACACATGTGGAATTATATACTTAAAAAAGTGTGAAACAACTGAAATTATGTCTTATATTGTAGGTTCTTCAAAGTAGCCACCTTTTGCTTTGATGACTGCTTTGCACACTCTAGGCATTCTCTTGATGAGCTTCAAGAGGTAGTCATGCCGATGCACTGTGGGCCCCCGATCACGTGACGGGGGTCAGCGGTGCACGTATTTCCGGCCCGATGGATGGACGAGCGCGTTAAATGCCACTGTCAAAGTTTGACAGCGGCATTTAACTAGTTAATAGGTGCGGGTGGATCGCGATTCCACCCGCGCTTATTGCGGGTATATGTCAACTGTTCAAAACAGCTGACATGTCCCTGTTTTGATGCGGTTCACTGCCAGTGCCCGCATCAAAGCAGGAGTACTGAAAATCGGGTATACTATTCCGTACAATGTCAGTGAGGGGTTAATTGTTGCCAGAGCTGTATATGTATGTGCCTGTGCATGCATGTCTCTGGGTGTATGTGCATGTAAGTATCTGTATGTATGTGTATGTATGTGCTCCATGCAGGCATGTGTCTGCATCTATGTGCTTTGTGTATGCATGTATCGGCTCCTTGCATAAGATTTGCACTGCACCTCAAAAGTAGTTTTAGACCACATATTGGTTATCATTGTACTTAGGAGAAATTGCACAACAAATTGTATTGTGCAATTTCTCCAGTTACCCTTGTGAAAAATAAAAATAATTGGGGCTTAAAGAGCATTTTGTGAGAGAAATGTGATTTTTTATTTTCACAGGTCTACGTTATAAACCTCTGTGAAGAACTCAGGGGTTCAAGGTGTTCGTCATACATCTAGGTACATTCCTTGAGGGGTCTATTTTCCAAATTTGCATCACTTGTGAGGGGTTTTCACTGCTTTGGCACATCAATGGCTTTCCAAATGGACATGGCATCTGCTAATGATTCCAGCCAATTTAGGGTTCAAAAAGTCAAACAATGATAGTTCCCTTCAAAGCCCTGTTGTGCACAAAACAGTAGTTTTCCCTTACATATGGGCTATCAGCATACCCAAGAGAAATCGTACAATTTTGGGGGTACATTTTCTTCTGTTACCCTTGTGAAAATAAAAAAAAAATTCTAAAAGAGCAATTTTCTGGAAAAACATAGATTTTTTATTATCACGGCTCAACATTATAAATTTCTGTGAAGCACCTAGGGGCTTCAAGGTGCTCATCACACATCTAAATATGTTATTTGAGGACTCTAGTTTTCAAATTGAAAATTATGAAGGTGGAAACAGGCATGGGGGATGAAGTGGTTAACAAAATCCCAAATCTACCTAGGACAGATAAAAGGTTAAATGACTGTATATATACATATACATTTTGGGATTTACAATGCGCTTGGGCTGTTTTTTTCAGATGGCAACAAATGGCCTTTACTGACCTTTTTTTTATTATTTATTTTCCTCCCCCAGGATCCCCTGTAGTCAGTTAAAATATATTATTAGGAAAATACCCTCTGGTGTGGCACGTTATATTCATGAGACATAAAACTAATATCTCATTCACTTCAAAATGTTTATTTGGAGCAAACTGAGGATAAAGAGGATTCTATTTTAGGTCTAAGACTTTAATTAATTTCTTTTTTTTCCCCTCAAATAGTGAAAAAACCCTTGTCTCTGTAGCCTTGAGCATCTGTATTTCTAAGAAATTGAAAATTGCATCCATTCCCATTCATAGCCCAGGGGTACACACAGGAATAGCAACAAAAATGTAATTTTGTGGGATCTAGTTCTAATGAAATCACCTGTGATGTTGAATATTCCCACCGCAGCTGAACTGAATGAAGATCGTGCTTAAATAAGGAGATTCTAACCATACAGTTACAATTATTCAGAAAAAAAATATCTGCGTTCAACGAGAAATGTTTAATTTGCTACTTTACATTTTCGAGAACGTGCACGGCGCCGTCATGAGTTTTATTAATATTTGCTCTAGCAGAAGCGTGAACCTTTCATATCCAAAGGACCTTCCCAGCGCGGTTATTACATTTTCTTCTGTATACTTTAAAAACACACACGAGCCTTCATGGATTTCACATTAATAATTTTATTTTGAAAAATTGCCATCTCTATAGGTTTTTTTAAAAAAAGAGTTGCTTTAACCCCTTTCCTACTGTCGAAATTCTTTTCACCAGATTTTGCTAGAAGACGGCAGGAAGATCGATTTAGGTCTCATTCACATGTTCGAATTTTCCAACGTACGACTAAAACAGACTGATTACTTTGAACACAGTTTGGTCTGGGAGTCATCCATTTTTCTCATAAGTGGAGAAATAAAAAAAAACCCTTGGATAAAAATTCTACATGTGTCCACAAAAAAATTAAGGTCATGTAAATGGCTGCATAGACCATTACAGGTATGAGGGCCATGTGTGAAAAACACGGATTCTATTCGTAAGTGAAAATTATTTTGTCTTGATTCGAATTGCTGATAAAAGCTGTTTATTGTGACCTATGATCTTTCCAGAACCATAAGAATAATAAATGGAGGGGTTAAAAAGTAGAAAAAATATATTCTTTCCTCACCCCTCACCTCTCACCTATCCTGGCACCGCAGTTGCTTGCCCGTTCCTTCACTGGCTTGGTTCCTCGTTTCAGCTCCTGTCTATTCTTCTGTCATCAGGAATCTAATTTTAGGCCACATGCACACATTCAGTATTTGGTGAGTTTTTTACCCCAGTATTTGTAAGACAAAACCAGGAGTGGGTGAAAATGCAGAATTTGTGTTTCTATTATGCTTTTCCTCTGATCATTCCACTCCTGGTTTTGGCTTACAATTGAACAGTAATATCCAGCTCCCCTCTTGGTCATTACAGACCATACCTTACCGGTGTGCGCAAGCATTATTGCCACTGAGTCAACTAACCAGTCACCACGGCTGAGGTAAAAAGCTGACACTTTCCTTATAGAAACTTTCCTACTGTTGTATTTATTAACAGATATTATTCTTGTTAATATATATTGTTTTTGTATCACCTGTTTAAACCCCTTGTCAGCAGTCTACAACGCCGTCCTCACTACATTGTTTCTACATTTTAGACTCACGGCATTTAATCATCTGGAAGGTGATTGTGAAGAGGCCCTATGAGGAGACCTACAAAACCTTGACAACAGTGACTACTAGTGAGCCTTTTAATCAATTAGCAACAACTAAAAAATTTTTAATTGCAGTGTTTTATTCTTATGTCCAAAATAAATAATTTAGCTGTTATGTATTTATAGTAAATAAATATATGTTTTTACATCACTAAGAGATACTTTAAATTCATCCTCTTTGCAGTACATTGCACTCCTGGATCTAAAATCATATACAGTAGGTACTGCATGTTTGGTTTTATAGGTTTTAAAGCGCCACTTGGATTCCCATTGATTTTCTCTCGTTTTGTAACATTTTGACAATAGGTGGTCTCCCGATAGTTACCTACACGCAACCTCCAATCCTCTCAAGATCTCCTTCTCTACTCCCCTTTCATCTCTTCTTCCCATAACCACATCCAAGACTTCTCCCGTGCTTCCCCCATACTCTGGAACTCTCTACCCCAACACATAAGACTCTCGCCTACCATAGAAACCTTCAAAAAGAACCTGAAGACTAACCTCTTCCAGCCTGCAGTGATCCTCAACCTACTGAACCGCCGCACAACCAGCTCTGCCCTCTCCTAGTGTATCCTCACCCATCCCCTGCAGACTGTGAGCCCTTGCGGGCAGGGTCCTCCCTCCTTATGTACCTGTCAGGGCCTTTTTTTTTGCTCATGTTTAATGTATTTGTCTATATTTGCCCCCTTTTTCACATGCAAAGCGCCATGGAATAAATGGCGCTATAAAAATGTATAATAATAATATTGTCCTCCAAGCAGGCTGCTTAAAACCACTATTCATTTGAGTGTTAGTGAACCCCTTTTCTTTCTGATATTTTATGACTGAAGTATAATTTCCAAAAAAAATGGAATAAAAAGTAGTGGGAAAATCACGTGCACCCCAAAATGGCATAAAAGAAATGTCAACTCATTCCACAATTAACAAGCAACATACAGCTACGTAGATGAAAAAAATAAAAAAGTTATGGCTCACAAAATAAAGCAACACAAGAACAAGTGATTTGGCTTAAAAGATTTCTCATTTTGGAAATGTAAACCGGTGTTCCCATGATGAGTTCCCAATTATTTTTTTTTTTAATTTCCAAAAATGAGATAAAATTGCCATATTTTTTACTGCATTTTAGGAAAATCTATGAAAAAATAAACCAGTTGCAAATGCATCTAATGAACACGGCTTAGCACAAAATATAAATTTGGTATAGGTATAGGTGAAATAATATTAACCCACAAATTACTTTTTTGCAAAACAAAAACATTGAAGAATTTGCTGCTTTTTTTGTTTTTCTTTTATCTACTTCCATAAAAAATTTACAATACTTTATATATCTTCCAGAATGGTTCTATTAACAAACAAAAACAACAAAGACTCATATTGTTAAATTGGCGTTAAAGATTAAACATGGCTTTTGTAACAAAGAAATAAAAAAAAAAAAATTGTAATAAAAAATTTGCTTTATACTTGAAGCCCAATATACCTGCATTCTAGAAGTGGTTAAAGGAGATCTCTCATGAAGGGCGCATGGACTTTATAGGGAGCGTATTTTCAGGAAATGATGCATGATGATCACAGCTCTACATACAGTAGATATCACAAGATCCACTGTCACAGGGTCCTTCTCTGGTACCACACAATCAACAGAGTGAGCGAAGAGTGAACAATCCCAAGACCTTTATTTAGGCAAAAATACAAAAGGTCCATATATGATCCACCACACAAAGGATAAAATAGTCCAGAACACGAATGCAGTTCAGTAACAGGATAAAAGTCCAACACTCCAGCAGACAGAGGAAAGCATAGTCCATATACTCTTCTTTCTCTCTGATATGCTGTGAACCCATCATCATTCCACACAGGACTGTGTCTCACCTCCCTGATATTTACAAGTCCCTCTCCTCATTCACAGGTCAGGAGGGGGAAGGTCTCAGGGGCTCATTGTTTCAACAAGCTAGGTCAATATGTCATTAGCATATTAGCAAACAATACTGTGGGGGCTGATATCAGATGGCAGCAACAGCCATTCATCAATTAGCAAACAACTCCTTCTACAAGAGAAGACCATGAAAATAAGTAAAATAGAAATATACAGAAAAATGATACCCACATAGCATATGAAACCATCACAACCTCTCCCCCCTCATAATAAGTGAGCACGCTATGAGGCCTACACAGACCTCTGGCCGGCTCTCTTTAGTCCACATTGCTCAATAGTTTATAGCTCCTTGCACAGTTTCAGGGGTTGCAGTAATCATGAGCACTTGTCCATAAATTCCCGGGTCCTGGCTTTTTGACTGGACTGTTCGCTGATTTTTATTGGCTAAGGTAGCTAGCTGGGTGAGACAGTCTCTGAACTCTAGAACGTAGGGAATGATGTTCTTTCAGAACACAGACCTTCTGCTCCCACAAAATGACTTTGTAACTCCCCAATGTCATTTCCAAGGAGGCTATCTGCAGGAAGTCCTCCCATAACTCCAATCCAACACAGTTTTTCTCCAAAACTATAATCCAAACGCACCAATGCATGCTGTACATATTTTCGGACACCCCCCGCCAGGATTCCCGGGCCCTGGTAAAATTGCCTCAGGTCGAACCACACGGGGGTCAGCGACAGTCAGGAATGCCCCCGTGTCTCTAAATCCCGACACTTTGTATCCATCAATTAAGACATCCTGCAGGTGGCAATGCTGTTGTTCTGTATTTCTGATGGACAAAGGCCGGAGTCCGTACACTGCAGGAGGGGTATCTATGGTGCCATGGTCGGTGGTCCACTCTGGTGGGGGTGGTGGTAGCTCTTCCTCAGGTGGGATGGAGTGCACAAGATGTACTGGAGGAGGTGGGGCTGCGTGGGGCTCCCTCCGAATCCTTGAGTGACAGCCAGACTGCAAATGTCTAGGTTCTCCACAACCATAACATCTCCTCTCTGTGATACCCCCAGGTCGTGGTCAGAACTGTTGGGGCCCAGGATGGTGAGGCCTGATTGTCATCGGCTTGCGACAGGGTAGAAGGGCAGATATAATCGGAGGGGGACGGGGCACGGGAGCAGGCCGTGGTTCATTGTCCAGAAGCCTTCCCCTTTGCAGTCGGATAGTAAGGGCTTCATCTGCCAGGGCTGCAGCTCTATCCACGGTGCATGGCGTGCACTCCAGGACCCATTCCTGTACCTCTGTGGGGCACTTGGCAAGAAATTGTTCTATAAGGAACGTCTGTATAACATCTTCCACAGTAAAGGCGTTTTCTGCTTCCAGCCATCTCCAACATGCCTGGGAAATCTTATGTGCATACATCCTAAACGATCCCCCTTAGTGCATGGAAGGTCTCGGAACTTGGCCCTATATGAGTCTGGGGTGATAGCATGGTAATCCAAGATAGTCTGCTTTACAATGTTATAATCCCGATTCCACTGTGAGTCAATGGTTCGGTAAGCCTCCACCAGGCTACCGTTCAGGAATCCCACTAACAAACGCATCCAGCCAGAGTGGGGCACCTCCATCACAGCACACTGCTGCTCAAAGTCCTTGAAGAACCCCTCCACATCTCTGGAAGCCTCATCAAATGGCTTAAACTCTGTCCGGGTGATCCATACAGGCTGATAACACCTCTATATACAGTAGAGGACACAGGATCGATCATTCACAATAGGTGATGTCACAGCTCACCTCCTCCTCCTCCTGTACAATGACTGATAATGTCAAGGTGAAAATATATTTCTTATATATCTTTCTGTACTTTTATACTCTTATACTGTAAAACAATAAGTTTTTCCTATCTGCTAGCTAATGCAAATGTAATTGTATTTAAAGATGGCTACCAGTGTTCAGTTTCGTTTCCCTTTAGTGTCTGGAGGCATAACTTTCATTTCTTCAGAATCGAAACTCAGGAATGTGAAGAAAGGGAGGATTCACCAGAAGACGTCAGAACAAATCAGGAAGACTGGATGCTAGCTTAAACCCCGCCTAATGCACGCCTTCCCCTAACACTCAATATAGTATTGTGTATTTTAGAATAAAGCCAGTTGGTGTGACCGCTGCAGACATGTGTGGATGCACGGGGCATTAACTAAGTTTGAACCAGCTACCTGTCTGATTTATTCTTATCCGGTACCAGATGCCCTGCACACATATTAATTGGGAATGACTGGTGAAGGAAGGGTAATTGTCGTTTTACGACCCCGACAATTTTGGCGCGACCAACGGGGGGCGTGGCCAGCGATCCGAGGCCCCCTGGACCCATGCCTGGATGTCTGTGGATGATACCCGTAGTGGCTGACCTCGAGGACTGATCACCCTCCGTACACGGTAAGTGGCGATCATGTACATTGTATATGTCACACTTGCTAGTGTCTCAGCCGTTATTGGTTTGTCTGTAGTCTCCTTGGGTCCGGGAGGTGAATGATCGAGTGGTGAGATCAAACGTGATCCTGTGCCACGCTCTGAACCAGCAACTGAGAGACGTCGCATCCTGTGCGACCTCTGTACACCACACCTCCCCCACCGGTCATTGTACTCCATTCAACCATCCTACCCGTGACTATTGTCTAGTAGTGAAGTGGAGTGATAAATTGAGCCAGTTGTAGATTGTGGGGCAGCTTAGAGAAAGGGATAGGAGACGCAGCCTCTGTGATATTGTGCTGACAGGTAAATAAGGCGTTCCGTGAGGGGACCACCTGTCCAGGCAGGTAACTAAGGCGTTCCGTGAGGGGACCACCTGTCTAGTTAGGTAACCTAAGACGTTCCGTGAGGGGACCATCTATATTTTTGTGGAGGGGTCTCATT
The DNA here is from genome assembly GCF_051348905.1 of Ranitomeya variabilis. NCBI lineage: Eukaryota > Metazoa > Chordata > Amphibia > Anura > Dendrobatidae > Ranitomeya > Ranitomeya variabilis. The sequence goes on along the minus strand of NC_135234.1, from coordinate 748,493,699 downwards.
AGGAGGCTGCCTCCCGACTGTTTGGGATATCGTGGCAGGATAGTCTGTTAATCACTGTGTTCTGGTTTAGGGACAGGAAACATGAGGCTCCGTACTGTAGAACACAGTGTTGAAGATCGCTGCCAGTGGTTTTACTGCAGAAAACCATAGTATCCTGGGAGCCAAGCTGCGTATCTTAAAGTAGAAGTCCGTGCCCCACAAGTTAGATGAGGATGCCGTGGAAGTCAAGACAATGGTCACGGGAGGGCAAGAGACAGTCAAGAAGCTTATCTGCGAGTTGCGCGAGGCTTAAAGAACAAAGGATGAGAATAGGTTGATGGAGGGGAGGATCAGATAATGTAGAGCCCGTGTTTGGTTATAAAATGCCTGTGAACTGTGATCTTACAGATTGTAAAATGGCCGCCGTGCCACTGATGATGAAAATGTAGTCCCAGCCACCGCCCTGTAATGGCGGCGGAAAGAGATTTCCAGAAGCGTAGGAGTGTCCTGTTTGTGTTGTGCAGAATCCAACCTGGGTGGAGACCTGCCTTGTGTGTGTGTACGGACCGTCCTTGGGGCTCCTCCCAGACCACGGAGGATTATAGGAAAGTTTTGTAGAAATTAGGTCTGAAAACTGCTGTAATTTGTGACTTTGTAGAGGATACGGAGCTTTGTATCAGTGCTGTGTACTGTAGGGGAGGGGCTGAGCAGACCGCTGCGAGATTTCTTTGTCAGTTCTTCTTCTTCTTTCTCCTTATCTGCGCTACGTGCTGGAGAAAGGGGGGTATAGAGTTGGGCTCTTGCTCTCCCTTCAGCGCTGAAGAATGCAGTGGAAGTTCTTATCTCCGTGTTACTAGATGAGAGGGGGTGAGTGAATCCCTGCGCGACCTGCTTGCAATTTTTCCCCTCAGCGCTGTGGGCTACGGGGGAGGGGGGGGGCCATGTATTGCATTCTAAGTTTTCTCTGTCCTTGGTACAATACACACTGAGAGATTTATGTTTACAGCAATAAGTACTGTATGAAATTGAAAGTGAAATAGACCTGCCTAGTCTTAGATGAAAACTTGTAAGTAATTGAAAGATTGGTAAAAGGCCCCAATATATCCTGGATTGCCGAGAAGTTCTATGGGCGTCTTATGGTAGTGTTTGAAGATCTGGGATTCTCACTGTAACAAAAAGCCCATTCATACCTTTTTTGTAGTAGACCCGATATTGAGATTTCCACTCCGGATGATATATTGAAAATAGTAAAGAGGTTTTTTTTGTTTTTTTTTTCAAAAGAATTTAGCCCAGCAAGAAAGGCAGGGGTTAAATCACTAGCCGTAGTGATTCTTGCTCGCTCACTGGCCCCCATTGCTGCAGCTGCGAGATCAGTGTTTCTTATCTCCATGTAACAGACTCCAGTTTCTGCCCCCCTCCTATTGTACATGTGAGTCCAGCTTCACACTGCAATACGCCTTTAACCCTGTATAGGAATCTAACTCCCTCCCAGCTGCCTTATGTCAATTTTCAGCTAGATTTTCCAGGAATCTGAAGTTTGTTTCCCTGTCATTCACGTTGCTACATCACACCTCAGGGATCCCAGGTTCTTTTCTCAGTAGGGTATGGGGACATAATTACCCACCAGGCAGGAGCTATAGTGAACCCAGCTAACTCTACCCTGTCACATAGAGGTGGTTTGGCCCAACAGATAGCTAAAAAGGGGGGCCCATCCATAGCCCAAGAGTGCCAGGCCTACCTTGCCACTTATGGCCTCTTGCATCCAGGAGACGCTATGTCCACCCAAAGAGGGAATCTGCCCTGTGATATAGTGTTACACACTGCAGGCCCTATATATGATTACAAGACACCCGAGCACTGATGTACAGTATTGCAGACTGCCTTGCAGACAGAGCTCACCTATGCAGGACATGCTACAGGTGTGCTGACTCAGCTTCATGGAGACAAATAGAGACCTGTTGCTTATTACAGCGGCCGCCTGGATACGGTGGCAAGACAAAGCCCCTTCTGTGTTCGGCCCGTGTTGTCTGTCCAGCTGTTGCTACACAAGTCTTCAGAGATTGTTTTGGATTACCCACTGATGGTCCACACCCCACACGATGTATATAGTATCTTTAACCAAGTACAACCTAGCCACATGTCCATGGCTGGACAGCTGCGACTTCAGTGTGCTATTCTCATGCCTACTAATGTGATTTTAAAAAGGTGCGCTGTCCTGAACCCTGCTACTCTTCTCCTAGTTCCCCTGGATCCAAAGGGGGGAGGAGTAGGTGACATATAGGTGACATGAAAAAAGGACACTCTTTTTCTTTTTCTTTCTAGAATGGATCCAGAGGAACAAGATTAGGTTTCCAAACACCATGATTGTCTAGAATTGATGTCTCAGGAAACGGCTGGTCTCTAGTGTGCCTATTCTAATGCTGATTTTGAGCTTTTTGTAGATGGATCCCGTCACCAAGATGACCGAGGATGCTACTGTACCAGATATGCTGTGGTCTCAGAACATGAGGTAATCAAGGCAGAGTTAATGCCAGCTCATATGTCTGCACAAGAAGCATGCAAACTAGCAGAAGGTAAGACTGTAAATATCTACACTGATTCCAGGTATGCTTTTGGCATTACACACGGTTATGGGCCTATCTGGAGAGCCAGGGCTTTCCTGACAGCAAATGGCCACCCCTTTAAATATGCTGAGGCAGTCAAGCAACTTATGAATGCACTACAGCTTCCCACCCAAACAGGCATCATAAAGGTAAAGGCACATACCAAAGGCACTAATGGACGGACAAAGGGTAAGCACTGGTAGACCAGGCTGCCAAGAAAGCAGCAAGCACTCCTGTGGCCTCTAGAGTACATCACCTAGACACCCCACCATCTCCACTTGTGTTGAAAGACATCTTAGCCCGGTTACTAAAACAGGCAAGTAAGGAGGAGAAAGATAGGTGGCAAAAGATAGGGGCTTGCTCTGATACCGTTACCGGACTATGGGGGAGGAGTGAAAAGGTCTGCCTACCACAGGTACTGTACCCAATGATGGCACAGGTTCTGCACGGGAATGTGCACCACTCGAAGACGGCCATGTGTGACACCCTACAGAAACAATGGATTGCTCCCGGGTTTTCCACCTGCGCAGAAAGGCAGGTACAGAGCTGCATGATATGTGCCACACATAATCAGGGTAGGACAGTGAAAACCCCATCCAAACACACTCCCCGGCCCCTTTAACCAATTCCAGAGACTGCAGAATGATGATAGTTACCCAGGGTAGGGACGTATGAGTATGTGTTGGTCTGCATTGATTTATTTTCAGGTTGGCCAGAAGCCTACCCAGTTGCCAAAGCTACGGCTAAGACAACGGCGAAGACACTGATGGCTGAGATCATATGCAGGTATGGAGTTCCTGAAGTCATTGAGAGCGATCGGAGTTCCCATTTTACTGGAGAGATCATGTCAGAGGTAATGGCAGCACTGGGGGTAAGTCAAGCATTGCATACTCCATCCACAGAGTAGTGGAAAAGTGGAGAGACTAAATGGAACTCTTAAGCCTAAAGTCCAGAAGGCAATGACAGAGACTGGTAAACCATGGACAGAATGCTTTCCTCTGGCTTTGTTTTCAGTAGGATATACCCCAAACAGGAAGACAGGACTGTTACCGTATGAGATTCTGTTTGGCAGGAGCCCCAATCTTGAATGTTTCTTTCCACAACAGTTGTAGCCCAAGTACCAGGACTTGACTAGCTATGTGCAGGCCTTACATGGACACCTTGCCAAAGTGCATTTAACTGTCTTCAGTTCTCTTCCAGACCCAGACAAGGTTCCTGGACACCATCCTTTTGTGCCAGGAGACCTGGTGTATGTGAAAAAGTTTGTGCGCAGAGATTGTCTCCAGCCGAGATTTGAAGGACTTCACACGGTGATCCTGGTCACCCCCACTGCAGTAAAACTTGAAGGAAAGAGCACCTGGATTCACGCTTCACACTGTAAAAGAGACCGAACCAGTGTTTAGTCACAGAAGTGACTAAAGGGAAATGTTGCTGTTGTTTTTGATCCTGGAACTGAGGGCTGTCCTCGCCCCTACCTCTTCGGCCCCTATTGTAAATATAAGAATTCTAGTCCCACTATTCTCTGGGGAAACCGGACAGCCCCGGCAAATATCTGGCGATTTGATTTCTGTGATGTAGTCAAGTGCCTTGAGACTGAACGGGTGGTAAAGGGGATCATCCAGTTTTATATGTGTGTTACCAGAAATGACAACAATAACTGTTATTATTGGTCAGATGCTGCCTGGAGTACAGGGAAAGATTGGGGATATAAACCTAGCGAAGCTATGTTCCCTAAGGATGGGACGGGTAGGAGTCTTCGTGAGAGAATGCATCTAACAGCCCTTCTGCAACCACCTAGAGGCTGTAAATGGGGTAAAAGTTGTCACCCCCTCCTCCTAAATCTTGAAAGCCCCCAATCTGCTGACCTGCAGACATTTGTACTGGGAAGGCATTATAATTATGTATTTAGTAGTGGATACCATGGGAATTTAGGCCATATACAGCTCCGGGATATTAGCTTCAGACCAACCATGACCCCTGTTACCAGTACACCTAAAACAAGCCCAGGTGAGCGTTTGAAAAATGTAGTCAATGAAGTGATCCCCATTCCAGGTCTCAGTTGGCAAGAGGTTTTCTCCATAGAAACACAAACAGCCCCAAGGAAAAACCTGTGGTTAGAATGGGTGAGATACAATGTAAGAGTCCAGAATATCTCTGTAGGATGTATTGCTTGTGCTGCTGCGAATACACACCTATACACACATGCATTGCTTTTTCCTGATGACACACTGCCTGTGTCATGAATCTGTTGAAAGGTTTGAAGTCCACTGATTGCCCAGATTACGTCCCACTGATTCATAAGGAACCCAGACTAAAGGTCCCAGGAGAAGTAACCGTATTAGCTGACAATGATACCTGCTATAATTCCCACGACACCACAGGTACACCAGTAGGGATCTTCAAGACAAGTTTCTGCAAAGAGAACAGTTCTCTAGATACTGATTTGCTAATTAAACATACACAATATATGTACACCAAAGATACCTGATGAACCTACCAGAAAGAGGAGAAGTTTTGATCAGCTCCATATGAGTTATGAAGAAGATCCATTAGTATATATCGATGCCATTGGAGTGCCAAGGGGGGTGCCTGACCAGTTTAAAGCCCAGAACCAGATTTATGCCGGCATTGCTTCTATAATCCCACAGGTGCAGATTAATAAAAATGTTGAATGGATCAAATATATATATTACAGTGAACAAAGATTTGTCAATTATAGCTGTGATGCCTTCCAGGGTATAGTTGAGGATTTGGGCCCTAATACTTGTATGACTCGTGCTGCAATCCGACCTAAGAGAATTACACTGAATCCTGTCCAGACAAGATCACATGCAGTGATATAAGAAGCTGCCACAGGATTGTGGTTGGCGGATAGTGGGGACATTAACTCTTAGGAGTAGGCTGACAGTAATCCTTTTGGGAAGGAGCTGTAGACCAGCATGTCATGTCACTCCCCACCACCAGAGAACCAACCACATCAGGTAGGGTAAGACAGATACAGGAGTATTATCCCTGGAAGCCCTCTGACTAGCTAGCTACGCAAAAACATTTGGCTGACCCTGAGAACCAACCTTTCTCATTCTACAGACAAATAATGACCATATGATGGACGTATAAGTGCACCTGGGCAGGCCTAGGTAGTTAGTGAGCACAAAAACAGGTGACGTGCTAGGACGCAAATTAAGATTTTCTACAAATGTGACAAAGGAGAGAGTGTAGAGCTATACTTTGGACGGTTACGGCTGAAATGGGAAGACATGGAGTACAGTCCCATAAACCCACTTGATGTTAGAGTATTGGTGAATACATTCATTGACGGTATGACCAAAGACATACGAGACGAAATATAGACAGCCAGATCTGAATGGCGAAATGTAGATCCGAAAGACCTGAAGGTTTCTAAAGAAGTTAAACAAATTAGGACAATAAGACGACGTGTCATGTATGCTGGAGCAGACACATCTTTCTTCTCCAGTTGGTTAGGTGGTATCAAGGGATTCCTTCAATAAGTTTGTTTAGTACTGATTGCCCTCCTCATAGTTGAATCGATAATTCTCTGTTGTGTTATTCCTTTGTACAAAAAGGTTATTGCCAAAGCAACTCCGACTGGCACTGTCCTCAATCAAGAAGAAGACCCACCAGAGTACAATGGTACTGATCCAGGGGAGATCCCTAAGTATATTCCTCTCAAGAGAGTAGACAAAACCCCTCATTCTCAGATGGTGTTAAGAGATTTAGTTTAGGGACAGTGGGAGAACTCCATGTGAGGTTAGTGAAGGGTTCAGATGCCTGGAGGCCTCTCGCTAGGGGAGAGTTTCTGAGGTGTCTGGATGAAGAAATCCACCTCCCCTTTTCCCATCACATGGACAGTCTCGAAGGATCTTTCTTTAAGGGAAAAACTTAGTGTTTAGGGGGGATTGTCAAGGTGAAAATATATTTCTTATATATCTTTCTGTACTTTTATACTCTTATACTGTAAAACAATAAGTTTTTCCTATCTGCTAGCTAATGCAAATGTAATTGTATTTAAAGATGGCTACCAGTGTTCAGTTTCGTTTCCCTTTAGTGTCTGGAGGCATAACTTTCATTTCTTCAGAATCGAAACTCAGGAATGTGAAGAAAGGGAGGATTCACCAGAAGACGTCAGAACAAATCAGGAAGACTGGATGCTAGCTTAAACCCTGCCTAATGCACGCCTTCCCCTAACACTCAATATAGTATTGTGTATTTTAGAATAAAGCCAGTTGGTGTGACCGCTGCAGACATGTGTGGATGCACGGGGCATTAACTAAGTTTGAACCAGCTACCTGTCTGATTTTTTCTTATCCGGTACCAGATGCCCTGCACACATATTAATTGGGAATGACTGGTGAAGGAAGGGTAATTGTCGTTTTACGACCCCGACAATAACACCTCTATATACAGTAGATAACACAGCATCCACCATTCACAATAGATGATATCACAGCTCACCTTCTCCTCCTGTATAATGACTGATAACATCTCTATATATAGTAGATAACACAGGATCCACCATACACAATAGATGATATCACAGCTCACCTCCTCCTGTACAATGACTGATAACACCTCTATATACAGTAGATAACACAGGATCCACCATTCACAATAGGTGATGTCACAGCTCACCTCCTCCCTTTATATAATGACTGATAACATCTCTATATATAGTAGATAACACAGGATCCACTATTCACAGTTAATTATATCACACTTCAGTGCCTTCAGTTGTCCAAAAATAAATGGATAGTCCATGAAAACATTCTCTGCTGCCCATCAAAAACATTTTATTCATAAATTTGGTTTGTGCTTATTTTTTGGACTCCATGGGTACCAGTTGTGCTAATAAACAGGATTAAGCCCACCCTCATGGACACTAGACACTTGGGCATCTCCCCACTCAGTAATGCTTGGCTCAGAACTGGTGAGTTACATGTGTAAATTTTGGCAAGTAAGACCCAGGTAAGAATAATTGGTGGGGACCGGAGAGCTCCTTCTCCCTCCTCCCTCTCCCTTGCACAGTAACTACTGCACAGGACACGGAGCATGCCCAGGACATTCTCCCATGAAAATATATGTAAGGTGAATAAATCGTCAGTATATACAGAATTTTTGATAGTTTTTTTTAAACATATATTATTGATGTAAATTAATAAAGTTCTTACAGCTCCAAATATTCCCTTACATTTCCGTTATTAATAAACCAATCTTGCCACGAGTTTCTTTTTTCTCTTTGCAATCTGGTCAGAAGCATTTGCATCCATTAACATTTATGATTATGTTCATGAATCTCCCTAGATTTAGAAATCTAACTCTTGAATCTGTTAGCTGGCACCGATCACTTATCAGGCAGAACACAGCCGCAGCACATCTATAAAATTAGTCTTCTAATCTTTATAATGTGGACAGATGTTCCTCAACAACAACAAAAAAATCCAATTTCTCCCGGAGCCGTTAATAGCGGGAAATATTAGCCCTCTGATCATTTATAGACAGTCTGTTCTGAGTTACTATCCAGTAGCATTTTGTGTTTTATTTAAATGCTTCGCATTTCCTTTTGCTTCATGGCCTATGGGTGTAAATCCTGCATATCTGCCAAATTTTAATTATTACATCGGAACAAATGTTTTTACTGGAGACATTTTAGACCTTCATGTACTGTATTTTTGTAATAATCTCTTCTGTTTGCATAATAACAAATATAATAAACCCTAAAGTACACATGAACTCCATAATAGTAACAAATAGACATTCGGAATGATGACAGCAGCAGAAAAAGAATGTGTTAATTTTGTGGAAAGCATCGACAGGTTAGCGCAATATTAAGCAATATATTGCAACCTGTATTTGCACTTTAAGGCCGGGGTCACACTTGTGAGTGTGATACGAGAAACTCGCGCAAGTCTCTCACATAAATACCCGGCACTGCCGCCGGCACTCGGGACCGGAGCGTGCAGCTGCATGAATTTCTATGCAGCCGCCTACTCTGGTCCCGAGTGCCGGCGGCAGTGAGAGAGATTCACGCGTTTCATCACACTCGCAAGTGTGACCTCGACCTAACACAAAGGTTTCACCAAGAATTTAGCTCCAACACCTGTCACACGGCCAAATTTACTTGGTGTCACTGTTACATTGCAGTGCAATACAAGTGATTGGGGTCAGATAACAACCTTGAGGGCACTGCCATCACAACAAACAAGATTAACCCCTTCATGATGGAGCAAATTTCCATTTTTGCGTTTACATTTTTTAATCCTCTTCTTCCCATATCTGTTTTTACTTTTCTGTCCATGTAGATGCAGCGCCCCAGAGTCCTGGTCGTTGCAGTACTGTGGCTCCGCCACTATGGGGAGCTATGGTACGTCTGATGGCACTGAAGGAGTTCATCTGACCAGGTATCACAGACACCAATACATTTCACAGCCGGGCCACCAGGGGGAGCTAAGGGTGCTATTCATTAGGCCACTCCTCACATACTGGTAAAACTGGGGGTCAGGCAGGAAGTTAGAAGAGAAAGCTGACTGGATAGGAACCAGGCAACACCTTGTGGCAGAGGGTGTTGCGGGAGATGATTCGGTAGGGCCTCTGTCAGGTTTGGGACCCTGATGGAGACCTGGCTACAGGAAAGAATGTAACGGGACCGTGCCTGCACAGAGAAGCGGCGGTGCCCTAAGGAAGGACTAGAAGAGAAATATATTGTGCTGAGTGAGAAACGAGATCGAAGCAAATAGGAGAATACCAGTAGGGGTCGTGCCGTGAGATCGAGGCAACATCCTACTGAGGCGTGTAGCCGGTGGCCGGAACGCCGAGGAAGTATACAGAGATCTAGCTTCAAGCAATACTTCAAACCTACGGCAGGACAGTCAGTCTCAGGCGGGCTGTCTCACATTTAATCACCTATGCAGTCTTGGGGGGCAACTTGTGGAGAGGGGCGACTCTAGGGTCCCGGAAGAGCTCCGAGCCTACCCGTCATACGGGTGCCGTTCCAACCAGAACATCGGGAGGGACGGAGGATTAGCAGAACATCATCTAATCGAGTTGTGAGGGAACTTAAGAAACAGACACAACAGTTGTGGGGTACTTTCCGTAAGCACAGCAGGGAAGGACTACAACACATAGCGCTAAGAAGGAAGGCACTGATTTCCACCTGCAAAGTGAACTCTGGAGGTGCCCTTGGACCGGCCGGACTTGCGCAGCCTGGTGATCTGGATTCCGGACTGAGGACCCAGAGACCTTCAGTAAAGAGGTAAAGAGACTGCAACCTGGTGTCCTCGTTATTTACCGCGACCTGCACCCCACAACTGCACCACTATCACCACTCATTGCACCGGACGTCCCCCACTGACCGGCAGGGCCACGGACCGGGTCTAGCCGCCATGACAATCCCAGAGCGGAGACTCAGAGGCCCGGTACCGGGTACCCCTCGGGCCAGCGGCGGTGTGGGGGCGCTCCATAGACATATGAGGACTTGTTTTTTGCGGAATGAGTTGTAATTTTGAAAGACACCATTCATTTTACCACATAGAGTAATGGAAAATAGTAAAAAAAAAATCTGTGTGGTGAGAAATTGTGAAAAAAAAAATGCAATTCTGACATTGTTTTGGGGAAAAAAATTTTTGACGGTGGACATGTTGGGATAAGATTGACAACATGGTATGATTCGGCTCATCAGTATTATTACGGCAATACCAAACATGTCCATTTTATTTTTATTTTAATAGTGAAAAAAATTAGAAGTTTAAAAAAAAACATTTTGGTTGTGTCGCCATTTTCCGAGACCTGTAACGTTTTCATTTTTTGGTTGATGGAGCTGTGTGATGGCTTATTTTTTTGTGGTAAAAAATAACATTTTAATCGTAACCATCTTGGGATAAATGCTATGTTTTTATTGCTTGTGGCAGCATTTTTTTTGTATAAATGCAGGAATAAAAAAAAACTAAATTTGGCGTTCTTGAATTTTTTTTTAGTTTATGGGGTTTACTAATTAGCTTCATTATTTTCATATTTTGATAGATTGGACTTTTCTGAACGTGATGATACTGAATATGTTTATATTTTATTTTATTAATATCTTTATTTTCAATGTCACAAATGGGGTCTGATTTGAACTTTTACTACCTGTTTCTCCATAGAGCTTAGAAGGATTCGGCTAGTTAGTTTTTAATCACATGATGTCATGGACCTAATGGTAAAGAGAAGAATTAGCTGGGTAGAAAGGCAAAATGAGCAATTGTAAGTACACAGTGCTATAAAATATGGGGACTACAATATATTAAAGAGGATACAATTTTGATGGGGGGAGGGCTTTTTTCAGCATGGCTTTCCCTCTGAATTGCAGAAACCCATTTCAGGCATAAACATCTTGAAGGTTATATGGAACCATATTCTGACTGTGTACCAAAGGACTCAAAATTAAGTTTTGTTAACAAAAGTCTTAAAAAAAAGTACAGTATGTGAGAAATATCATCCGAAAAGTAAAATGAAATTGACGCAGAGAATAAAAATAAAAATGGATATTTTCGAAATTATATCAGTTCAGAATGTCATCATTTTCTCTAGACAAAACCTTAGAATTTGTCCCGAGAAACGAACCAACTGTTGCCTCTGCTCTGCCAATTTTCCTAAACTGAAATCTCAGACTTATTAAATCCTCTGTATCACTTCAACAATAAATTGATCCAAGTTGATCTGAACTATGATGGAATAAAAGTTTTACAAGCCTCAAAAACAATTGACCCATAAACCAAGTGTTCGAGTGTGTTGTAAAAGTTGTATCAAGTTATCGTTCAGGCCTATAAAAGGCCATATTGCTGCAGAGATAGTATCTGGTTATGGTATATTGCTGGTATTTCGGCCTTGTGTCTGATTTACTCGTTTTTTTATATGAAGCCTCAACTTTGGATCTGAACATTTGATTGCCTTAACTGTTATGACTAAGGTGTCCTTTCCCTGAGACTATAGAAAATCATCAGTCTTTGGCAACTAGAATTTATTCATCAAGACTAAAGTAATGCAAGGCTTTGACGAGAGCTTATATAGTTCGTTATTCTATAAATTTGTATTATTGAAAAATTAAAGAGGCAGCAATATGTTAAATATCATTCCGTCCTTATTGGGAGGTTAAGCCCATAAATTTAGTGCCCTCTGTTTTATGCAAACATACTAGGGAAAAGGGTTAGGGTTAGGGTTAACCTAAAGTGATCCTTCAGGAAAAAATGCAAAATGTCCCTTTTTTTCCAGAGGAAGAGTACTTGACAATTTTCATAATTGTTATAGAATTGAATAGAGATGTGAACCTATCTCTCCATTCCTAGCTGTACTAGAAAGCATCAGAAAGTAATCTGCTATTTAAATCGGGTTTTTTGTGTTAAAATGTATTTTTTTTTTATTTTTGGCAATTTTTTTTTTTTTTACTATACTACATTTTTTTAAATTAAAAATTAGAAATCATGGAAGTTCCATACTGGCCACTGGGGCTATTTTTAGACTCTTACTTCCTGTTGTTTCAGGAAACAACATATAAACATTAGCCTCAATGGATAGACCCCATATTTTGTATTGAAGCATCTAATGAGCATGTGCAAATGTCATTATTAAGGGAGAGGGGGAGCTGTGACATCAACTAGTGTGATTGGTGGAGCTTGTGTGTAGACGTGTTATCAGTCATTGTAAGATGTCTTCCGATGATGAAAAAAATGTTGTAAACTCTTCTCGAAAAGACAGGAAGAGCGATCCTATAATTTGTAATCCAAGTTTAGACAGTTGGGAGGCTAGAAGCTGGCACAACCCGATCGGCTCAGCTACATAGCAGCGATCATCAGATCGCTGCTATGTAGCTGAAATGCAGCTGTGCCTTGATCGCGATTTCACCCGCCACTATTGCGCCCACATGTCAGCTGTACAAAACAGCTGACATGTAGCGACTTTGATGTGGACTCACCGCCGGAGCCCACATCAAAGGGGGAGACACGACATGCGCCGTAATAGTACGGCACATGTCGTGAAGGGGTTAAAGGGAAGCTATCATCAGAATATGATTTTTTTTTAAACGGAAAACTAATGGATAATTCTGCGCTGCCGTAGAAGAAAGGATGAAGGGTGCATCCAATTGTAGGCGGTTTATTCGTCAGCGCGTTTCGAAGTATACAACTTCTTCATCAGGACAAACCACGATAAACCAGAGCAGAATAAACCATTTGTTTTCCAGTTTAAGCTTTTTCCTCCTCGTGGGTCTGCAGCAACCTTAAGCCTTATCAGTGCAGCATTTTTTAAGACAAGTTTAAGCTGCTTACAAAAAGTAGGTTTTGCTTAGTTTTTTTTGTGTTTTTTTTTTTTTTTTTTTAAAGCGGTGCAGGGTACATTTGTCTCTTGTGCATGATGATAAAGTTTAGTGCATAAAAAAAATTTGATTCAACTTCATCAGGTTTTGGCATTAAAACCACAGCAAAACCTTGATACCTGTGTTTTTTTGCAGCATTTTTGAATGTTTTTTTGCACCACTCATTGCTTTCAATGGGTGAAAAACCAAGCAAAAATGGTGAAAGAAGTGACATGCTGCACTTTACAAAAACACAGCTCTGTTGACAAAACTGTCAGGAAAAAAGTTGTGTGTATGAGATTTCAGAAATGTCATAGACTTTGCTGGTAATGTGAAATGCAGCAGAAAATTTGCATTAAAAACGCTGCAAAAGTGCAATGTGTGAACACAGCCTTACCCAGATAAGACCCTATTTTGGCCTTTGTCTCCTCTTCAGTTTCTCTCCCCTTGATTTTTTTTAAAATTAGGTTTTAATGTTACATGTATATTTACAAAAAAAGTGACAATTTTGTTTTATGTCACAATCTTTAATAAAAAAAAAATATAGCAATTTTGCAATTTTTGCACTGGCCACTGGGGCTTCTTTAGACTGATAATTACGGTACTGTCTATTCTAGAAGAGTTTACAGCAGGCTTCCTATCATCAGATGCAGGGTTACAATTACAGGCAACATTTCTATGCACAGATGATAACATAGAAACCAGCAAAAACAATAAGTGATGTCACAGCTAGTGTTGAGCGATACCTTCCGATATTCGAAAGTATCGGTATCGGATTGGATAGGCCGATACCGGCAAAATATCGGATCTCGCCGATACCGATACCCGATACCAATACAAGTCAATGGGACACAAATATCGGAAGGTATCCTGGATGGTTCCCAGGGTCTGAAGGAGAGGAAACTCTCCTTCGTGCCCTGGGATCCATATCCATGTAAAAAATAAAGAATAAAAATAAAAAATATGGATATACTCACCCTCGGACGGCCCCTGGACCTTAGCGATGTAACCAGCAGCCTCGGTTCCTAAGAATGCAGAGTGAAGGACCTTCGATGACGTCGCGGCTTGTGATTGGTCGCGTGACCGCTCATGTGACTGCTCACGCGACCAATCACAAGCCGCGACGTCATTGCAGGTCCTACACTCACTGCATTCTTATGAACGGAGGCTGCCGCTTACATCGCTAAGGTCCAGGGTCCGCCGGAGGAGTGAGTATATCCATATTTTTTATTTTAATTCTTTATTTTTTACATGAATATGGATCCCAGGGCCTGAAGGAGAGTTTCCTCTCCTCCAGACCCTGGGAACCATACATTGGGAACTTCCGATTCCGATTTCCGATATCACAAAAATATCGGAACTCGGTATCGGAATTCTGATACAGCAAATATCGGCCGATACCCGATACTTGCGGTATCGGAATGCTCAACACTAGTCACAGCTGATCATGTACCCCGTCCATTCACAAAGACCTTTACACATGCTCATTATTTGCTTCTATACAAAAGGTAAAGCAGGATCTGACCATTGTGGATAATGTACATGTCTTGTTTTCTGAAAGTTACAGACGTAAAATATCCCCAGTGGTCAGTGTGAACATTTCAAGATTTATATTTTTCTACTTTTAATACAGATTGTAACATGGAAACAAAAAAAGAAAACATTGGCAAAAATATTTTCACAACTCTGTTGTCGGGCTCCTTTCTGTCCCTACCTCTAGTGGTGTCCTAGCGCTCCCTGCTTCCTTGATTACTTCTGATGGTGCCTTAGCTCCTGAATCCGCCCTCAGTCTCAACCCTTCCCCCACCTAGGGAACAAGGGAGTAGTAGTGCACTGTAAGGCTGGGTTCACATTGCGTTAGGGCAATCCGTTTAGCGCTAGCGCAAGCGGATTGCGCTAACGCAATGTTTATTTAGGGGCCGTGTTAGGCTGGGTTCACATTGCGTTAGGGCAATCCGTTTAGCGCTAGCGCTAGCGGATTGCGCTAACGCAATGTTTATTTAGGGGCCGTGTTAGGGGTCATGTTAACGTCCCCACTCTCGCAGATCCCCGATCTGCGAGAGCGGGGAACGGACCTCGGGCGCGCCACGGACGCTGCAAGCAGCGTCCGAGGCGCGTCACAGAAGAACGGCACATCACTAGCGCGAGCCGAAAAAGGCACGCGCTAGTGATGCGCTGCAGGAGAAATTTACATTGCTGTCAATGGGCACGCTAACGGACCCGTAGCACGGCGTTAATTGCGACATTTTCGCCATGCAACGCTGTCCGTTAGCGTGCACACATTAACGCAATGTGAACCCAGCCTTATACACCAACAAGACTAGCAAGGTAATATGAACAGGGATAAAGGAAAATACCAATCATAGAAATATACACATCTAAACAACAGAGGTAAACACTGGGGAGTGGAGGATAGGGTTAAAATAAAGTAGGAGAAGAAAGGGAATTATCACACCTTCAAAACCTAGCAGCAGTCACAGATAAATCCGCCAAACACCTTCTCCAATAATAACCACAACAACCTCCAGCCATGCAGCATAAGCTAGCTCTGACAATGATTGCTAGCCAGGGCCCAGATTATATAGGAGATGGGAGTGGCTAGCAGTGCACAGCTGAGAGACTTAATGCAGGAAAGCTTCCAGGAGCTCTCAACTGTGCAGATTACCCAATGTACTGCAAAAAGAAATTTCCACTTTTTAATATGAAGGTGAAGTGCTTCTAATCAGGTCAGGAATAGGAGAAATCAGATGTTGTGGTCTTTTGGCTCCTCTCTGTCGCCGAAAGCCTGTGACAAATATATATAAAAAAACCTGATTTAAACAATAGGTCATTTTCTGATGATAGCTTCCTTTTAAGCCACCAAGCTGCCAATTTGGATATATATACAAAAAGCATTTACAGGCAGAACAGTTATCTCTGAATTCTGCAAAAACCCTTGGGTGCATTGTGTTTTAAACAATATCTTTATATGGCTGATGTAGCAAAATCCATCCCGTTAAGCTTTTTATACTGCTACTTTAGTTTGCCATTAAACCAAGTCAATCAATCGGGATATGTAAACATTATCACGTCAGCGCGGTACTAAAACCAAAGAGTGGCGCTTTTAATGAATTCTTATCGTCAGAGGATTACAAATGAAATTTATTGTCCAGTCTAATGCCTTTTTTGCGTTTTATGTCATGAAGTTGGATAAAAGTGGCTCTACGAAGTGAGCAATGTTTATAAATGACGATGAAATATTCTGTTCTCAAAGGAACCGATACGGCTTCTCCTACCGCCTTCTACCAGAGATCTTACAGTTTATTGTTATAGAAGAGGCAATATAACAATGGTTTTGATGTTAATGTTACATATTAAACTGCTTTACAGGAATTTTCAAAAGTCACATTCCATATTTAAGGTAAAATCTAATTTGTATGGTTCAATTTACAACAAAAATTACTTTCGAACTGTTGCAAGCAGTAGTTAATTCTACTGTTTTGCAAATTAGCTCTCTCCTAGAAGGAATAAAAAGTATCTTGATACTTTTATCTAGCTTGTAAGTACATTTCTGTCCCTCTCTGACCCCTTCCCAACTGGGCAATTTTTCAATTTTTGCGCATTCCTTTGTTTCTTCGTTTTTCCTCTTCTTCCAAGAGCCATAACTTTTTTTATTTCTCAGTTGACATAGGAGTATAAGAGCTTGTTTTTTGCAGAACGTGATGTAACGCAGTTTTGAATAATGGCATAATTCATTTTATCATATAATATGTTGGCGCAAAAACAAAAGATAAAATTGTTCCACTAAAATGATGCTTTAGCCCCAAATTTTTGGTTTTCCCGAAGGGGTAATACGAAAAATTAGATTCCAGAATATAAAACAAATTCTCACCAACCTGGCACCAGCCAATTTGTGCTCAGAAACTACTGTTTGGACCCTTAGCAGGCACGGAAGGGCAAAGATATTCACATTTTTATGTAGTGACTATGGACTCTGACCCTGTCAGGTCATCAATGATTTTTCCAGCGCATCTGAACTAATAAAAACATGGAAAACCTCCATTTTCTATTTACAGACTGATCTGAGTAGCGGTTTATTTTTTGCAGTATAAGATGACATTTTTATTGGTGCCACTTGGTGGTACAAAGCATTTTAATTTGCTTTTTATACCAATTTTTGAGCAAAAGAATGAACAAATAAAAAGCAATTTAGGAATTGTCTGTAATTGTTTTACGCTATTCATTGCGTGGTAAACGTGATTAGGTGACTTTATTCTTCTGGTAAGTACGATCCCAGAGACATCAGGGTTACAAAGTATTTTTATAATTTGATATTTTTGCAATTTTGTATGTAATCCATCTATTCTATCCTGTGGCTATCTATCTATCTATCTATCTATCTATCTATCTATCTATCTATCTATCTATCTATCTATCTATCTATCCATCTATCTATCTATCTGTCTTTCTTTTTCAGCAGCTGTCATTGACACCACGTCACTCATTACTAAGCCGGTAAGTAAACGCACACACACAGTAAGCAGCCTATGTAGAAGCGTTAACAGAATGAACCTACATAGGCTGTAACCAAAAAACAACTGTTAATTGTTACCAAAAATGAAAAAAAAATTGCATGGGGTCCCTTGTAACTTTCATAACCAACAGAGGGAAAGCTGACGGCTGAGGGCTGATGTTAATATTCTGGGAAGAAGCCAATAGACATGAAGGTTCACAGGCTATTAATATCAGCTTACAGAAAAAAATTGAAATAGGGTCCTCCTATCAATTATAACTAGCAAAGACTAGGTATACAGCTGCGTGCTGATATGAATACCCTAGTAAGTTGCCATGGATATTGGCCTCCTCCCAGACTAAAAACATCATCTCTCAGCCACCCCGAAAAGGTGCATCTATAAGATGTGCCAATTCTGGCACTTAGCCTTGCTCTTCCTACTTGACCTGTATCTGTGGCAAGTGAGGTAATGGTTTGGGGGGGTTTATGTAACCTTTGTATTGAAATAATGACCCCAAATGCCTAATGCACTGAAGCCAACGTCTCCTGCAACAAAAATAAAATAATAAACTACAATATTCCTCACCTGCCTGCCAAGAAGATAATAATCCATAATGTCCCATAATGATCTTGATGACTTTGAGAGCAGTCACTGATGTGACTGCTCTCAAAGACAGTGGGCTATGCACTGACACAGGAGGCAATCGGTGAGAAAGTTCACCATAGTTCATCAGCTGATCAGCTCTGGTGATCTCACTTATGACACCACCGCTGCATGAAAAAGTTCACCGGAGTTCATCGGCAGCTCAGAGCCATGCACCGTGGGAGCGATGATGCTCCTGTCAGTGTATCGCCAGCAGCCGGTTAGATCAGTCACATCTCCGGTGGTTTATTATTTTTAACTTTTTATAGGAGACATTGGCATCGGGGATTGGGCGTTAAGGTGAGTATATGTGTGGCACCCCCGAGGTCTGGTCGCCTCAGAGGTACTGCACCTCATCCAGAGGTTTGGGACTCTTCTCTCAGGTAAGGAGGAGGCACTAACCAGGACTCTACACCAGCATCCAACACCACAACACTCCAGTCAGGGCATCTGGGTGTACCCTAAGGGAGGACGGCCTCATCCCTGTCTGGAGAAGGTAACTAGGTGGAAGGTGTGGGTGGAGTCAGTAGTTAGGGTAGGAGCTAATTAGGAGGGAAAGTAGTCAGTCAGTGAAGAGAAAGAGATGAAGTGAGACGTGGAGAAAGGAGCTCCATGTCAGAGGGAGCTAGAGAAAGGTGAAGCTACAGAAAGAAGAGAGAAAGAAGGGGTCCTAGGGGCACAGGTAGTGAGCAATCCACCCATGGGGCCCGCATCCACGCTGACCATCGCATGGTGGAGGAACCAGGTTACAGTTGAGAACCGGCCCCAAGACTAGTGGAGGACTACAAGACTCAGCTAGCCAGCCGGACGCTGCAGCATCTGCATGTGCTGCAGCCACATCCAACACATTCACTGAAAAGGCAGCCACATAGGATCCAGGGGACCAACAAAGAGTGTCGCCCGACAATATCTGAGGCTGCTGGATTGGGACACTGTGTGTGAAGGCGCAGGGCAGAAGGGTGAGAAGGCCATGTTAGGAACATAGAAAGGGGTTCTGGAAGGTGCACCCAATTTACTTGAGAGCTGGCTGGACCACAGACCCGGAAGATGCAGCACCCTGGCTGGGGACTACAACTAAGAACTGTGAGTAAACATGTGGAAACTGCACCCTGCTGTGTCCCTGCCCTGCACTACAACCACCATCATTATCTCACCACTTATACATGCAGTTGCCCTGGGGTCTAGCTCTAACAGTGTAGAGCTGTACCAACTCTGCTGCATCACCAACAGCCCCAGCGGACTCTGAAGCAGCATCAGCTAACACCTTTATTGCCGAATACCACTGGTGGTGTCATGAATAAATTCCCCTTTTCCCTATAAATTTTATCCCATTCCCCTTTAATTTCAAGTGACTTTTTTATTGGACACCCAGGGCTATGGACTGGGTCACTGCTGCCCATCAGTGCAGTATCCCCATGGCCCTGGCGGGTGCTCCATATGTTGTTTTTTATTTTACATTTTTTCTAGGAGACGAGCGCATCGGGGATTTGGTGTTAGGAGAGTATAATAGGTTTCTTATTTTTATTTGAATATGTGTTTCATTAGTTTACATGTTTTTTTTTTCAACTTTGAGTACGCCCGCCGGTTAACGAGAGACTACTTCTCTCATCAGCAGCTCCTGCCATCACTGTTATCAATGACAGCAGACGTAGCCTGATGGGAGTAGTTTCTCATCAGCTGGCGCCTGCTGACCTGCGGTAAGCTTTTTACTGCGGGTCACCCCATCTCTGTGGGGTCATGCAGACATCTGACAGCATGACCCTGCTGGGCTGTGATGGCTGTAACAATCTACTGGTGGTAACATTACCTCCGAGCATAAACACCGATGTTTGTGTTGTGTATGTGTTTGTTTTTTACTCCAATGGCATTTGGCCATAATCAGCGAATATTCGGCTATTAAATTGGCAAATATTGCAAATTCGGTGATTGTGATCTAAACTGAATGTTGAAATATTCGATCATCTCTAGTTAAAATTAAATATAGTGTTTGCTGGTGTCTGTAAACTTGGCCTCTCCTGCTATTGCACAGACAGACACAGTATCACACAGTAGGAGGAAGCTGCAGGGTGTAAGCCAAGTGGCTTATATAGTTATCCTTTGAGGTGACCACGACCCACGGAATCAAGGCCATGGGTCAAATAATTTGAGAGTCTGAGTAGCAGAAGTCCCCCAGGAGTGGTGTTCCTGTTTTGTTTGTTTTTTACACACTCCACTTGAGGCACACCTGCACAGCACCTCGACTATTTTTTACCTTCGAGGAAGAACCTTTTTTTCTGGCCTTTCTACTAGAATGGGGAATGTTAAAAAAGTATTACATTGTAAAATGTTCACAATTTTAATTGTTTCACTGTTTATCACCATTTTCATGTTTGTATGAATTTTTGAGGTGCAGTTCCCTTATGAATTCCATCCTGGTCAATGTGGGGGGTGGAAGTGTGTGGACATCAGGTTCCGCTTTCCTCCTGCTTAACTCTTTTGGGAGGAAAGCCAAACTATGCTAAGCTCCTAGTTGCACTGGGGTGGCAGCACAAATGGATGCTGGGAACAGGACTGATCTCTAAGCTTTGATGAAGGGAGGCCAGTGGCCACCAATATCTAACTCTTACTGTGGCCTCCTTCTATCTGTACCACATATGTTCCAGCACCATCCAATTTTCCTCCAGTTCTGGTTAATAGCCCCATTAAATGTCTGGTGCTCAATAATCCTTCTTCACATCTCTTGCAGAACAAAAGGTAGCTTTCACCTTTGTTTTTCTTTACCTTTGCTTATTCACCACTGTGGGCATGCCTTATTTCTACAAATGAAGAAGGCTATCTTAATCCTCCCCTTATGGGATCAAAATCTAACTTTGATTCCTTTATTTTACATATACTAGATGTACAAAAGTATTGGGAACCATTTCTTAATAATTGTTATAATTGAATTCAGATTTCTTATTCAGCTCTATTTCCATTTCCTTCAATATGTAACATTTGGCCCCATTTCCCCCTGTGTAAAGCACCCGGCCACTTGACCCTAGTATATAACATCCAGCCCCTCGCTGTATAACATCTGGCACCATTGCTACCTTTTTATAATATCTGGACCCTCGCCATTTGCTCTGTGTAGCAGAAATGCTCACTTGCTATGAGCGCCGTTCAACCCATTGGTGACCCACGCTCATGTGACAAGGGCGTCAAAGGGCGGATTTTGTGATGTGCTTTCATCGCGAGCATTGACAGTGGCATTTAACATGTTAACAGCTGTGGGTGGATCACGACTCCACCCACGGCTGTTAAGGCAGGAAAAGTTGGAGGCTCATCGTTGGAGCCTGTAGCAAACAGGGAGAAGCAACCTTAGATGTATAGTTATATCTAAGGTTAGAAAGGGGTTAATCCAATATGAGACTCTGGTGAAATGCGCTGCCGCTTGTTATCAATTCTATTCTAACAATGATCAAATCTCACTGAAGTCAACCTAAATCTTAAAAATGTTACAAAACAGTGATATTTTTATTGGTAAATTAAAAAGAATATTGTTGCCAAACTGTGTGGTTGTCTGACTCGTGAACTCGGATGCTGTTTTCTCAACTGAGACAGATTGCTTTAAGTTTCATGCTATGCAGCAAGATGCGGCATCTGTTTTATCAGTTAGCAATAAATATCATTTGTTAATATTTCAGCAGAGCGCTCTTGAAAGTGATTCTTAGTGATACCATGTTTGATCTATGTCCCCAAAGAGCGGAAAAGCTAGACCTCAAAAATGAGAGACACAGAAAATTTGGCAGGGAAATTTTGCTTCAAAGATTAGACCTTTACAACGGCAACCTGATCTACTGCCACACATTCTATCATAAAACACAAAACTTATTCTTACTCGCTTCTAATTAACTCTTATAAAATACAGTTTTCCTGGAGGCGGCTAGGTAAGCGGTGTAGACACTGCGAAAAAGTACACAAGACTTTCACCGGGGATGATGAGGAAAGCATATGGAGTTGGCCATCAATCCTACTTGATGCCGTAAAAAAATAAATAAACTAACAGTACTATTATAAAATTTGCCCCCATACTGACTCCTTCTAATTTTGTCAATCTAAGGACAAAGGAAGAACAATTGTGGCCCAACATCTATAGAACCAATGGAAAAAAAAGTTATTTTGTAGTAAAAATTAAGAAAAAAATGCATTTAATGACTAGAGATCAGCTGTGGAGAACGAATGTGCTGAAATTCAATTTTGACAGTTCGCTTGAATTTGTCCAAGTAATTCTACTAGCATAAAACCTACTGCATACGAATCAAATGTATATTATTTTATTCTGAGATCTTTTCAGATCCATGAGCATCTTCAACTTGCTTAAAGGGCCACTGTCACCCCCCTCCAGCCGTTATAAACTAAAAGAGCCAGCTTGTGCAGCAGTAATGCTGCAGTCTAACAAGGTGGCTCTTTTAGTTTTTGCTTCTGTTATTCCCTCAATAAAGCGTTTTATAATTTTCCCTAAATACCTATCTTTGTACCTGGAGGCGGGTCTGAAGCCTCCTCTGTGAAGCGCCCAACTGCCGTCACTCATGTCTTCTGGGGCGATGGTCGCCGCCCCCTGCGCGCTGTTTTCTTAAATCCGGCGCCTGCGCTGTGCGTGCCTGCCTGGGGCAGGCGCAGTGTTCATTGGCCGTCATAGCTGAGATGCCGGGTGCCTGACTGCACCTGTGCGGGCAGTGCGGCCACCCTGTTACTGAATCCCCACCCCGCACTGTGTTATGCATTATGCGCAGTGCGCATGCCCAGTGCGGGGCTGGGATTCCTGGGCATGCGCACTGCGCTTGTCAGACGCTCCCCCAGGTTGCCCGCCTTCTAGCGTCGGTCTGTGCAGGAATCTGCCCAGGAATCCCAGCCCCGCACTGTGCATAATGCATAACACAGTGCGGGGCGGGGATTCAGTAACAGGGTGGCCGCACTGCCCGCACAGGTGCAGTCAGGCACCCGGCATCTCAGCTATGACGGCCAATGAACACTGCGCCTGCCCCAGGCAGGCACGCACAGTGCAGGCGCTGGATTTAAGAAGAACAGCGCGCAGGGGGCGGCGACCATCGCCCCAGAAGAGATGAGTGACGGCAGTTGGGCGCTTCACAGAGGAGGCTTCAGACCTGCCTCCAGGTACAAAGATAGGTATTTGGGGAAAATTATAAAACGCTTTATTGAGGGAATAACAGAAGCAAAAACTAAAAGAGCCACGTTGTTAGACTGCAGCATTACTGCTGCACAAGCTGGCTCTTTTAGTTTATAACGGCTGGAGGGGGTGACAGTGGCCCTTTAACTGTTCATAATAATAGTAATTTTGACAAGGGGTGCAAACATTTTGGGCACGGAAAGTATTCAGACCCCTTTAAGTTTTTCACTCTTCATTGCAGCCATTTGGTAAATTCAAAAAAGTAATTTTTTTTTCTCATTAATGTACACTCTGCACCACTTCTTGACTGAAAAAAAGACAAATGTAGAAATTTTTGCAAATTTATTAAAAAAGAAAAACTGAATTATCACATGGTCATAAGTATTCAGCCCCTTTGCTCAGTATTGAGTAGAAGCACCTTTTGAGCTAGTCAGCCATGAGTCTTCTTGGGAATGATGCAACAAGTTTTTCACACCTGGATTTGGGGATCTGGAGCGCTCCCCACACCGCCGCAGGGCCGAGGGGTACCCGGAGCCGGGCCTCTGGGATCTCAGTCCTGGGGTTGTCACGGTGGCTAGACCCGGTCCGTGGCCCTGTCTGTCAGTGGGGGACGTCCGGTGGAATAAGTGGTGTTATAACGGTGCAGTTGTGGGGTGCCGGTCGCGATAAATAATGAGGACACCAGGTTGCAGTCTCTTTACCTCTTTACTGAAGGTTTTGGAGACCTCAGTCCAGAGTGCTGTTAACTGGGTTGTCAGAGACCGGCCGGTCCAAAGGCACATCAGGAGTTCTCTTTACAGGTGGGAATCAGTGTCTACCTTCTAGCGCTATGTGTTGTAGTTCTTCCCTGCTGAGCTCCCGGGATAGTCCTCACAACTGTTTCTGTCTGTCTCAGATGTTCGTTCTCTCTGTCCCCCAGATGATATGGTAGGACGCACCCGTATGACGGGGTAGGCCTGGAGTTCTTCCGGGACCCTAGAGTCGCCCCTCTCCCACAGCTGCCTCCGTTGTCTGCTTAGGTGTTAAGTGAGACAGCCAACCTGTAATTAGCTGTCCGGCCGTGGTTTGCAGTAGTACTTAAAGTCTCTTACTTGCTCGGCGTTCCGGCCACCGACTGTTTGCACCTCAGAAGGATGTTGCCTCGGTCTAACAGCACGACTCCTTCTGGTTCTAATTCCTCTTTACTGTATTCCCGTTGTTCACTGGTTTGTTCTGCTCTGAGGAGTCTGCCAGGATCCCATCCCTGACAGGTCCTCTCACTAGCTCTTCCCAGCTACTTCTCCCTGTCTTCCTGTCCAACCCCTAGTTTTACCAGAGTTGTGAGGAGTGGCCTACTAGATAGGACCACCCCCCCTGGTGGCCGGAGTGTGAAGTGTGGTGTGAGTGTACCTGGTCAGAGAAACTCCTTAGTGCAATCAGACGTACCATAGCTCCCCATAGTGGCGGAGCCACAGTACTGCAACAACCAGGACTCTGGGGTGCTGCAGATCCTCGGCCATTCTTCCTTGCAGATTCTCTGCAGTTCCATCAGGTTGCATGGTGAACGTTGGTGGACAGCCATTTTCAGGTCTCCAGAGATCCTCAATTGGGTTTAGATCAGGATTCTGGCTGGGCCGGTCAAGAATGGTCACAGAATTGTTCTGAAGTCACTCATTTGTTATTTTAGCTGTGTGCTCAGGGTCATTGTCTTGTTGGAAGGTGAAATTTCAGCCAAGTCTGAGGTCCAGAGCACTCTGGAAGAGGTTTTCATCCATAATATCTGTTTACTTGGCCGCATTCATGTTTCCTACAATGGCAACCAGTCATCCTGTCCCTGAAGCTGAAAAACACCCCCATTACATGATGCTGCCACCACATTACACTGTTGGGATTGTATTGTGCAGGTGATGAGCAGTTCCTGGTTTTCTCCACACACACAACTTAGAATTACCACCAAAAAGGTATATCTTCATCTCATCAGACCAGAGAATCTTAAACAAAAATTATAAACAATCATATCCCTCACTTGTCCAATGTGAAGATACTCTGTACTGTCCCATGCTGTAATCCATCTTTGCAAAATCTGGTTTTCAAAATGACCGGTGCCATGACACAACCGTTCCCACTGAAAACCAGGACACAATGAGCTGCTGTGAGCGCAGCTTCATTGACAAGCAGTGATGTCATAGAGATTACCGCTGGCCACTGAAGCTGCTTTCCCACAGACAGTTTACTGTGAGCTGGGATGATGAACTGCGGTGACCTCAATGAGATCACCACTAGCGCCATAAGAATTTTCTCATAGTGCTAGCAGTGATTTTATTGAGGTCACTGCAGTCCATCGGGCCGCCCAGAGTGAACTTCCCATGGGAACCACAGCCTCAGTGACCGGCCCTAACTTTCTATGATGTCACCAAAGTTTATTGTGTCCTTGTTTTCAGAATGAACAGTCACATCATGGCACCAGTCAATTTGAAAATCAGACGTCACAGAGATGGATTATGAATGTCATCAGTGTGTCATTAAGGTGCACGTGTACGGCACACATTTTGTCTATGCTGGCAAAAAAATTACATGTTTGTGGTTTTCTCATACAGGCACACAGTTCATGTGAAAAAACAGACATGTGAGCACCGCCATAGAATAAAATAGATATGCATATATATCCGTATTTGAGATTTTTTAAAAACGGACCGCAAATAGAGATAATAAACGGCCGTGAGAAGGGGCCTAATTCAATGTTCTTTGCAGAATGATTTGTTTGATTAAAAAAACTAAAAAGTATAATTATTACACTTTTTAAAATTTTTGCAAAATATGAAATGTTTGTCAGGTTGCCATGTGTTAATAAATGGGCTCTTGGTTACAATTTGTTTCTATGGTGAGGTCACTTTGTCAATACTATGGCTGAGTTTGTTTTAGAGAGCCTGAGAGGGGTTGGATGCAATCTTAGTAGACATATTGTTGCAGAAATTAAAAACATTCGATCATCTCTGCTGCTGTGCAGTCGCACACTATGTGTACAGTTTGTTTAGTGGACCACTCCCTCCTGTTATAGATTCTCTCATCCCTTGGCATCACAGACTTGGCCCTATCCTGGATCTCATCATATCTAACAGACCGGACATTCAGTGTCTCCCACTCACACACCACCTCCTCACCTCGCCCCCTATCTGTCGGTGTTCCCCAAGGCTCAGTTCTAGGACCCCTACTCTTTTGCATCTACACCTTCGGCCTAGGACAGCTCATCGGTTTACAATATCGTCTCTTCGCTGATGACACGCAGATCTACCTATCTGGACCCAACCTCACTTACCAAAATCCCACAATGTTTATCTGCTATTTCATCCTTCTTTTCTTCTCGTTTTCTAAAACTGCAAAATAGAGAAATGTGTCCGGCGCGCAACACTTGTATAAATATTAAAACCAGGGTGCTACACAAAGCATGAAAACTGCAATGTGAAACAAGACAAGAAAAGCCACTACATAAATGTGTGCACACCTGAATATATAGCAAATAACAACTTTATTGTAAGGCAGAAACATACAAAATATAAAACCATTAAAAGCAAATCCCATGAGGATCACACAAAAAACACACCATTCCGCTAAATATGTAACCAAAAGCAGCCAAAAATAATGAAAAAATGTATATAAATATATACAATGCAGTACACGTAGATGTAAACAATATAAGTACTTATGGCTGGTATATTTAGAATGTACATATAGGTATAAACACCATAGAACCCAATATACAGTGGGCGTCCCCACTCATGGAGCAACCTAAACAGGGTCTCACCTATGACAGATGAGTGTTATAACAATGGAGCCTTGTGACTAAGATGACACTGAAAAAAATATATAAAGAAACACAAGGTCTGTGGATAATACCAATAGTAAGGCACCTGAGGGAAAAGAAATAGATATAAATCAGGGTCACAATTTGACCAAATACTGAAGATTTTGCCCGAGCAATGGTACAACAAGAAAGCACAACCAGCAAAAATAAGCCGGCTCACCAAGAGAGATGAAGAGCCAAAGTAATTACATGTCCGATGGCTGTCATGAGCAGGACCCTAATACTGGCGGATCAATGGGCAATGAAAGGAAGGTGTGGGAGAATCCACACCTTCCTTTCATTGCCCATTGATCCGCCAGTATTAGGGTCCTGCTCATGACAGCCATCGGACATGTAATTACTTTGGCTCTTCATCTCTCTTGGTGAGCCGGCTTATTTTTGCTGGTTGTGCTTTCTTGTTGTACCATTGCTCGGGCAAAATCTTCAGTATTTGGTCAAATTGTGACCCTGATTTATATCTATTTCTTTGCCCTCAGGTGCCTTACTATTGGTATTATCCACAGACCTTGTGTTTCTTTATATATTTTTTTCAGTGTCATCTTAGTCACAAGGCTCCATTGTTATAACACTCATCTGTCATAGGTGAGACCCTGTTTAGGTTGCTCCATGAGTGGGGACGCCCACTGTATATTGGGTTCTATTATGTTTATACCTATATGTACATTCTAAATATACCAGCCATAAGTACTTATATTGTTTACATCTACGTGTACTGCATTGTATATATTTATATACATTTTTTCATTATTTTTGGCTGCTTTTGGTTACATATTTAGCGGAATGGTGTGTTTTTTGTGTGATCCTCATGGGATTTGCTTTTAATGGTTTTATATTTTGTATGTTTCTGCCTTACAATAAAGTTGTTATTTGCTATATATTCAGGTGTGCACACATTTATGTAGTGGCTTTTCTTGTCTTGTTTTCTAAAACTGAACATGGATAAAACAGAATTCATCATTTTTCCCCACCTCACTCTACCCCTTCACCCGACCTATCCATCAATGTTAATGGCTGCTCACTTTCCCCGGTCCCGCACGCTCGGTGCCTCGGAGTGATCCTTGACTCTACCCTCTCTTTCAAGCCACATATCCAAGCCCTTGCCTCCTCTTGCCGATTCCATCTCAAAAACATTTCCCAGATCCGTGCATTCCTTGACCATGAAACCACAAAAACACTAGTACATGCCCTTATCATCTTCTGCCTCAACTACTGCAACCTCCTACTCTCTGGCCTCCCCTCTAGCACTCTGGCACCACTCCAATCCATCCTACACTCTGCTGCCCGACTAATCTACCTGTCTCCCCGTTATTCCCCAGCCTCTCCTCTCTGCCAGGCCCTTCACTGGCTTCCTATCGTCCAGAGACTCCAGTTCAAAACCCTTACTATGGCATACAAAGCCATCCACAACCAGTCTCCTCCATACATCTGTGACATGGTCTCCCGGTAACTACCTACACGCAAACTTCGATAATCTCATGATCTCCTTCTCTACTCCTCTCTCATCTCTTTCTCCCACAACCGCGTCCAAGACTTCTCCTGTGCTTCCCCTATACTCTGGAACTCTCTACCCAAACTGTTGTGAATTCGGTTTGTGGGCTCCCCCGGTGGTCTGTTATGGTAGTGCCTCTTATGTGCCTTCCTCCATCTCTGATTACCTGTCGCCACCCTCTAGGGGAGTTTCCTATTTAAGGCTGCTTGGCTGTTAGTCATATGCCGGCCAACAATGTGCTAGTAGCATTCTGTTGCATTCACCTGCCTCAAGTTCCAGTTCAGCTAAGTTGAATTTTGTTTCTTGTTTTTGCTATTTTTGTCCAGCTATCTGCAATGTGACTCTTCAGTGCTGGAAGCTCTTGTGGACAGAAAATTACTACTCCAGTGGCATGAGTTGTCACTGGAGTTTAAAGTAATTTCTGGATGGTGTTTTTGAATAGTGATTTTTAGGTCGACCGTGAAGTAACACTTTCCTGTCCTTCTGCTATCTAGTAAGCGGACCTCACTGTGCTAAATCTGCTGTTCATCCTACGTATGTCATTTCCTCTGAACTCACCGTCAATATCTGTGGGGGCCTACTATCATCTTTTGGGGTTCCTCACTGGAGGTAAGGCAGGCCTGTATATTCCTCTTATAGGGGTAGTTAGATCTCCGGCTGGCGCGTGGTGTCTAGGGCATCGTAGGTACATCCCCCGGCTACTGTAAGTGTTGGGTCAGGTTCAGGTCACGGTCGACCTTAGTTTCCATCACCCGAGAGCTAGTCCGTTTTGTATTTCTATTCCCCTGGTCATTGGGGTAACCATAATAGTTTGGCCGGCCTGTAAAAAATCTATGTGTTAAAATATGCACTAAAGCAGGAAGGAGGAGAAAAGGTTTTTTTTTTTTCTGTGTTTGAAAGTGCACCTTAGTTTGATCATTTGTATTCCTTGCTTAAACTGCAGTCTTCAGCCTTTTTTTTTTTCTCCTCTCCTCTTAACCTCTGAATGCTTGGGTTACACCCATTTGAATATGGATCCACAGAGTTTAGTTGCAGGTTTGAATAACCTTGCGACAAAAGTACAGAACCTACAAGATTTTGTTATACGTGCTCCAATGTCTGAACCTAAGATTCCTCTGCCTGAATACTTTACCGGAGACAGATCCCGGTTTTTGAGTTTCAGAGAAAATTGCAAATTGTTTTTGTCTCTGAGATCTCACTCTGCTGGTGATCATACTCAACAAGTTAAAATTGTTATCTCTCTATTGCGCGGCGACCCACAAAGTTGGGCATTTGCATTATCGCCAGGGGATCCTGCGTTGTTAAATGTAGATGCGTTTTTTCAGGCTTTGGGGTTGCTTTATGAAGAGCCTAATTTGGAGATTTTGGCTGAGAAAGCCTTGATAGCTCTTTCCCAAGGGCAAGATGAAGCTGAGATATACTGCCAGAAATTCCGTAAATGGTCGGTGCTTACTAGATGGAATGAGTGCGCTTTAGCAGCTAATTTCAGAGAAGGTCTCTCTGATGCCGTGAAGGATGTCATGGTGGGGTTCCCTGTGCCTGCAGGTCTGAATGATGCCATGAAATTGGCTATCCAGATTGATCGGCGTTTGCGGGAGCGCAAATCTGTGCACCATATGGCGGGGTCTTCTGAGGAAAAATCTGTGCACCATATGGCGGTATCTTCTGAGCAAAAACCTGTGCACCATATGGCGGTGTCTTCTGAGCAAAGACCTGTGCACCATTTGGCGGTGACCTCTGAAAAGGCATTAGAGCATATGCAATGCGATCGTGTTTTGTCTAGAGGCGAACGTCAAAATTACAGGCGCAAAAATGGATTGTGCTTCTACTGTGGAGATCCAGCTCATGTTATATCAGCATGCTCTAAACGTATAAATAAGGTTGATAAAAAGGTTGATAAATCTTTTTCTACAGGTACCTTGCAGTCAAAATTTCTTTTGTCCGTGACATTGATTTGTACCTTATCATCTGTTACTGTGAATGCTTATGTGGATTCTGGCGCCGCTCTGAGTCTCATGGATTGGTCCTTTGCCAAGCGTTGTGGGTTTGATTTGGAGCCATTGGAAGTTTCTATTCCCCTGAAGGGTATTGATTCTACACCTTTGGCTAGCAATAAACCACAATATTGGACACAAGTGACTATGCGTCTTACCCCAGACCATCAGGAGATTATTCGTTTCCTTGTATTATATAACCTACATGATGTCTTAGTGCTTGGATTACCATGGTTACAGATTCATAATCCCGTCTTGGACTGGAAATCTATGTCTGTGTTGAGCTGGGGATGTCGGGGTATTCATGGGGATGCACCTTTGGTTCCTATTTCTTCATCTACTCCCTCTGAGATCCCAGCATTTCTGTCAGATTTTTATGATGTCTTTCAAGAGCCTAAAGTTGATTCTCTCCCTCCTCACAGAGAGTGTGACTGCGCTATTGAATTGATCCCCGGTAGTAAGTTTCCTAAGGGTCGCTTGTTTAATTTGTCTGTGCCCGAACATACTGCTATGCGGGAGTATATCAGAGAATCCTTGGAAAAGGGTCATATTCGCCCCTCGTTGTCTCCACTAGGGGCAGGATTTTTCTTTGTAGGTAAAAAGGATGGTTCATTGAGACCTTGTATCGACTATCGACTTTTGAATAAGATTACAGTTAAATACCAGTACCCGTTACCTTTACTGACTGATCTGTTTGCTCGTATAAAGGGGGCTAAGTGGTTCACTAAGATCGATCTACGTGGTGCGTATAATTTGGTGCGGATTAAGCAGGGGGATGAGTGGAAGACCGCATTTAATACGCCTGAAGGCCATTTTGAGTATTTGGTAATGCCTTTCGGTCTCGCAAATGCCCCTTCCGTTTTTCAGTCCTTTATGCACGATATTTTCCGTGAATATCTGGATAAGTTTATGATTGTGTATTTGGATGATATTCTTGTTTTTTCGGAGGACTGGGAATCTCACGTTCAACAGGTCAGGAGAGTTTTTCAGGTTTTGCGAGCTAATTCTCTTTTTGTAAAGGGCTCAAAGTGTAGTTTTGGAGTTCAGAGAATTTCCTTTTTGGGATATATTTTTTCCCCTTCATCTATGGAGATGGACCCTGTCAAGGTCCAGGCCATTTGTGATTGGATGCAACCTACTTCTTTGAAGAGTCTGCAAAAGTTCTTGGGTTTTGCTAATTTCTATCGCCGATTTATAGCGGGTTTTTCTGCCATTGCTAAACCTTTGACTGATTTGACCAAAAAGGGTGCTGATGTTGCTAATTGGTCCTCTGCGGCTGTGGAGGCCTTTCAAGAGCTTAAGCGCCGCTTTTCTTCCGCTCCTGTGTTGCGCCAACCTGATGTGTTACTTCCGTTCCAGGTTGAGGTGGATGCTTCGGAGATCGGAGCAGGTGCAGTTTTGTCGCAGAAAGATCCTGACTGCTCAGTAATGAGACCATGTGCGTTTTTCTCCCGAAAGTTTTTGCCCGCTGAGCGAAATTATGATGTGGGAAATCGGGAACTTCTGGCCATGAAGTGGGCGTTTGAGGAGTGGCGTCATTGGCTTGAGGGTGCTAGACACCAGGTGGTGGTCCTCACTGACCACAAGAATCTAATTTATCTTGAGTCGGCCAGGCGTCTGAATCCTAGACAGGCGCGCTGGTCGTTGTTTTTCTCCCGATTTAACTTTGTGGTGTCATATCTGCCTGGGTCCAAGAATGTGAAGGCGGATGCCCTCTCTAGGAGTTTTGAGCCTGACTCGCCTGGTGATTCCGAACCTACCGGCATCCTGAAGGATGGGGTGATATTGTCAGCTGTCTCCCCAGACCTGCGGCGTTCTTTGCAGGAGTTTCAGGTGGATAGGCCTGATCGCTGTCCGCCTGGTAGACTGTTTGTCCCTGATGATTGGACCAGTAGAGTTATCTCGGAGGTTCATTCTTCCGCGTTGACAGGTCATCCTGGAATTTTTGGCACCAGGGATTTGGTGTCTAGGTCCTTCTGGTGGCCTTCTTTGTCTCGAGATGTGCGCATGTTTGTGCAGTCTTGTGATGTTTGTGCTCGGGCCAAGCCCTGCTGTTCTAGGGCCAGTGGGTTGTTGTTGCCCTTGCCTATTCCTAAGAGGCCTTGGACGCACATCTCTATGGACTTTATTTCTGACCTTCCGGTTTCTCGTAGGATGTCTGTCATCTGGGTGATTTGTGACCGTTTTTCCAAGATGGTTCATTTGGTACCTTTACCCAAATTGCCCTCCTCCTCTGAGTTGGTTCCTCTATTTTTTCAGAATGTGGTGCGTTTGCATGGTATTCCTGAGAATATAGTGTCTGACAGGGGTACTCAGTTTGTGTCTAGATTTTGGCGGACGTTCTGTGCCAGGATGGCTATCGATTTGTCTTTTTCGTCTGCATTCCATCCTCAGACTAATGGCCAGACTGAGCGTACTAATCAGACCTTGGAGACTTACTTGAGGTGTTTTGTGTCCGCTGATCAGGATGATTGGCTTGACTTTTTGCCATTGGCAGAGTTTGCCCTTAACAATCGGGCCAGTTCTGCCACTTTGGTTTCTCCATTTTTTTGTAATTCAGGGTTTCACCCTCGGTTTTCGTCCGGTCAATTGGAGTCTTCGGATTGTCCTGGAGTGGATGCTGTGGTTGATAGGATGCATCGGATTTGGGGACAGGTTGTGGACAATCTGAAGTTGTCCCAGGAGAAGACTCAACAGTTCACTAATCGTCATCGGCGTATTGGTCCTCGTCTTTGTGTTGGGGACCTGGTGTGGCTGTCTTCTCGATTTGTTCCTATGAAGGTCTCGTCTCCTAAGTTTAAGCCTCGGTTTATCGGCCCTTATAGGATTCTGGAGGTTCTTAATCCTGTGTCCTTTCGTTTGGACCTCCCAGCATCTTTTAATATCCATAATGTTTTCCATCGGTCATTATTGCGGAGGTATGAGGTACCGGTTGTTCCTTCTGCTGATCCACCTGCTCCTGTGTTGGTTGAGGGTGAATTGGAGTATGTGGTGGAAAAGATCTTGGACTCCCGTGTTTCCAGACGGAAACTTCAGTATCTGGTTAAGTGGAAAGGTTATGGCCAGGAGGATAATTCTTGGGTGACAGCATCCGATGTTCATGCTCCTGATTTGGTTCGTGCATTTCATAGTGCTCATCCAGATCGCCCTGGTGGTTCTGGTGAGGGTTCGGTGCCCCCTCCTTAAGGGGGGGGTACTGTTGTGAATTCGGTTTGTGGGCTCCCCCGGTGGTCTGTTATGGTAGTGCCTCTTATGTGCCTTCCTCCATCTCTGATTACCTGTCGCCACCCTCTAGGGGAGTTTCCTATTTAAGGCTGCTTGGCTGTTAGTCATATGCCGGCCAACAATGTGCTAGTAGCATTCTGTTGCATTCACCTGCCTCAAGTTCCAGTTCAGCTAAGTTGAATTTTGTTTCTTGTTTTTGCTATTTTTGTCCAGCTATCTGCAATGTGACTCTTCAGTGCTGGAAGCTCTTGTGGACAGAAAATTACTACTCCAGTGGCATGAGTTGTCACTGGAGTTTAAAGTAATTTCTGGATGGTGTTTTTGAATAGTGATTTTTAGGTCGACCGTGAAGTAACACTTTCCTGTCCTTCTGCTATCTAGTAAGCGGACCTCACTGTGCTAAATCTGCTGTTCATCCTACGTATGTCATTTCCTCTGAACTCACCGTCAATATCTGTGGGGGCCTACTATCATCTTTTGGGGTTCCTCACTGGAGGTAAGGCAGGCCTGTATATTCCTCTTATAGGGGTAGTTAGATCTCCGGCTGGCGCGTGGTGTCTAGGGCATCGTAGGTACATCCCCCGGCTACTGTAAGTGTTGGGTCAGGTTCAGGTCACGGTCGACCTTAGTTTCCATCACCCGAGAGCTAGTCCGTTTTGTATTTCTATTCCCCTGGTCATTGGGGTAACCATAACACCAAACACATCAGGCTCTCTCCTACCACAGAAACCTTCAAAAGGAACCTGAAGACTCACCTCTTCTGACAAGCCTACAACCTGCAGTGATACTCAACCTACTGAACCACCGCACAACCAGCTCTACCCTCTCCTAGTGTATCCTCATCCATCCCCTGCAGACTGTGAGCCCTCACGTACAGGGTCCTCTCTCCTCCTTTACTTGTGTGTGCCTTGTTTAACTCATGTTTATTGTACTTGTCTATATTTGCCCCTTTCACATGTAAAGCTCCATGGAATAAATGGAGCTAAAAAATGTATAATAACACTAATAGTAATAATAATAGTGTTTTATGGCTTTCTATCTGTTTTACTGAGCTGTGAACTGTGATGTTCTTTTACTATCCAGATTCACTCTAAAATGGCTGCTGCGCTCTCTGTCTCTGCTTTCATACAGGCTATAATAGTCCCTGATGATTGGCTGTGCTATATATGCTATACCATGGGATTTGTTATCTGGAAGGAATTGAGGGAAGCGTCAACCTTCCCGGGCTGGTGCAATCAGCAAAGGGGATGCAAATTCATGCAAATTGGATGACGAATAATTTGATTTCTAAGGGTCCAAATTCGATTCCCTGATCTCTACATTTATGCTTTTGTAAATTATATCAAATAAATAAATTAAAAAAAAGAGAAGTCCGGAATTGGAAAATTCTTTTTGGCAGCACTAAACATTAATTAACTGATTAATTACGGTAATACACAATAAATAATACAAATTGCAATAAAGATAATTGTAAAAAGTAGGTAGTACTTCTACATGTAATTGTAGCTGAATATATTTTTGAAGATGGTTCAACATACTGTGAAGTATACGATGATACAACATAGCAAACAACATGAGGCATTTTTGCAGAAATTAGCTAATTAAATCAGAAGGCGAAATAGAATTCCAAGGTGGCCATAAACGTTCTAAACCGACCGAGTGATACATTGTGCAATAAAGCCTGGGCCGACTACTGAAAATAGCTCATTATTAAAGCAATGAGTTATCAGTATGCCTGGAACGTCTTATCATTTGTGATATCACCAATCAAATTACTGTACAATGAAATAAAAAGAATGAAAAGCAAAAGAACCGCAATCTGTAATTAGGTCTTTTATTTGTTTTTATCTAGAAAATTCCCAGAGAAATATATTTTTTTTCTTGCCCGCAAGCCTACTGCGCTATACTAATTCTATTGCTTGCATCCTAATAAAACAGAAATGAAAATCCAGGAAAAAAAATTGCTTACGTATTCTGTTCTAGAGGTGATATTTAACGCCATCACAGAATATGTGATTTAGGCAGATTTTGATGATTTAAATAGATTATTGTAATAAATGTGTAATAATTACACAACCTGAACTGCTGCAACGTTCAGAATCAGAGCAACCTCCAGTCTCAGCTGCTTAAATAGTTTTAGGTTATGTGCACACATTGACAATTTGCAGAAGTGTCTGCACCAAAAACCAGAGTCTTGTTAGGAAAAACTATCAGTAAATTACATGCATTTTTTATGTGTTTTTGCTTGTGTTTTTTTCCCCCATTCATTTGAGTGGGTAAAAAGCTCTGCAAAAACGCTAAAAGTATTGACATGATGAAGGTTTTGATGGTTCAAATCCGCAAGGAAAAAATAAACATCACATGCCTGTGATTGACACAAAAGGCAGCATGTGAACAAACCCTTGGGCTGAAATCCCATGTTAAAGCAAGTCTACAAAGTTTGTACAAGTTCCATGACTTAGTGATCTGGCGATCTGATCATTTCAAGTGCTTAAAAGGGTTGTCCACTAGCAGGACACCCTTTCTCAATATGAATGCTTGGTGCTGCTAAAATAAAAACACTTATGCTCACCTCCTGTGCCGGAGATGGTCCAGTGGTGTCGGTAATAGGGTTGTAATGACACATGAGTCCTGCCCCAATCAATACCAACATCATTATCTTTGGACGACTTGAACTTCAAGAGGAAGCCAGGGTTGTGGCTGCTCTCTTTCTTCCTCTTCACATTTGATTTATCCGAAGGCTGGGAAAATGATGCCTTCGATGAATGGTCGCAGGGCTCACATGTCATAACACCCTCAGGATAGCTTCGGGAACGTGAGTGTCGACACCTCTGGAATGGCACAAGACGTGGGTATAGGCATTTTTATTTTATGGACTCCAACATTCAGATCGAGAAGGGGTTGTCCTAATAGTGAAAAACCCTTTTAACACCCTTAGTCATAATTAAGGGTGAAATTTTAATATTCACAACTGGAATTTATTTTATTCAAGAAAGAATCTAGATTCTCCACTTTATAAATCCATTTGACTACAAGATATTTAATGACGACGAACTCGATATTTTTCCATTTTTTTTCTCAAACTCAAAAAGAGGACTGATTTTAATCTGTGGGCTAGACACAATCATTATCTGTTTTTGTCCCGTGTCCGAGTTTCTTTCTTAGGGCTCCTTCTCACTTGCGTGAAATACGTCCGAGTCTCGCAGGTTAAAACCCTGCTCTGGCGCCGGCACTCCAGAGCGGAGCATGTGGGCCACACAGCAATACATGGAGCTGCACGCTCTGCTCCGGAGTGCCGGCACCAGAGAAGGGTTTTAACCTGCGAGACTCGGACGTATTTCATGCAAGTGAGAAGGAGCCCTTATGAGAATAAACTGATGAAGGTTTCCTAAAACTTCCCAGTCATTGTAATATGGACAGCACATGGAGGGGTCAGGGGAGGTAGCTGTTGGCCAAACAATCGATCGTCCAACACCTATCTAATGTGTATGGGTGCCCTTAAGTCCCCAATGCACATTAGACTAATGTCAGCTGAACACATGATATCGATGGGTTAGGCTGATGG
Organism: Ranitomeya variabilis; assembly: GCF_051348905.1. Taxonomy (NCBI): domain Eukaryota; kingdom Metazoa; phylum Chordata; class Amphibia; order Anura; family Dendrobatidae; genus Ranitomeya; species Ranitomeya variabilis. The sequence continues at coordinate 748,456,383 of NC_135234.1, read as the reverse complement.
TCTAATGTGTATGAGAGGGCCAGTCAACTGATGGTCAGGAAAGATGTCGATCGCATATATCCAATTTCGCACTGACGTTCACATTATTCTATCTGAAATAAACCGACGTGTCAACAGACGGCCTTCTAATAGAGAACACAGCAGCGCTCGGCTGAGCATTCCTGTATATAGTCAAGTTGGCTGAGATGGGGGTCAGCCAAACGATCGGCCAAAGAGTTGTTTAATTGATCTAACGTGTATGTCCAGCTTTAGGGCAGATGCAGACAATGGTAGATTCTCTCATCAGAGAGAATCAACTTGATTATGAAAATAACACTCCGATCAGAGTATGGTGAGAGTGTGGGCACCTTTCTCCATCTTCTCTATTCTGTCAGTCCATGGAAATCGAGTGCAGACTGATGTTTTCCACAGACTAATTGACTTGCATGGCCGCGATCAATGTGAATATTGGATCAAACTTGGACTTGCAGCAATCAGAAATGTGCCCAGCCCTATAGACTAACATTGGTCCGACTGCGATATGATGTTTTGTCGGATTGAACTCAGACCAAATCTATGGTCGTCTGCACCTGACCTTAAGGTAGGAAACACTTGTAAGCTGAGAATTGTTAAAAAATAGTGTGGGAACAGGTTATATCATCAAACGCCTGTATTCTTGAAATATTCCGTTCCACCCAGAGTTATACTAAAGTGCCATGCATGCTATGACATGGATCCATCATTCTCTGTAGACAAAATTTTAGAATTCATTCACTCACTGAAGCCCAAAATACATATAGACCTCGGACTAAACCTTTTGATAAATCTCACAATTATCTGAGCCGCCTAGACAGGAACCAAAAAGCAATTTAGACCCTCATACACAGATGTGACCACAAAATTAAAACAAAAATCATCACAAAATTAATAAAGATTGTGAACTAGATCTTTCTAATTATTTAGCATTCCTAACACAAGTTCCTTTTTACTTTTTTACTTTTTGCCACCACTACACGTAAGGTTTTATTTAGGGCTGTGCAGCAAAATAGTGGTGAAAAAATAGTTGCAAGTTTTATTGCATCTCCCATTTCCATAAGAATTTGATACTGTTGGATGGGATTTGCTGAAATTCTATGCAGTGCTTAGGAGAAGTGGGTGGGGAGTCCAGAAACCAAACAAATTTAGGCCAAAAATACACAAATCCACTCTTTAGCTTTTCTAGCACATAGGACTTCCTCCAAAATTAGGTGTTACATACTCCAATGCAATTTAGATAAGGACTGTCACATAAAATCCAAATATTAATAGATTAATTTATAGTGTTCTATGTCTGGCAAGAATTAAGACCTCGTGTGGAGTGGCACCTAGATGTGAATAGACAGAGCACAGTATCTATACTGGTCAAATTTAATAAATAATGGCTTGCTCTCATCCCCCTTCATCCATGGGCTTCGCAAAAGCCACATCGGTAGAATTGTCTCTATCGGCTTAGGCTTTTAGTGTAGTGCCCATGTTCAGGGTATCTTCACAACATATTCAGATGTGTCTTTCTTTGCCATTCTTCTTGACTTAACATATCCCAATGTTGAAGGCAAACTGCCGAAACGTGCGTCGGGTCTTATGATGTGTCCTGTATCCTATACTAAATGTGTTGCTTCATGTGTAATACATTTGTATACTGCTGCTGAAGTGGAATGGGTCCTTTTGTTTTGCATTAGGTGTGGGTTTATCAGAGTGGCAAGTAATATTTGGCCATGTAGGGTTCTTGTCTAACATTTAACTATAGGTACCTACTCCTTTATTTGTATGCATATCCCCACCATAGGTATTTGTTTAACTGCCCTATTTTCACTTACAACTTAACAATGACTCTGTAAGCTTCGTGTGTGGAGGTTTTTAATATTTTTGCACCACCTTGTAGTTTCCAACTTTTTAATATGCTTAGTCTATATATGTTAAATACATTTTCAGTATTTAATAAAAATGTATGTTTGTAATTGTCGATTCTAGTGTACAATGTTTTCCATTATATGATGATATCCCAAATGTAAGTGGCATGATATTACCAATTAAAAAAAGAAAAGAAAAAAAGAAGATACTCTGTTGGGAGATGTTTATGGCTATATGTGTCCATATGTGGCCGCCCAGTGGTTGTGATGGGAGTTGCAGCTTGTCAAATCTGCAGAAAGTTGTAATATTTAGGAGATTATAAAAGTGAAAATAACTCAATATTTTACCAGTTAGAACTTTTGGTATCAAGGATCTTTTACGTAATTGTTATGTGACCTTGATAACTCCACATCATAGTGCTGTGATCTCTCTGCTCCTCTAATTTCCCCCTTCCGCACTATTTCTCTGCATCCATCTTAGCCAGTGGCATTTCATCCTTCCCTGGAACAAGATCAGAATTGTGTCTTGATAGATAATTTACACCTTTTCTGTACAGTTATTTATCACTGAATCCGAGTCGACGTCATTGTGCCTGGAACATTCTTTTCTATAACTTCTCAAATGCCAGTTTTATATGATCCATAATCTGCAGCGATAGATAAGTAGGCCAGAATTAATTTAAATGAGGTTCAGTCTCAGTTCAGTAATTTATCTTCTGCTCGCTCTGGCAGCAAATATATCAATCTCTACTTTGTAGAAATGCTGCCTGGAGATACACAGTGACAAGTGACTCGCTGTAAACTTTATGGGAGATTATCGCTGTTATCCTTTTAGCTGCTGAGCAGAGAAGATTTATTCGGTAACAATGCATATTTTGCAAGAAGAATGGTAATAGGAAAACAGGTGAAACTAATATATGACATAATGCAAGGTAATGTAATAAAACCTCTCCTGTAATAAAGCATAATTTAATGTAATAATATGATATGTGTGGCCAAATAACCTCCTGTGAGGAGCCACAAAAAGGTCTTGCTCTGTCTTAAAGAGATTCAATCATAAATGCATATGTAAGCCCCGCCCCAACCCCTCCCCTGCTTAACCTGACCATACGCCTAAGGGCTCACACTCATCAGCGTAAATAAAAATGATCCACTGTTGTTCCTGAAAAGTTGGACAAGTGTCATGAGAGTACAATGCGATTTTTAGCAAGTGGCATTTATCTGTCATCCGTCTGACATGCGTGTGCAATCCGTATTCAATGCGTTTTTAACATCAGCTTTTACAAAAAGTAATTCTCTATGTCATTTCAAGCTAGTTTACTAAGTAATAAACAATCTTATATACAGACATACTGTAGACAGGTGATAGATAGATAGATAGATAGATAGATAGATAGATAGATAGGTATCATTGACATTGATAAATATAATCAGTAAAGTGTGTGTGTAGCTTACTGTACATGTATTTAGCTAATAAGTAAATAATTAAAGAAAAAAGTGGCATAAGGTTCCCCATATTTTTTTTACCCCCATATTTTTTTAATCAGCTGAGGGAAAGCAGACAGATGGGAGCTGATGTTTATAGCATGGGAAAGGGTAGTAAGCATGGATCTTTCCAGGCTATTAATATCACCTCACAGCTGTCTACTTAGCCTTTACTGATTATTAATAAGGGGTGACCCTCCAAGAAAGTAGTGTGGGATCTCCCCTATTATTAATAACTAGCCAAGGCTAGGCAGACAGCTGTGGGCTGATATTAATAGCCTAGGAAGGGGCCATGGGTATTGTCCCCCTCCCAGACTAAGAACTTCAGCTCTCAAACACCACAGAAATTGCACATCCATTATATGTGCCGATTATTGCACTTAGCCTCTGCTCTTCCCACTTTCCATGAGGCGGTGGCAAGTAGGGTAAAAGTATTGGGGTTAATGTCAGGTTTGTAATTTCAGCTGACATCAAGAAAAAGGGTTAGTAATGGAGATGCGTCTATAAGACACCCCCATTACTATCTCTATGTCAAATATAATAAGGCAAACACAAAGTAAAGTCCTTTATTTGAAAAAAAAACAACCAAAAAATGAAGAAATCCTCACCTGTCTGCCAATAATCCATTTCTGACAAGCCCAACTCAGCTACATCTGGATGCTTTACTGAGCGGTCATGTAGGGGGTGGTGCTGTTATGGACAGTAAGGAACACGCTGCCACTTTAAGAGACAGCACCCCCTTGTCTGGTGTGATGGAATGTTCTGCTCCCTCCTGCAATAGACTGTATGAATGAAATGCCCTGTGCTGAGAGGAGAGGTTGAGTCTTTAGAGCGTGTGAGCAAAAGCTGCTACGGAGAATGTCTGTGCTCGTAGCTGTGAAAGAGTAGTGCAGAGTAATCAGAGCCCTTGGGCAGCCCCGGTGGTGCTCGTCAAGAAAAAGGATGGTACCATCTGGTTCTGTGTAGATTACAGGAAACTCAATGCCTGCACTGTTCGAGACTCGTATCCGTTACCCTGCATCGAGGAATCCTTAGCAACTACGGCGAAAAAGCCTAACATATGATCACCAAGTGATCCCTTCCACTGTCAACATGGATCCAATAGAGAATAAGGAAGGTGCAAAATATGTGAAAATAGTATAAATTTATTAAGCACACATATATAAATACATATTGAACATTACGTAGCAAGGACAATACATAAATGTACCTACATGTACATAACAATACCCTAAAAATAGGGGGAGAGTAAGACAGGCTGTATATCAACAGAAAACCAAAAAGGACCACAATACCCCAAGAGTATGCATCACATTGGCTAACATGTATTTGATAGCATCTGAACCTAATGCCCATACAGGGCTGTATCACATGTCCAGATATAGCAATGTCCAATTTGGAGACAGTTGCTATCTCAGATACTACAGTTGAAGATTAGATCTTAAGTATGCCATATACCATAGAATAATAATAGGGAAATGTTGGTAAGATTATTGGCCACATTAGTGATCAACTAGTATAGCTATAGTGCCCATGAAGTGATTATATAGTCAAATACCAGCGCACTTCATGCACCATACCATAGTACATATAATGGTGTTGGTAAAGTTATAGCTACAATGATAGCCAAAACAACAGGATCTATATGGTGCCCATAAAATAATCATGTCCACTAATAGTAACGCCTACCATATAGAGTACTCATATTACCTGCAGCCATGATGCAACCCCAGGGAGTGGTCCTAATAGCGCACCTCGACGCGCGTTTCACTGCCCCCACAGTTTCGTCAGGGGGCAGTGAAAAGTAAGGATTTAATCAGCATTAAAGCACCCTTACATACATGCCATTAGTTTGAGGTATGAAATTCTAACAGTTTGGGCAATGCTCTACAGAAGGTCGCTTTTGGCGCCTGAGCTCAGATTGTATTTCTTCTCTTATTTATTAGAATTGCAGCATAAATTAATGTCTTATTCCCCAACCCATGAGCTCCACAGGTTCTAGACCAGAATGACAAAATGGATCAATCAAATTATGCATCTCACTCATTTAGGAGAAGATTGCTTTCACAATTAATTTCCAAGATAATTTCTCCAGCAGATTTTTAGATGACTGCAAAGCTGCAGTTTCCTAATATTCTGTCATTTGACTTCTCGTATAATTCAATGAATTAATCACAGAAAAAAAAATGATGTTTTCAGTCAATGTAACAACTCTCAGTGAAGGTGTTACATGTTATCTGATTGCCTGAATTCATTTTCTGTTTTAATTGGTTCACCGTGGTTTTCATAAATTACAGCAACTCTTTGAGTGACTATAAATTTAAATTATATATGCTTTACTTCTTCTGCAGATACATACAAAAAAATGTGATGAAGCTGGAAATATTCACCCCCACCCCATGAGAGAAAAATACATTGTATTTTTGCAAAAAAAAAAGGTGCAAAAAGCCCAACAAAAACAACTACAAAATTGCACCAAAAATGTTGATAAATAGTAACTGTGTGGAGAATTATTTAGCAAGTTGTATTTTAGAGGATTATTTTTATTATTGATCAACAACTATGTTCTCAATCAACCCAAAATATTCATAAATATCAAAGCTTAATGTTTTTGGAAGTTGGAGTGGGGTTTTTAGATTTGCCACCACAGCCTCCCAGACACTGTTCCGAGAGGTGGACTGTTTTCCCTCCCTGTAGATCTCACATTTTATGAGGGACCACGGTTCTCTATGGGGTTCAGATCAGGTGTACAAGGGGGCCATGTCATTATTTTTTTTTCTTTGAGACTTTTACTGGCCAGCCACACTGTGGAGTAGTTGGAGGCATGTGATGGAGCATTGTCCTGCATGAAAATCATGTTTTTCTTGAACGATACCAACTTCTTCCTGTACCACTGCTTGAAGAAGTTGTCTTCCAGAAACTGGCAGTAGGTCTGGGAGTTGAGCTTCACTCCATCCTCAACCCGAAAAGGTCCCACAAGTTCATCTTTGATGATACCAGCCCATACCAGTACCCCACCTCCACCTTGCTGGTGCCTGAGTCGGAGTGGAGCTCTCTGAACTTTACTGATCCAGCCTCTGGCCCATCAATCTGGCCCATCAAGAGTCACTCTCATTTCATCAGTTCATAAAACCTTTGAAAAGTCAGTCTTAAGATATTTCTTGGCCCAGTCTTGACGTTTTATATTATGTTTCTTGTTCAAAGGTGGTCGTTTTTCAGCCTTCCTTACCTTGGCCATGTCCCTGAGTATCGCACACCTTGTGCTTTTTGTTACTCCAGTAACGTTACAGCTCTGAAGTGTGGCAAAACTTGTGGCAAAAGGCATCTTGGCAGCTTCACGCTTGATTTTCCTCAATTCATGGGCAGTTATTTTGCAGCTTTTTTGCCGAACAAGCTTCTTGCGACCCTGTTGGCTATTTGCCATGAAACGCTTGATTGTTCGGTGATCTCACTTCAAAAGTTTGGCAATTTCAAAACTGCTGCATTACTCTGCAAGGCATCTCACAATTTTGGACTTTTCAGAGCCCGTCAAATCTCTCTTCTGACCCATTTTGACAAAGGAAAGGAAGTTGCCTAATAATTAAGCACACCTTATACAGAGTTTTGATGTCATTAGACAACACCCCTCCTCATTACAGAGATGCACATCACCTCATTTACTTAATTGGTAGTTGGCTCTCAAGCCTGAACAGCTTGGGGTAGGACAACATGTATATAAAGTATCATGTGATCAAAATACAACTTGCCTAATAATTCTGCACACAGTGTATATTAAAAGGGTAACATTGAAAATTTGTTGTTAAAAAAAGAAGCAGCTGTGTAATTTACCTATTATTAAAAATATTTGCCTTTTTCACGAGCCAAGTGATTTTTTAATGCAGTTTATTAGAGGAGCTAATTTTATAGGAAGGAGTTTTTCTATAGAGTTTGAATGTGCTGCTCTTAAGCTGGCTAGCTTTAGTGCCCCTGCTCACCTCCTAAATTCTAAGGGGAGTGCAAAGTTTGGAGTAGAGGGTGAGGCAAGATCATACTGCTGGATTGCAAACTATCAGGCACAGATCGCCCCTGGTGAGATGGTTTTGTAAGGCATGTGCCGGGATCGTGCAAACATCCCTTGTTCTCATGATGGTATATATAGCTATTTATATAGTATGTTGTATATATGTGCATTACTGCTGTGTATTTACTAAATTGTGTTTTGTACATTCACTGTTAACTAGGGAAAGTGAGTGGTTGGCGACTAGATAGGGGTATAATGCTAAAGGGGAGTATTACCTCAGAATGGCCACTACATGGGGCATAGTAGAATATGGAAAATAGTTACGGTACACATAGGAGGGGCACGGTGGGATAAGTCAGGAAGGACTTCCTGACAGCAGTCAGTCGGAGCGAGGGCGCCCAGTAGCTCAGGAGGGCTGGCTAGCCCTGGGCAACACCGTGTCACGCAATGTTCAGCTCAAGCCAAAGGCCCAGCATATAATATCTGGACCAGGATTGCTACAGAGGGATCTACAGCAGTGCATCAGGGTGGGCACTGAAGACTAAGTGGGTCTGCAGTTGCCACCAGAAGACTAAGCAGTACAGGCAGGTCACCGAGCATGTGGCAGCTTATTGCGTGGGTGGATTCCCTCAGGACTAGTGCGAAGCCATCATGGGGTCCTTCTAATGGATTAAGTCTGCACAGGGTAGACGCTGAGGATATAGAAGGTACCATCCATCCCGGAAGCGGGCTTAGTGACAGAGAGAGAAGGAAAGGGATAGAAGAGAAGTTGTATTTTGTGAACCCTGATGATGATGCTGGAAAGAATATGAATATGCTGTGTACAAGTCTCAGTAAAGTTGCCCCATTTAAAGTTGAACTGGACTGATTCCATCATTCCTAAAGTGGATCCTGAAGTTCTCCAGAAATGTACAGAGGACCCTGATGGAGCTGTGAAAGGCATGCTGACTGATGGGCAGCTGTTATGATCCTGGTGGTAGGATCTCAAACTGACCTGACACATATACCCTGAATATATAGGACAAGTTCTGGGGATGTGGAAGCTATACTGACCGCAATCCTGATCCTATCCAAACACACTAAAGGCAGCTGCGGAGCATTACCTGAAAACCTAGACGCCTCGTCACAGCCTGAGAAACTGACTACCCCTAGAGAGAAAGCAAAGACCTCACTTGCCTCAGAGAAATATCCCCAAAGTTTTAGATAGCCCCCCACAAATAATAATGGTGAGTTAAGGGGAAAACACAAACGTAGAGATGAAACAGGTTTAGCAAATGAGGCCCGCTAATACTAGATAGGCAGATAAAGATAGGTGTCTGTGCGGTCAGTACAAAAACTATCAAAAGTAAACCACGCAGAGAATACAAGAACCCCCACACCGACTCACGATGTGAGGGGCGCACTCTGCACCCCAGAACTAACCAGCAAGCAAAAAATCACATGAAAGCAAGCTGGGCTGAACTCATCATATAATGAGAAACGTTTTCAAGGAAATAATGAGAAACTGAACAAGCAAACTTAGCTTCTCATAGCAGGAGACTGGTCACAAGGAATATTCAGGAGAGCACAGGATCAGGACTGAATACACCGACAGCAGGCGACAAGTAAAGGTCCAGGTGAGTTAAATAGGCCCAGCCTAGCAGGAGATGAAACAGCTGAGCCCAGCCATATCGCTAAAGGCCACCAGAGGGAGCCCAAGAACAAACTCACACAGTACCACTCATGACCACAGGAGGGAGCCCGAGAACGGAATTCACAACAGGCAGCGTGTTTATGTGATGGGAGGCCAGGGCACACTGTTGCAGATGCTGGTGGCCACAACTACTGCCCTGTCCCTCCCTCATAGTTTCACTGAGCTGCTGATAAGATTGAACACAGAGACCAAAGGCAACGACACTGTGGGCAAGACTTGCTGGAGGACATGTGGAACAGTGAGGACCAGGAAAGGAGACAGGCAATCGAAACAGTGCACAGAAGACAGGGCCAGGAGTGACACACACAGAAAGTGATCATGAATAGACAGTCCAGGACTAGCAGAAGTCTTTGCAATGCAAATAAGTCTTAAGAGGAGTTAGTTATGCTTACAGCAGATGAAGGCTTAATCAGGAAACAACTGGATAATGGAAAACCCCAAAGCACACAGTAACTGAATGCAAAGCTAATATCATGCTCCTTTGTTCGAACCCTCTAGCCTGTGTTTTGTGGTCTGTTTCTCTGTCCGCCACAACAAACACACCATTTTCTCTGTGTGTTCAAGTTCTGATATTCTGGCTTTTAGTCTGTTTAACATAACAATTGTGTTTTCATTTGTCTGCCCTATCACCTTTCTGGTAAGGGTTTATATTCTGTCCCCCTGCTGGCATTTCCAGGTGGTGATAGTTTCTTGTGGGTGTTCCACCATTCTGCTGTAGCTTAGCACCTTTCTGCCATCGGATCTACTATTCCATCCATGCGGCTTAGGACTTACTTCACACGGGGGGGGGGTGCACGGCTAATTACGGCCCGGTGTCAGCTGATTCTCGCAGCTGACACCTGGCACTAGGTGCCAGGAGCAGACCACTCCCGTCACTTTAACCCCCAGAATGCTGCGATCAAACACGATCGCAGCATTCTGGGTAGCAGGCAGAGGGCTAACAGCCCCTCTACTTTTGGATCAGAGACCCCGCGGTGTGACGCGTGGTCCCTATCGCTGCCAAGTAGACCTGATGTCCTCATGACAACATCCGTGTCTCCAGAGCTGAGAAACTTCCTGTCATGCGCGGTGCATGTCAGGAAGTCTCTCAGGTCAGTGTACATAAACTGCAGCGCTGACAGCTTCTATAACGTGCAGATGCTGCTTCATCTGCATGCTATAGAAGCGATCAGCCTGCAAAAAATGATTGTCGTGTAAAAGCTAGAACAAAGCAAACATTTTTTTTTAAATAATTTTAAAAATATTTTACAAAAAAATAATAATAAAAAATCAATATTTATTCTATTACTAAATAAATATTTGAATGAAAAAAATATCTAAACAATAAAAGTACACATATTTGGTATCGCCGCTTCCGTAATGACCCAACCTATAAAACTGTCCCACTAGTTAACCCTTCTAGTGAACACCATTAAAAAAAGGCAAAAAACAATGCTTTATCATCATACCGCCGAAGAAAAAGTGGAATAACACACGATCAAAAAGACGGATGTAAATAAACATGGTACCACTGAAAACGTCATATTGTCCCACAAAAAACAAGCCGCCATACAGCTCTACCACCAGAAAAATAAAAAAGTTATAGCTGTCAGAATAAAGTGATACAAAAACAATTATATTTTCTATAAAATAGTTTGACCCGAAGAATAAAACTGCCTTATCAATTTTACCACACAAGGAACTTTATAAATGCCCCCCCCCAAAAGAAATTCATGGATTGCTGGTTTTTGCTCATTCTGTCTCCCAAAAATCGGAATTGAAAGTGATCAAAAAATATCATGTGCCCGAAAATTATACCAATAAAAATGTCAGCTCATCCTGCAAAACACAAGAGCTCACATGATTCTGTGGGCGAAAATATGGAAAAAATATAGCTCTCAAAATGTGGTGATACAAAAACTATTTTTTGCAATAAAAAGTGTCTTTTAGCGTGTGACAGCAGCCAAACATAAAAACGCCTCTTTCACACATTCTGATATTTCCAGTACTGAAGATGTCGGTGTCCATGTGTGCAATACATGCGGCACACATGTGGCATGTGTGTGTCGCATCAGTACCACATGGACGGGTGGCCAAGGAAGAAGCATTGCAGTAAGCGCTGTTCCCCGATGCCCGGTGCTGAACACAGCTCTCATCATTCTCCCCTGCTCTGCCAGCAATTGGCAGGAGCAGGGGAGAATGATGAGTTACATTTAACCCCTTAACGTCCACCGATACGCCTCTTAACGGCATCAGTTAAGGGTACTTAAACCACTGCGCCGCTTTTAACGGCGCTGAGATTTAAGGTTATAGTGCCCCCTAGTGTCAGAATTTGTCCAGGGTCTTAGCTGCCGGGGGTAACCAAGACCCCAGTGAACATGATTCCGAATGGTTTTTACCGACCCTGGTGTTGAGATCGCCGTTATTAACGGTATAAGGGCGAACGCAAAAAAAATGTATTTATTTCCATTTTCCCATTAGGGTTAGAGTTGGGCTAAAGTGAGTTGGGATAAAGTTAGGGTTAGGGTTGGGGCTAAAGTTAGGGTTAGAGTTGGGGCTAGAGTTAAGGTTAGGGTTTGGATTACTGTTATGGTTGGGATTAGGGTTAGGGTTGGGAATAGGGTTAGGGTTGGGATTAGGGTTAGGGGTGTATTAGGGTTAGGTTTGTGGTTAGGGTTATGGTTAGGGTTGGGATTAGGGTTAGGAGTATGTTGGGGTTAGGGTTGGAGTTAGAATTGGGGGGTTTCCACTGTTTAGGCACATCAGGGGCTCTCCAAACGCGTCATGGCGTTCGATCTCAATTCCAGCCAATTCTGTGTTGAAAATGTCAAACGGCGCTTCTTCCCTTCCTAGCTCTGCTGTGCCGAAACAGTAATTTACCCCCACATATGGGGTATCGGCGTACTCAGGACAAATTGGACAACTTTTGGGGTCTAATTTCTCCTGTTACTCTTGTTAAAGAAAGGGGTGAAAAAAGATAATTTTTGTGAAAAAAATATGATTTTTTATTTTTACGGCTCTACGTTATAAACTTCTGTGAAGCACTTGGTGGTTCAAAGTGCCCACCACACATCTAGATAAGTTCCTTAGGGGGTCTACTTTCCAAAATGATGTCACTTGTGGGGGGTTTCTACTGTTTAGGCACATCAGGGGCTCTCCAAATGCAACATGGCTTCCGATCTCAATTCCAGCCAATTTTGCATTGAAAAGTCAAACGGCGCTCCTTCCCTTCCGAGCTCTGCCATGCGCTCAAACAGTGGCTTACCCCACATATGGGGTACCAGCGAACTTAGGACAAATTACGCAATGACTTTTGGTGTCCATTTTCTCCTGTTGCACTTGGGAAAATAAAGAAAATTGAATCTGAAGTAAAAAAAATTTGTGAAAGAAAGTTAAATGTTCATTTTTTTAAAACATTCTAAAAATTCCTGTGAAGCACCTGAAGAGTTAATAATCCTCTTGAATGTGGTTTTGAGTACCTTGATATGGTGCAGTTTTTAGAAAGGTGTCACTTTTGGGTATTTTCTATCATATAGACCCCTCAAAGGGACTTGAAATGTGATGTGGTCCCTAAAAAAAAATGGTATTGTAAAAATGAGAAATCGCTGTTTAAATTTTAACCCTTATAACTTCTTAACAAAAACTGGTTCCAAAATTGTGCTGATGTAAAGTAAACATGTGGAAAATGTTACTTATTTAGTATTTTATGTGACATATTATTATTTTATTATTATTATTATACATTTTTATAGCGCCATTTATTCCATCGCGCTTTGCATGTGAAATGGGTAAATATAGACAAATACAATAAACATGAGCAAAAAACAAGGCACTAACAGGTACAGAAGGAGGGAGGATCCTGCCCACGAGGGCTCACAGTTTGCAGGGGATGGGTGAGGATACAATAGGAGAGGGTAGAGCTGGTTGTGCGGTGGTTCAGTAGGTTGAGGATCACTGCAGGCTGTAGGCTTGCCGGAAGAGGTGAGTGTTTGGGTTCTTTTTGAAGGTTTCTATAGTAGGTGAGAGTCTGGTGTGTTGGGGGTAGAGAGTTCCAGAGTATGGGGGAAGCACGGGAGAAGTCTTGTATGCGGTTGTGGGAAGAAGAGATAAGAGAGGAGTAGAGAAGGAGATCTTGTGAGGATTGAAGGTTGCGTGTAGGTAAGTACCGGGACCATGTCACAGATGTATGGAGGAGACTGGTTGTGGATGGCTTTGTATGTCATAGTAAGGGTTTTGAACTGGAGTCTCTGGACGATAGGAAGCCAGTGAAGGGCTTGGCATAGGGGAGAGGCTGGAGAATAACGGGGAGACAGGTAGATTAGTTGGGCAGCAGAGTGTAGGATGGATTGGAGTGGTGCCAGAGTGCTAGAGGGGAGGCCAGAGAGTAGTAGGTTGCAGTAGTTAAGGCGGGAGATGATAAGGGCATGCACTAGTGTTTTTGTGGTTTTGTGGTCAAGGAATGCGCTGGTACGGGAAATATTTTTGAGTTTGAGACAGCAGGAGGAGGCAAGGGCTTGGATATGTGGCTTGAAAGAGAGGGCAGAGTCAACGATCACCCCGAGGCACCGAGCATGCGGGACTGGGGAAAGTGAGCAGCCACTGATATTGATCGATAGGTCTGGTGGAGGGGTAGAGTGAGATGTGGAAAGATGATGAATTCTGTTTTGTCCATGTTCAGTTTTAGAAAGAGAGCAGAAAAGAAGGCCGAGATAGCAGACAGACAGTGTGGGATTTTGGTGAGTAAGGAGGTGAGGTCAGGTCCGGATGGGTAGATCTGTGTGTCCCAGGCCAAAGGTGTAGATGGAGAAGAGTAGGGGACCTAGAACTGAGCCTTGAAGAACACCGAAAGATAAGGGGCGAGGTGAGTAGGTGGTGTGGGAGAGGGAGACACTGACAGTTCAGTCTGTTAAATATGACGAGATCCAGGACAGGGCCAAGTCTGTGATGCCAAGAGATGATAGTATCTGTAACAGGAGGGAGTTGTCCACAGTATCAAAGGCAGCAGAGAGGTTCAGGAGAAGGAGGACAGAGTAGTGTCGCTTGCTCTTGGCGGTTAGTAGGTCGTTGGTGACTTTAGTTAGGGCAGTTTCAGTTGAGTGATAGGGGAGGAAGCCAGATTGTAACCGGTCATAGAGGGATTGCAATAGGAAAGGTGGGAGGACAGTTCAAGATGGACATGCTGTTCCAGTAGTTTTGAGGCATAAGGGAGAAGAGATATTGGGCAATCGCTAGACACAGTGGATGGGTTGAGGGAGGGCTTTTTGAGGATGGTATGTTTGAAGGATAAGGGCAAGACACCAGTTGTGATTGAGAGGTTGAAGAGGTGTGTTAGGGTTGGGATGAAGACTGTGGCCAGGTTAGAGATGAGGTGGGACAGGAGCGGATCAAGTGCGCAAGTGGTGAGGTGTGAATTTGACAGGAGGGTGGAGAACTGATCTTCTGTCATGGTGGAGAAGCTGGTTTTGGAGGAACAGGGTTCAGCAGCACATATCTCTGTGCTTTAAGGTCATGAAAATTCAAAGTTGGGAAATTGTGAAATTTTCAAAATTTTTGCTAATTTTCCATTTTTTCACAAATAAACGCAAGTCATATCAAAGAAATTTTACCACTAACATGAAGTACAATATGTCACTTGAAAAGAATGTCATAAACACCCATGGAAGCATTCCAGAGTTATAACCTCATAAAGGGCCCAGTCATTAACATGCAAACCACCCTTGGGGGTAAAAAGGTTAAAGTGAACCTGTCAGCAGGATTGTGCAAAGTAACTTACAGACAGTGTCAGGTTGGCGCCGTTATACTGATTAACATGATACCTTGGTTGATGAAATCCATCTTGAGGTTGTTTTTTAATCTTTATTTTCAGTTTTGAGTTAATGACATGCTCATGCTCCAGGGCGACCTGTGGGGGGTCTTCATGTGGTGCTCTGATTAGATATTAATAATGCAGTCTGCTGACAGGTCACTGATCCCTCACTGACCTGGCCCCTAGTTTGCATAATGAATACATACATGCTATAGAAAAAAACATAACACGCTTCTGCGGTCAGGTGCCAGCTGTGGCACCTGCACTGAAGCATAATCGCATGTTTAGTGTCCATTTAATAAGTATTCTTGATGTTATTGAGCAAGTATAAAAAAAATCAAAAAGGAAAAAAAAATCAATTTGAAAATGGCGCCACCCGCGCTTGCTCAGTAGTAGATATCATTGACACAAAGATGAAAATAAAGATTAAAAAACAACCAGAATACGGATTTCATCAACCCAGGTATCATTTTAATAAGCGCTGACCTGACACTGTCTGTAGGTTACTGTGCACTACCCTGCTGACAGGTTCCCTTTAAAGCCAGTCAGTGAAATTCTAGCTAGGGTTTATCTCCTTGCTGTTTCTGTTCTTTACTCTGCATATATCTTCTGTTTCTTTTTTAGGAAGTAGGCGGTATATAATCTAACTGTATGTACTTTATACTTCACTTCACTTTGTATTTTTTGATTTGCCTTGATCACTCTGGCATCTTTTTTTTCTGCACACTTCCTCTTTTGTAGGTAATTTACAGTCTGCTCTGCCGTCTTGTTGCATAGGTCTGTCGTAGCTGTTTTCGCTCTGACCCAGAGTCAGTACGTCAGATCACCAGTGAGGCCTAATTGTGGAATTACGCCCGTCATTTTACAAGCGCGCTTGGAGACAAAAAGACACCTCACACATATCCTGTGAGCAAGTCACTTTTATCTGATATATTAAAAGCCAAAGCAATGTTTTATACCATTTACAACAAATGCATTTCAATGTAACTCATGTAGCCCCCACCATCACTCAGGGTCATACTTTATTTACCATAACCCAGAACATGTTGCTGACTATTAAGAACATACATTGATAAGAAGTATAGTCTCCTTGAAAGGAGACCATCAGACTACTGCGTCAACAGATTCTAGTAATTCTAGCAATTAAAGGCAAGAGGCACTTAAAGGCAACCTATTAACTTCTATATCAATTTCCCCCTTTTGTAAATGGTATAACCTTTGCTACGGGGTCAGCTGATGTCCACAAAGGAGCTACTGTCTCATGGGTCTAGTACCCACAAGGGGAGAAGTCCTACCTGCTTCGCCCATCCACCCTCAGTGTGGACACTCACCACCCCCGTCAGCAGTGGCCATACGGGGCCTATGATACTCTACAGAAGGTTCAGCCTTAGGTAATACATATATTAGTGCTTTTGTGGCTACATAAAACAATAAGCAAAGCAACAAAATTTGCATACAAAGTCTTTAATATATCAAAAATAATCCATCCCTCTAGGCCGCTAAACCAATCGGCTGGAATTAAAAAGGAGTCTCTATATTGTATGTCTTATTAAGAACCTTAAGGAACCTAGAAAATCTGAGTCCAAGTCTCATCGGGTATGCTGTGTGGTGTTAATACCTTCCTTGGCTCCTGGGGTAAGGCTAAGTACAGCATAGTCCTTGCAGATACAGGGCTGTGTGTACAGATCCAACAGTGTTTGTCCTTCCGCGTCTTTTGTAAGAAAAGCAAGATGTTGAATAAGTTGCTGTCCTTGTCAACATTTAAAAGTGTATCCAGTGTCTCTGTGAGGTGCAAACATCCTACCACTGCCAGCAAGGTGATTAGGAGAACCGTCATTCTGCTGGTGAAAAGATCTTTTTGCAGTGACTGGCATGGATCCAGGTGGGCTTTCCCTCAAGTTTCCCTGAGGTAAATGTGGTCAGCTGGACTTTAAAATGGACCGTCAAACCGTGGATCTAGGCTCCTTCTCACGTGTCTGTGTATGACCACCCAATCACCTGGATTCAGCAGATGTGCGTCTGCACTGGCATTAAGATCTGGAATGGATGAAAACACATGTTTATGCACCACATTAAGTCTTTTCTGCAGGGCTGGACATGGGCTGTCATAGCACCGTGTTGCATTTGTAGCACCTGTGGGAAGTACAGACCAGTCTCTGGCAAACTACCAAACAGGACTTCAAAAGGAGACAAGCCTGTCTTTCTATTTTGAGTGTGTCTGACTGACAAGAGTGCAAGAGACAAGCACTCTACCCAGTTCTTTCCTGTGTCTGCCATGGCCTTTGAATTTTCAGTTTAAGTGTCCCATTTAGTCTTTCCACTTTCCCACTACTTTGTTGTCTGTATGGTGCATGATATGCTTGCTGTACTCCCAGGGCCTGCATGACTTCCCTCATTATTTCTCCCGTGAAGTGTGTACCCCTATCACTCTCTATGGTCTCTGGACACCATACCTGCAGATAAGTTCTTTCATTAGTTTGTCTGCAGTCGCTTTAGCATTTGCACATTTTTACCAGATAGGCTTCCAGCCAACCAGAGAAGAGATCTACACATTCTAGGACATTTTTCACACACTCCTACCTTGGGTAGCTGTATGTAGCCAGTCTGCAGTCTCTGAAACAGGTAGAGAGGCCTGGGTGTCGCTTTCTTAGGGATTTTTGCTGTTTTACCAGGGTTGTGCTGTGCACAGATGAGGCATGACCGTACGAGCTTTGCTGCTGCGTAACTGAAACCAGGAGCGATCCAGAAGGCATCTACCATGGACACATGTGACATTTTGAGGTGTGAGTGGGGCCAAGTGTTGCTTGTGCCATAATTAGGAACAGGGACCTTGGTATATACAATTTATCCTTATTCTCCCAAAACTCCTTTTGAGTTCAGCTCAGCTCCCAGTTCCTTCTCTGTTTGGGCAGCTGGAGGGATTTCAGGACATCTAGGCTCAGTGTGGCTGGAATACGCTCACTCTCCGCCACCGTCCACTGCTCCCTAGGCCGCCTTGCTGCTACTTTAGCAGCTTCGTCCGCCCTTCTGTTGCCCTCTACCTCTACAGAGTCACCGTCCATGTGTGCTGTTACCTTGAGGATGCCAACCTGGACTGGTAACGTCAATGCCTCCACTAATTGTTTCACCAGCTCTGCATTTTTAATAGGCTTACCGGCTGATGTAAGAAACGTTCTGCTTCTCCAGATAGGGCAATAATCATGGGATATTCCCCATGCATAATTCGAATCTGTGTAAATATTAGCGACTTTACCTGCAGCAGCTCTACACGCCTCAGTGAGTGCCTTCAACTCTGCCTCCTGCACTGACATGTGAGGAGGGAGTGGTTCAGCTCGGATTACCTCATGTGAGGATACTACTGCATGTCCAGTGTAGAATCGCCCATCCTGGTGGTATCTGGAGCCATCTACAAAAACAAAAACCTTAAAATATGCATTAGGAACAGGTTTTTCATGAACATATGTAAAACATACTGTCTCCTGACTCATCAGTTCCTATGCAGTCATGTTTGTGCGTCATGTCAACGTACCAGAGTACTTTTTTTTTTTTTTTCTCATGCTGTCACCAATTCCCCCTTTTCTGAATCCACAGGCAGATGAGTGGCTGGATTCAGAAAACTGTATCTTTTGAGGGTGACGTATTCATTAAATTAGTATTGGAGCACATTCAAGTTTGATCTGTCTAGCCATAGACAGGTGTTTTGGTTGAACTTGTACGAGTATGGCATTAATGTCATGTGGGGAACAAATTGTCAAAAGAAAAAGTCAGTGTGAGCTCACATGCCTCAATTGCTTCTTGAGTGAGATTGTAGGGGTCTGATGATAACCTGTCATAGAGTGGTTGCATCATTTGTGAAGCAGACCTTATCCAAGGCCTACAGTAGGTCACCAAACCTAGGAAAATACGTAAATGCTGGTGTGACCTGGGTAAAGGGAGATTTTGTATTGCCTGTTTCCTGTCTTTAGTCAGGTGTCTTGTACCTTCAGCAATACAATGTCCTAAAAATGTCACCTTTTGTTTGCAATACTGTAATTTGTCACGTGAGACCTTGCAACCCTTCTCTGCCAAAAAAACACAGCAAGGGAACTGTAGCTTCCTTGCAGGACGTCTGGTCCGGGCAGCAGAGCAAGAGGTCATCCACATACTGCAATAGTACAGTCTGTGGATGAGGTGGTTGCCACTGCTCAAGAATCCCTGCCATCGCTGTTGAATAGATGGTTGGGGAGTTCTTTCCCCCTTTTGGGAGGACCGTCCAACAGTATTGTTTACCTTCGTGAGTAAAAGAGAAAAGATACTGTCAGTCAGAGTGCAGGGGTACAGAGAAGAATACATTTGCCAAATTAATGACTGTGAAACATTTTGTGACCATACGGTGTGTGTATTAGGGACAATTGAGATCACACTCACTGCAACATCATTAATGGCCTGTAAGTCCTGAACTATTCTGTGTCAGGGGAACCCTTGGGTCCTTTTTCTTCTTAATGGGATACAAAGGAGTGTTGCAGGGGGAAGATCTTTGCACCAGAACCCCTGCCTTAACGTACTCTTTAATATCCCTGCTCAGGGCCATTGATTTGACTAGGGTCAAAGGGGTATTGCTTTAACCAAAGAGGAGTGGTTCCTTCTTTTAATTTATCATGACAGGGGGAATGGGCAGCCAACCCACATCAGATTTTCCCCTTGCCCAAACGGTGTCTGGTACCTGACTCTTTTCCTGTCCTCGGATATTCTGGTGTCAGGTGTTACTTTCACTACTCTTGCCATATACACCATTTCTGCAATATTACACAAGTGTTTATATAAATCACACATTAATGATCAAATATTATTTATACCCGTATTTGATTGGGTAGAGTACCTCTTAAGAAAACTAAATTTGATTCACAGAAAATGTTACCAAAAGAAAATTATATATATGAAAATATATAATTACGAAAGATACTGAGTCATAAAATGGGAGAGCACAATGCCATAGGCCACAGCAAAGCACAAGCTTATTCTAAGAACGTAGCAGCCCTATATAAATCCATAACTAACAGTTCCAAATATAAAAAGAAGGGATTTGAAAAATACCAAATATCAATACCAGTTGCTTGCAATAAGGTATAGGAAGTGGAAAAGACAAATAAACAGTGACTATGGTTTGAGCCAATATAATGAATGGCTAAAAAACTATATATCATATGAAGACAACCTAGAAATACACAGTAACTATACCATCTTGTGTAAGGAAACTACTAAACTGGCAAATGAATGGAATTAAGTGTAACTATAATTGGGCATGATTTACCTGTGGTATAATGTGCATGTGGAAGACCCTGGCGTCCCTCTGCACCAAGTGTGTATATGAAAGGGGACTTGTGACTGTAATACCCTCAGGAGAGTACTGTATGGTAGTCTAGGCAGCACTCAACTCTGCTCCTAGCAAATTCATAGGGGTATTGTCACTAACAATAAGTTTGTAAGCACCTCTTGGCTGTCTCGTGATTCTAGTCTTATTTGTTTAGTCATAGGCGCTTCAGTCGCTTGTCCCTCTACACTCACGCATTCCACAGTCTCGTCAGTAATCATGTCTGGCATTATCAAGTCTTTGTGTACCGCAGTTCCAGCTGCCCCAGTGTCAATCAAGAATTCTGTCTCTTTCCCTCCCGGCATTGGTATGGCGGTCATCAAGGCAGGACCAGGCCGGAGGGGACAAGAACAGGGCACACATTTGTCACTGGATTGTCAGTTTCCTAGTCTGGAAGTGAAGGAGGTGGAAGATTGGTCTGAGTGTCCATTTTCTCCACAATTCCAGCACTTCACTGTTTCTAAGTGAAACTTACTACATCTCTACTGTTTTCCTTGTACTCCAGCATACATGACACGTCGTCTTATTGTCCTAGTTTGTTCAACTCCTTTTGGAACCTTCAGGTCTTTTGGATCTACATTTCTCCATTCAGGTCTGGCTGTCTGTACTGCGTCTCGTAAGCCTTTTGTCATACCGTCAATGAATGTATTTACCAATATTTTAACATCAAGTGGGCTTATGGGACTGTACCCCATGTCTGCCCATTTCAGCTGTAACCGTCCAAAGTACATCTCTACACTCTCTCCTTTTGTCACATCTGAAAAAGTCTTAAATTGCATCCTAGTACATCACCTGCTTTTGTGCTCACCAACTCTCTAGGTCTGCCCAGGTGCACTTATACGTCCATCATATTGTCTTTATCTGAAAAATGGGAAAGGTTGGTTCTCAGGGTCAGCCAATTGTTTTTAGCGTAACTAGCTAGTCAGAGCGCCTCCAGGGATAATACTCCTGTATCTGTTTTACCCTACCTGTTGTGGTTGGTTCTCTGGTGGTGGGGGTGACTAGATGACCGGTTGGGGGTGACATGACATGCTGGTCTACAGCTCCTTCCCAAAAGGATTACTGTCAGCCTAATCCCAAAAGTTAATGTCCCCACTATCCACCAACCAAAATCCTGTGTAATCTTCTTAAGTCACTACATGTGATCTTGTCTGGACAGGATCCAGTGCAATTCTCTTAGGTCAGGTTGCAGCACAGATCATACAAGCATTTCTCCAGTCTGGGTTTGTCTGACCACAGTGTTTAGAAATCCATCTGTCTTGTCTGGGTCTCTGGTTATACAAAAGGTATGACCATAGCAGTAAAGTGTCGGTCATAGTCGGACTTTTAAGCATCAAAACATTCATAATACACCTTTCTTCCATCCTGCTGCACTCTCTCAGACACCATTTATTCACTTGCTATTTTCCTCCTTTGTCTGTCTTTTTGAACATCCAAACATCCACTCACTGGCATTTTTGCCTTTTTCAATCTCGGTTCTCACATCTTTCACTGCTTCCTTTTTCAATCTGTACAGCGGTTTTGGATCCCATTGGGGGCCCTGACTGCACACAGAATAAGTTGCCCATGGCTTCAACTTATCCGCTCAGACAACTCACCTGCTGTGTGAGTGTCAAGATTTAGAGGGAAGGTTAAGCCACCTCTCACCCGGTAAACCTAAAGGATGTAACGGGAAGGCTAAAAACTGCCTCTCACCCATTAGATCAGCTGGCTAGAAAAGGAAGGCCCAGGTGTGTTAGGCCTCTGACCCACTAGCTCAATACCATGGACGGGAAGGTTATGCCACCTCTCACCCATAAGTTGACTGTAGAAGGAAGGCCCAGATATGTTAGGCCTCTCACCTACTACATCAGCCGTGCAGTTGGCTACCCCCCCGTTGATCCTCAATTTGCTATATCAATCACTCAACTTGAAGCAGGAGAATCTTTTTACCAATCTTTCAATCACTTACAAGTTTTCCTCTAAAATAGGCACAGTTCTTTTCACTTTCAACTTCCAACTTACAACATTCCCTTCTAAATACATACATCACTCATTGCTTTAAACACAAATCTCTCAGCATGTACTAAACCAAGGACAGAGAAACTTAGGGTACCGTCACACAGTGAAATTTTCATCGCTACGACGGCACGATTCGTGAAGTTCTAGCGATATCGTTACGATATCGCTGTGTCTGACACGCTACTGCGATCAGACATCACGCTGAGAATCGTACGTCGTAGCAGATCGTTTGGAACTTTCTTTCGTCGCTTGATCACCCGCTGACATCACTGGATCGTTGTGTGTGACACCGATCCAGCGATGTGTTCGCTTATAACCAGGGTAAACATCGGGTAACTAAGCGCAGGGCCGCGCTTAGTAACCCGATGTTTACCCTGGTTACCAGCGTAAACGTAAAAAAAACAAACAGTACATACTCACATTCCGGTGTCTGTCCCCCGGCGTCTCAGCTTCTCTGCACTGTGAGCGCCGGCCAGCCGGAAAGCGAGCACAGCGGTGATGTCACCGCTCTGCTTTCCGGCTATGGTGCTTACACAGTGCAGAGAAGCAGAACGCCGGGGGACAGACACCGGAATGTAAGTATGTACTGTTTGTTTTTTTTACGTTTACGCTGGTAACCACGGTAAACATCGGGTTACTAAGCGCGGCCCTGCGCTTAGTAACCCAATGTTTACCCTGGTTACCCGGGGACTTCGGCATCGCTCCAGCGCCGTGATTGCAAAGTGTGACCACAGTCTACGACGCTGGAGCGATAATCATACGACGCTGCGATGTCACGGATCGTGCCGTCGTAGCGATGAAAATGGCACTGTGTGACGGTACCCTTAGAATGCAGCTACGTGGCCCCCCTTCCTCTGGCCCACAGCACAAAGGGGAGAAATCTCAAGCAAATCGCGCAGGGGTCCGACTCACCCCTCCCATCTGGTACACAGCACTGATAAGAGCTCAGTATCTTCTACACAGAAATGGATTGCAGCAGTTTTTCAGACTTAATCTCTACAAACATTCAAACATTCATCCTCTCGGAATTAAAAACAGTTTCTCTATACAGGCAAATCACTGCATAACTTGAAAAAGCTGATTCTGACAGCGTCCGGCCAAAACACACATAGACACACATAGAAACCTATCCAGTGTCAAACCATATATAACACAGGTTTCACTGAATCTCAGATGTAAATTAAATGTACATTAAAAATATCCACAACTCATTCATCCTGGACCTTCAACAACAGTTAGATAAGTAATGATACTTATGTGATCACTCATTCATACGTGCTCATTCAGGGATTGTTTTTTTCTTTTCCTTTCACTTTTTAGTTGATTTTACAAGAAGAAAATCCCTTATCTCAATCACTCCACCTAATTCAGCTCAAACTGAGTTGAATAATGTCTTCTGTCACATACAGAGGACCACACCTAACGGAACCCCTCATCAATCAGGGATTCATCTCATAGACATACATACATACATACAGCCTGCCTATTTTGCACTTTGGAATTCACACAACTCTATATAAATAAAACTGCAGCAGTGTCCACTGACACTCTGAAAGCACTTTTAAGGCCAAACAACAAAAACCACGGCCTTATACAAAATACAGCTTCATATAATGTACTGCCAATCCAAAATGACCAAAATAACAACACTGCAGCCTATCCCAGCTCTTGTATTACACACACACACTAAACAAATACATAACCAATTAGGATATTGACAAATAACACAGATAACAATTATCATCTTATAACTCTATTATTCAACTCTCATACGGGCATAAACAGACAAAACACAAAACTCACTGGTGATGTGGATTCTTTGAACCATGTTGGCAGCCTTTTACCCAGAGGTATGGACAGATCCAGAAGAGAGATTGCAATTGCAAAACAATTTGTAAGAATAACATTTCTCACCTTGCTGCAGCTGGTGCTTTGCATGTCCAATCTCTCAGGAAGCTCCCACATACGGATTCTTCCAAATAAGGCTGGTTACACGGCCCCAGTTCGGGCGCCAAACTGTCGTAGCTGTTTTCGCTCTGACCCAGAGTCAGTACGTCAGATCACCAGTGAGGCCTAATTGTGGAATTACGCCCGTCATTTTACAAGCGCGCTTGGAGACAAAAAGACACCTCACACATATCCTGTGAGCAAGTCACTTTTATCTGATATATTAAAAGCCAAAGCAATGTTTTATACCATTTACAACAAATGCATTTCAATGTAACTCATGTAGCCCCCACCATCACCCAGGGTCATACTTTATTTACCATAACCCAGAACATGTTGCTGACTATTAAGAACATACATTGATAAGAAGTATAGTCTCCTTGAAAGGAGACCATCAGACTACTGCGTCAACAGATTCTAGTAATTCTAGCAATTAAACGCAAGAGGCACTTAAAGGCAACCTATTAACTTCTATATCAGGTTCGAGCTACCTTCTTCTAGTTTGCAGTTAGGACTATCTCTGCTCATGCAGATACCATTAGGATCTCTAGTCTGAACAGGAATTGGTAGGGTCAGTTGCAGTTTTAAATTTGCTACCTATTTTCTACTCTATCACAACAGCGTACTCAATTCTTAGACATACATGAGTGTTAAGTTGGCTTTGGATCACTAAGGTTTGCTGGGCAAGATGTGAATCCTGACATGAAGTACAGCACAGGGCTGTCGATGTAGGAGAACAGAGCAGAACCTGGTCCCTGAGCTGACATAGGTGTGTAACTACTCTGCTGCAAACAGGAAATCAAAAAACAGGGATCAGCTTTTAAGACAGAAGATGAGAACAAGCCATGAATGTAGCCTAAACGTTAATTTACACACTTCCCTTCACCATTTATTCTCTCAGTCCCCTTTATTTTTATCCACTGACTATGTCTCCTTTTGTTCTTCCTGCATTCAATCCTCCATTTTTAAGTTCAAACCACATGATATAACATAAAATCAAAACAATACTAAAAATATACAGCTAAAGAGATAGATAGTGTGATGCAGTGACCCCGTTACAGCTGTATGTGCTCTCCAGAATGCGCACGGAGGCGTAGGGAGGCCATGAGGGCATATTGCGGTCACAGGTGTAGCTGTGATTAGAATGGTGAAGCAGTGACTGATTAAAAGCCCTGTAGTTTAGGGGGAGATGTGTCAGTGTTGGTCTTGGGAGCAGACAGAGCAGTTGTCTGCAGAGCACTCCCTGTGTGAGGCAACACAGGGGCAAGAGGAACCCTGTGTCTCGGACTGTCTTTTGTTTACCTGACTGCGATCTGGAGGACACAGCATGCTGCGCACTGTGTGAGTGAAGAGACTTGGTCCCGGCATACGGTCGCCCAGGGAAACTGGACAAAGGGAAGTCTGACCTGTTTAGGGACTGCAAACATAAACCTGTGTACTATGTATTCTTATGGACTGTGTGAAGTAACACATTAAAGGAATGTTTTGTTTGAACTTGGTTGGGTCACTGCCATTTTCACTGTGTATGGTGATACCACTGCACTACATATGGTGGAAAGAATGCGGTCCGTGTGAACTAACGCATACCCCAGAGAGTGCTGCAGATCGTTGTGCAAGTCTGCTGGAGAAATGGAAGAACTTTTGGAGCAGGTTGTGCTCAATCAGCAAAGGATTATGCAAGAGGTTCTGCAGCAACAGGAGATAGCTAGCAGAGCTTCAGCATGGTAAAAAAGAGACCCCTAAAGTGAGGGGGCGATCAGCAAAGTCCTGAAGAGACCCCAAAGGTAAGGGGCGATCATTAGGTGTACAAGTGGTCCTATGTAGAGTCTCAATCCACCAGGTCTCAGGCAAATTACTTATTGCAGTTGGTGAAGGAATGGCTCCAGCCTGAGTTTTTTTCCCCACTCGAGATGATGGAGAGAATCGTGGCTGACTGGATGGTGAGGGCTCTGCCAGCCACCATGCTGCGTTGGGTCGGGCTGAGGGACCTAGGCACCCTGGAGCTGCTGATAGAGTTGATTGAGCACTTTAAACTCTCTGAGGATGTTGTACCAGAGCCCGTACATGGGGCTAGTAACTGTTTGGTGATATCTAAGCAAATGGACTGCGGGAACACTTGCCATGAGTCTGTGTGCCCAGCCAGTCTGTATCACCACTATGGGCACAGCGAGCAGCGAACCAAGATTGTGCCAGGTACTTTTGAATGGGTGCCGAACAGAGGCTCTCCTGGATATGGGGAGTAAAGTGACTCTGGTCCATAGGTCCCTTGTTGCCAGGGACAACCCCAAAGGACCGAAAGTGGAGGTGATGGGTATCCATGAGGAAATCCGGGAGTACCCGAACGCGGAGGGAAATTTTCCCACACCATGTGGGGACATTAAGCATGTGGTGGGAGTGGCAAAAACCCTTCCATATGGAACTGTGTTGGGGAGAGATTTGCACTTGTTTTGGTCCCTGTGGGAGACCAGGGTCAACCCTCTAACAGAAAAGGTTGCACTGGGTGCAGAACCCAAAGATATTGAGATACCTGCCATAGGGGTCGCCAACCTAGTAATCCCGATAGGCTCCCCCTAGAGGTAATGGCAGGAGAAGCTGAAGATGTTGTTTTGGGCGTAGAACCTGAAGATGCTAAGATGTCTGCCACAAAGGTCGCCAATTTAAAGTTAGAATGTAACCCCGATAGGCACCCTCTTGAGGTTATGGCAATAGAGGTCATGGGAACCCAATTGAACCCCGAGCTGGAGGTGTTCCCTGGTAAGTTTGGGACAGCTCAGATCCAGGGTCTCACATGGAGACACAGGTATAAAAAATGCAGGTATGAGAAGAGCCGGGAGTGTATGGTCGCAGAGACGTCTGGGGACGTGTGCATGAGGAACCATCTGGCATCATTCAAGGATGGGGCCGGAGGTCAGGGTAAATTAGATAGAGTGGTCACTAGACAGCAGTTTCGGGAGGCTCAGGTTTGGGTGCGACATAATACAGACATATGCTCAGAGTTGCCAGCTCTGTCTGTGGCGTTTCAGCGTGACATAGTCATCGGGGCATGGGTAAGGGTATGAAGTAAATGGTACCAGGGGTCCGAAGGCAGGTACTTAGGTGACAGGATGACCTGCGGGGTTAGTGAACCCAAAATAACCAAGGTCGAGACCACCCAAAACTGGCCCAAATCTATGGTTAATCAGAAAAGAGGGCTTGGCTTCTGCAATGAAGAACAGGGTGGGTGGTCCTGTAATGAAGTATGGAGGAGAAATGCAAAGGGGAGGAATGCATGTGCCGATCAATGGTTCTGGTCCCTACTTTGGTTTCTTAGTGTAGTGTCAGGTGGGAATGTCACAGGGGCATGCAGATACACTGTCTCTTGCCCATACAGGGTAACAAATGTTCAACCCCACAGGTCTGAACAGGGTTGAGGATATGTGAGGCAGTGGCCCCTGTTACAGCTTGGGAGCGCTGTTTGTGCTCTCCAGGATGCGCACAGAGGCCATGAGGGCATATTGCGGTCACAGGTGTAGCTGTGATTAGAATGGTGAAGCAGTGACTGATTAAAAGCCCTGTAATATAAGGGGAGGTGTGTCAGTGTTGGTCTGGGAAGGGAAATCCAGCCTGTTTAGGGACTGCAAACATAAATCCGTGTACTATGTATTCTAATGGACTGTGTGAAGTAACACATTAAAGGAACGTTTTATTTGAACTTGCTTGGGTCACTGCCATTTTCACTGTGTACGGGGATACCACTGCACTACGATAGATAGATAGATAGATAGATAGATAGATAGATAGATAGATAGATAGACAGAACTGTGGAAAAGTTTTAGGCATGTATAGAAAAATACTGCACAGTTTGTCTCTGGAGAGAGGTGCAAACATCTACATTTCAGCAAATGGAAATGAGGATTTGGCCAGGATTAATAGTGTCCTCAATGCTGAGAAATACAGGCAGATACTTATCCACCATGCAATACCATCAGGGAGGCGTCTGATTGGCTTCAAATTTATTCAGCAGCTGAACAAAGACTCCAAACATGCCTTTAAGGAGTCCTGGAATTGATGATACTGCCCCAACAGAGCCATGATCTCACATCACCCAGTCTGTCTCTGATTACATGAAGAGACAGAAGGATTTGCACAAACGACATCCACAGAAGATCTATGGTCAGTTCTCCAAGATGTTTGAAACAACCTCTTTGACCGTCTCCTTGAAAATCTGTGTGCAAATACACGTGTACCAAGAAAAATTGATGAATGTAAATGGCAGTCATCAAATATTATTCTGGTTTAGATTTCTCTTTTGTTATTCGCTTTCCATTTTGTTAATAAATAAAAATAAAGTAACACTGTTTTTTTAAATAGATTTTACTTTGCAGTATTTTTTTAGGTTGGAGCATGTCCGCCTGTCAGTGTGTTGAGTGACAGCCCAGTCGCCCGATCAGGGCTGGGTCATGTGGGGTTTCATTCATGTGTCTCCTGATCACCTGGCTATTTAGCTGGCTCACTGCCACCAATTGCTTCCAGTTGCAGCTTATGCTCGGTAGTGTCTGCATGCCTTGTGTTCCTGTGCTCAGCCTCAGATCTATTATTACCTGACCTCTGACCATCCATTTGCCTAGCCCTCAGTCTTGTTCCCCTACCTTCCTTTTATCTTGACCTCGGACCTTGACTTGACTATGCCTTTTTCTTACCCCTTTGCTTATGATGAGCTCTCTTGATATTTGACCCCGGACCTCAGGACTACCTAACCTCACGAATTGCCGTGAGTAATGCCTAGCGTCACAATATAGATATGCTCATACTGATGGGCAGGCTAACTGCTCTTTACAGATGTGTTTTCGATTTGTAACAGCATGATGTTTATTTACTTTTAAAGGGCATGTGGACCAGGGAGGCCATGGTGAGATAAGTTGATTCCTTTTACGTTCATAGTCGTAGTAGATTCCTTCTGGAGTTGTTCATCCCTAGTTGTATTGTGCAAATCCCACAAATCATTTGTACATCGGTTACTTTACATCATGCGCAGCATTTGCTGAACTCTAATCTCCAAGCAATTGCTTTAATTTTACAGCATTTCTTGTAAAGTGACACTTCGACTATCACAGAATAGTAATGACTTAATCACACCTACACGTTATCTTTCACGTTTCCTCATTATCATGCAATGTTACACTCAGCTTTAATTCTCTCAGTGATCGTCTATGGGAATCAGTAAACTTTATTTTGCTGAATATTTATAATGTAGTTATAAGTTTGGTATTTGGAAGTTGAGTAATTCTCAGTTAAACAAGATAATAGGTAATGTAAAAAAAGAGCATAAATTTATTCCTAGGGGCATATACACATGCTGCTGTCTCCTTACTTACCTTTTCTCTAAGTTTGACATCACATATAAATGAGTGATGCAAAAAAGAAAAGCCACAAATAACCTTTAGAAAACATGATTTTGGGATACTCTGCCAGGGAATGCTTATGATATATGTGTCTATGAATGTCCACCAAGTGGTTGTAATGTGCATGCATTTGCAACCTGTAGAGGGTTTTAAGATCAGGTTGATGATGATCTATAGAACTTTCTTGAAAAATTCTGAACCCATAACCAAAGGTCGAGGTGACAACATCGATAATGGGTGGAATACAAGAGCAAAGGCATTATCTCAAAATAATTCTTGCCCCTATGCCCTATTAGAGGGAGATGGGGGGTTATCGGCTCAGTTGCACTTCAGAACCCCAAAATGGAGTTTATTCTACCTGGGTAAAACATGACTAGGAAAAAAAAGATGAGTGTTCCAGCTCCTTAAAACAATTTCCTTAATTTTCAACGATTAAAACGTAGATAAACATGATCCCCAGTGGATATGAATGCACAGAACAAACACTGACAGTCCAGCGACGCGTTTCGATCCGCCATACATTCATATAGTCATTCATAGATGTCCGCCTTATAGAAAATATAGACAGGGCTTGTCTTGATGAGAGGATCCCTTTAACCCCTTCACTTCGAAGCCTGTTTTCACCTTTCTGACCAGGCCAATTTTTACAATTCTTTACCACTGTCCCTTTATGAGGTTATAGCTCTGGAACACTTCAACGGATCCCGGTGATTCTGAGAATGTTTTCTCGTGACATATTGTACTTCATGATGGTGGTAAAATTTATTTGCTATGACTTGAGTTTATTTGTAAAAAAAACAAAAATTTGGCAAACATTTTGCAACTTTCAAACTTTTAATTTTTATGCCCTTAAATCAGAGAGTAATATCACACAACATAGTTAATAAATAACATTCCCCTCATGTCTACATCAGCACAATTTTTGAAACATAATTTTTTTTGTTAGGAAGTTATAAAGGTTAAAAGTTGACCAGCGATTTCTCATTTTTACAAAATTTGCAAAACCATTTTTCTTAAGTACCACATCACATTTGAAGTCACTTTGAGGGGTCTATATGACAGACCCCTTACGTGCTTCACAGGAATTTTTGGAATCTGGAAGGAAAAAATAAACATTTACTTTTTTTTCACCAAAATTTTCCTTTAGACCTAATTTTTTTTAACTTTTGCAAGGGTAACAGGAGAAAAAGGACCATAGAATTTCTCCTGAGCATGACAATACCCCATATGTGGGGGAAATCTACTGTTTGGGCGCACAGCAGGGCTCGGAAGTCAAGGAGCGCCATTTCACTTTTTGAATGTAAAATTTGCTTTCATAATTAGCGAATGCCATGTCGCATTTTGAGAGCCCCTGCTGCGCCTAAACAGTGGAAACCCCCAACAAGTGACACCATTTTGGAAACTAGATCCCTTGGGGAACTTATCTAGATGTGTATTGAGCACCTTGAACCCACATTATATATTTATAGTGTATACTGCAACACCATAGTATTGTAGTACACATTGAAATTCTCCTATGAAAATGAGACTGTGGCTAAGCTTCACAGGAAAACAAAGATGGCAGCCACATGTCCTTGAGCAGGTCCTTGGCTGCCATGGTAACCTATCAGTGTTCCTGATCCTTAGTATAACCCCCAATATTTCCCCTCAGACCTGCCATGGTGCTTCTAAGAAATCTGTCACATAGATTTATTAATGTCTATATAGGTTGAACACCGTCTTACTTCTCATGGTGGTTTGTCCCCTGACATATTGTCACCATGTCATCGTATCACCTTTCATTCATTTGCTTACTTGCTCTTGACATACTAGACTGATGATTGAGTATGTTGACCGGGCCCTATTTGTTTTGGACATATGCTCGTTAATATCAATCCAATCTATGCCTGCAACTGATATGTACGATAGATATTTTATTTACTAAGCACCAATTGGCACTTTGAAATTATTTATGTTCTTATATGTTTCATCATTGGTGGCCATTTTGGAGCAGTACAATATATACGTTTAGTAATTGCAGTTATCATGGAGTGGAAAAACACATATCTTTCCTCCAGTAGGACAATGCATAATTACTAACTGCAGCCATTTTGGGATGGAGCTGAGTAATTCATAAGACAGAGAAGTCATGTTTTGTCATCATTATGCGTGCTGCACATGTGTACCTTGGCATCTCTAAACCTTGACTCACGTATTGTACTAAATTAGCTTTTTACAACTGTCCAGTATGTAAAGCACTAGCCTAACCACTGAGCATAGCCACTGAACCTCACCCCTGAGGAAGCCACCTCATGTGGCGAAACATTTTGCCTCCTCTTTCCCATATGATGCTTTTCTGATGAGACAAATCACCTGGGTGATTATACACATGGCACGTTATTGCACAGTGTCATTGCTGATCTATTATATTCCTTTGGTTGTTCATTATATATGTATCATCAGCATATGTGAATTCCACCTCTCTTCATTATTTAATATTATCTGACATACCGTAATTTTTGGGATAGAGTCCATATCTATTTAATATATACATCATATTTACATGGATCTATTGGTTATCATGCCGATCATATGAGATGTAGTCCAAAGAAAGATTTTGGCTCAGGAAACAAGTACCGACCAAATGTGCACATTTTAAATGTTTTTATTTGTCCTGCCTAGGATTTATGCTTGCTGCATAGTAAAGATTTCTATTGTTAAAATTTATTAAGTGCAGATGATCTTTTGTACTTTGCATTCCTCCTTTTTGCATCACTTTTCTTTAGAGAAATGTTGGTTAGTGCTCCATTATATACAGTTGGTGTCAACTCCATTGGATTTTTAAAACCTTTTAATAAACGTTGGCATTGGGGGCTACCTTTACAACCATACTTCCTGTTGCTTCCAAAAGAGTTTTCAGCAGTCTCAATATTAACACAGACAGGATTGCAATGACAGGTAAAACCTGATCCTGAAAACACAAGATCCAGCATTCACAATAGGTGATGTCACAGCTCACCTTCTCCTCCTGTACAATGACTGATAACACCTCTATATACAGTAGATAACACAGGATCCACCATTCACAATAGATGATGTCACAGCTCACCGCCTCCTCCTGTACAATGACTGATAACACCTCTATACACAGTAGATAACACAAGATCCAGCATTCACAATAGGTGATGGCACAGCTCACCTCCTCCTCCTGTACAATGACTGATAACACCTCTATATACAGTAGATAACACAGGATCCACCATTAACAATAGGGGATATCACAGCTCACCTCCTGTACAATGATTGCTAACACTTCTATATATGGTAAATAACACCAGATCCATCATTCACAGTAAATGATGTCACAGCTCACTGCCTCCTCCTGTAAAATGACTGATAACACCTCTATACACAGTAGATAACACATGATCCAGCATTCACAATAGGTGATGTCACAGCTCACCTTCTCCTCCTGTACAATGACTGATAACACCTCTATACACAGTAGATAACACAAGATCCAGCATTCACAATAGGTGATGGCACAGCTCACCTCCTCCTCCTGTACAATGACTGATAACACCTCTATATACAGTAGATGACACAAGATCCACCATTCACAATAGGTGATGTCAAAGCTCACCTCCTCCTCCTCCTGTACAATGACTGATAACACCTCTATATACAGTAGATAACACAGGATCCACCATTAACAATAGGGGATATCACAGCTCACCTTCCCCTCCTGTACAATGATTGCTAACACTTCTATATACGGTAAATAACACCAGATCCATCATTCACAGTAAATGATGTCACAGCTCACCTCCTCCTCCTGTACAATGACTGATAACACCTCTATATACAGTAGATAACACAGGATCCAGCATTCACAATAGGTGATGTCACAGCTCACCTCCTCCTCCTGTACAATGACAGATAACACCTCTATATACAGTAAATAACACCAGATCCATCATTCACAATAAATGATGTCACAGCTCACCTTCGCAATCGCACACGAACATTTGATGTTTCAATACAAATGTTAGCGTCTAACTCTGTTGATTGCTGCTAATGTAAGCCCCCCCGCTCAAACATTAAAATATAGCGGGGGTCCCATGTCCACATAGGCCTAATACATTCATTTCTGACCATGATTTCAGGGTCAAGTTGAGGTCAACGCAGTTTACATTTCTTTTATGTAAAAGCAGTCAGATCTGGTTCTGGCTGGCTTTTTGCCCGCTTAAAATTTGACAACTTGATTGGTTGTCAATCAGTTGCTGGGCAGATTTTATGATTATATATACCTGTGCACCGGCGTTAGATGCTCAGTTCGCCGGTGCCTGAAGAAAAGAAGATACCTCCTAGAAGAGATGGAGAAGCTCCTGCAGGAACTTCTATCAAGAGCCGGCGAGAAGGATGGGGAGGACTGGCTGAGGAGCTGCTTGGCTATAAAACCTCCGCTAGCAGCCTCCGAAGCCATCGCTCCTCCGTCTGTTCCGGATCATCCGACACCAGATGCGGGGCTGGAAATGGGAGCTCCGGCCGCTGTGAGCTCTCCAGCGAGAAGCAGAAGACAGAAGACGGTTTCTTCAGCTGCCCCGTCTTCTGCGGCGTCCAGGCCTGGCGTGTCAGCGGTGAGCAGGAAGTCCGGCCGCCGCTGCGCATCAAAATCGCGCAGCCCTCAGCGAGACTTCGGAAGCCGTCATCAGAGCGAGCCGTCCACGTCATCGGGAGCGGCCGGAAGAGCCAGGAAGGGCACCGGCCGTAAAAGCGCTGCGGTGCCCCTCTCGGCTGGCGCCCGGTCAGCTCCTGCAACGGCCGTGCGGAGCTCGAGGTCCGCTCCACCCCCCATGTCATCTGATGAAGAAGAGGACCGCGATGCAGGATCTGCCAGGCAGCTGCGCTCGCCCCTTCCTGCGGGCTGGAGCGCAGGCTGTGAAGAAGGAGGAGGACCGGACAACCGATCGACGAGGGGTGAGATTTATAATACCCCCTTGTCTGTCCCTCAGAACCAATTAAGAGATTTAATTAAATCTGTGGTAGCCGAAGCATTATGCGAGGCTAGCAATTCTTCTCGGACAGCAGCTTCTCCTGCCTTGTTTCGCTCAGAGGCTGCTGCCCTTGTTGTGCCTCCTTTGAATCCTTTCAAGGAGGCTCTAACTTGTGAGCTTTCCCCGCTGGGATTCCATTTGAGCCCCTCTGTTAAGGAGCTCATTTGGAATAATCAATTTGTCGATCTCTTTTCATTGTTACCCAGTAGGGATCATCCCCCTAAAACTGATAAGAAAGATGACAAATGTGATAATGATGATACTAAGCGTAATATTAGGTCATTTCATAACTGGGTCCAAGCGTTCGCCATCTATGCTTCCGTGTTGGGAGAGAGATCTCCTAACCTTTGTAGTAGTCTCTTCCAACATGTTGATATTATTTTGGAAGCTTATAGAAATTTTGGTGGCTCCGCTTGGCTCAGTTATGATGAGGCTTTTAGACACAAGCTGTCAGTTCATCCCGAATTGAAATGGGGATCCAAAGACATTGGTTTGTGGATCAATCTCATGCTTCCTATGAGGACTACTGTTGCTAGGCAGCCTTCTTTTTCTGCTACCAAAAAAGGTGTTTGTTTCGCTTATAATGATTCATCTTGTAAGTGGAACAATAGCTGCCGTTTTCGACACGAATGTTCTTTTTGTGGGAACCCCCACCCAATGTCCAAATGCTTTAAAAAGCAGGCTGCCCAGCAATCCTCCAAAGAAGCAATTTCTAAAGGCTCAATCGCCAGTGAGGCTGGAAAGAATGGCCCACTGGCTAAACAAATACCCAGACAGGGAGATCAGTAGTTTATTATATAATGGTTTTTCTCTAGGTTTTCATGTTCCTCAATTTAAAGGCTCTGGGTGTGTTTTAGTTAAAAATCTTCCATCCATTGCCGACTTCCCCGATGTTGCTAGGGAAAATTTTTTTTCGGAAATTGATTTAGGCAGGGTCGCGGGCCCTTTTTTGTCTCCCCCGTTTTTAAATTTTCGGTTATCCCCCCTGGGTATCGTTCCCAAGAAGGAATCGGGTTCTTTCCGTATGATTCATCACCTTTCTTATCCAGTTGGTCAATCACTGAATGATGAGGTGGACAAGTCATTGTGTTCTGTCACCTACTCATCCTTTGATATTGCTCTGGATATGCTTAGGAAATTCGGCCCTAATTCCCTTATGTCCAAATCAGACATCAAGTCTGCCTTCAGACTTCTCCCTGTACACCCGGAGGGGTTTAATTCTTTAGGTTTCCATTTTGATAACTGCTTCTTTTTTGACAAATGCCTTCCTATGGGCTTTTCCCTGTCCTGTTTTTATTTTGAAAATTTTTCTCGTTTTTTACATTGGGTTTTAGAATATAGTGGTTGTGAGGCGGGTATTTTACATTATTTAGATGATTTCCTTTTTGTTGGCCCTTCCCAATCTAAGGCTTGTGAAAATACTCTTTCTAAGTTTTTGGAATTGTGCGCATATTTTGGAATCCCAATTGCCCACGAGAAGACGGTACCCCCTTGTAGTTGTATTGAATTTTTGGGTATCACGATTGATTCAGTTAAAATGGAAACTCTGTTACCTCGTGAGAAAATTGACAAACTTCGTGGTTCGCTAGAAAACTTATTAAGAAAGGACAAAATCACTTTGAAGGAGCTTCAGTCCCTACTGGGCCTACTGAATTTTTCTCTAAGAGTAATTCCGATCGGCAGGGTTTTTTCCAGGTCACTTTATGAAGCCACTAAAGGGCATTCCTCTCCCAATTCCCACATCAGACTATGTTCTGAAGTGAAGGAGGATGCCAGAATCTGGCTAGCATTTTTGGAGGGCTTTAATGGTAAATCAATAATTCAATCCCCTTTTATTTCCTCAGATTCTATTCCCCTCGTTTTTTCGGTAGATTCCAATATGGGTTTGGCTTGTTTATTTCAAACTCACTGGGTATCCCGGGAATGGCCTGCTAGTTGGGTTGCTAGAAATTTAAACAAAAACCCGTTTATCGCTGAGCTGTTATCAATCCTTCTGTGTATTTGCCTATGGGGTCATGAGTTGAGAAATTTCAGGGTTGTATTACATACCATGAACCCAGCAGTGAATTTTTCAATCAATACTCTATCTTCCAAGAATGCGATAGCTGCAAAAATTCTGAGAAAATTGGTTTTGGAGTGCCTGAACTGCAATATTTGGTTAAAAGCAGCTTTGGGAGATGGTAGAATTAGTCATTTAACTGATCTCATATTACATCGTCAGTGGTTTGATTTTTATCTACAGGTCCCAATGGCAGACAGAGAAGCGTACGATTCCCCCCTTTCAATTCAGGACCTGATTCCAATATAATTCCTTATTTTATTCAGAATTCTTTATCATTAAGATCATGGACTGATTACTCAGTCGCATGGAAGAAATGGGTCGATTTTTCTGTGCTTTTCGGTTTTGACCCCTATGTTCCTGATCCAAATTCAGCTTTGAGATTCGCTGAGTCTTTGGTCAGACGGGGTTTATCTTTCTCTACGATAGCAAAAAGTTTTGCAGGTATATCTTTCTTTTTGAAAATGCATGGTGGTATTGCATTAACAGATTTCTTTTTAGTTAAACAATTTTTAAAGGGCCTGAGGAGGGAGAGGTTTTGTCCGGATTTGAGATGCCCTATTTCCATTTCTTTGTTAATTGATATTTGTTCCGCTCTCGGGCATGTGTGTAGGAATATGGAGGAAGCGCTTCTGTTTAATTCAATATTTTCTATCTCTTTCTTTGGGGCGCTACGGGTCAGTGAGGTAGTTTCAGCTAAGAAGACTGTTTCATCCGGGATTATGCTCTCAGACGTCAGAATTTTTCAACATTTTCTTCTTTTGTTTATCAGGAAGTCTAAAACGGATCAGCTAGGGCGAGGATCTGAGCTACGTTTGAATTCATTCCCTGAGTCTAAGATTTGCCCTGTGACTAACTTGTCTAAGTGGATTTTGTTTAGGCCTTCTGTTGAAGGCTCCCTATTTGTTCATAGAGACTCCTCCCCGGTGACGGTTTTTCAATTTAATTTTATTTTAAAAAAGTGCTTGGCATTTTTGGGGAAAAACCATCTCAAAATTACTTCCCATTCTTTCAGAATAGGTGCGGCCACAGAAGCATCCAGGGCTGGCCTATCTGACAATAGAATAAAAAGACTGGGAAGATGGGAGTCGAATAGATTCAAAATTTATGTTCGTCCAAATTTATATCCTGATTAATTGTTATTTCTCTTATGTCCTGCAGTTATATGGATCATTGGGCATTCATTTGTCTTCTGGGCCCAGAAGAGGGCCAGCCTTCGATCATATTCTGAGAATCTATCGTTCCATTCTTCTAAAGTACAAGTGTTTTGGCACGGTATTCGCGGCTTGACTTGGCCTTCTTTAGTTTCTGAAGTAAAGAGTTGTTTAGAGAATTTTCCTTATCCAGATCTGATTGTAGTTCACCTCGCTGGGAATGACTTGGGAAAAATCAACACGTTGAATTTGCTGGCTATTATGCGGTCAGATTTTACTTATTTAAGACAAGCTTTTCCATTATCTGGTGTTGTTTTTTCTGAAGTCATCCCCAGGCGTGCTTGGAACTGTCATCAACTTTCATTTTTGGATAAGATCAGGAAGAGGGTTAATTTTTCCATGAAGAAGTTTTTGCCTCTTATCTCTGGGTTTTCATTTAGACATACAGATTTAGAAGGTTTTTTACCAGGGATGTTCAGAGATGATTTGATTCATCTGTCCGAAATCGGACTTGATATATTCAATCTTAATATGGGCAATATAATCGAAAAATGGCTGTGTGGTTTGGGGGGGGCCTCGGCTCTTTGAACCTTGGCCTTTTGGGTAAAAATCACTCAATTTTGAGTGGATTTGGTTTATGGAAGTTTATGGACATTTTGGACTTATGAATTTATGGATATTATTTATTGGTTATTTATTCATTTAATTGGATTTTGTAACCCAAAATAAAACCACACGGCCATTTATTCCAAGCATTAAAAGTGTCTTGTGTCTTATTTTATATTATATTTATAGTTATAGGCCTTATGGGGACATGTAAGCCCCCCCGCTCAAACATTAAAATATAGCGGGGGTCCCATGTCCACATAGGCCTAATACATTCATTTCTGACCATGATTTCAGGGTCAAGTTGAGGTCAACGCAGTTTACATTTCTTTTATGTAAAAGCAGTCAGATCTGGTTCTGGCTGGCTTTTTGCCCGCTTAAAATTTGACAACTTGATTGGTTGTCAATCAGTTGCTGGGCAGATTTTATGATTATATATACCTGTGCACCGGCGTTAGATGCTCAGTTCGCCGGTGCCTGAAGAAAAGAAGATCCCGCCCTCCCTCCCCTTATGTTATCATTTACCTGTCGTTTGGTTTTATTTGTGGGTAAAAATCACTCAATTTTGAGTGGATTTGGTTTATGGAAGTTTATGGACATTTTGGACTTATGAATTTATGGATATTATTTATTGGTTATTTATTCATTTAATTGGATTTTGTAACCCAAAATAAAACCACACGGCCATTTATTCCAAGCATTAAAAGTGTCTTGTGTCTTATTTTATATTATATTTATAGTTATAGGCCTTATGGGGACATGTTCATGTGAATTTCATGCAAACAGGAATTATGTATCTAAAAATGTCCCAGTGACTAGTGTGAAAACTGCTTAAGTTACATAGTTACATAGTTATTAAGGTTGAAGGAAGACTGTAAGTCCATCTAGTTCAACCCATAGCCTAACCTAACATGCCCTAACATGTTGATCCAGAGGAAGGCAAAAAAACCCCATGTGGTAAGAGTAAGCTCCATCATGGGGAAAAAAATTCCTTCCTGACTCCACATACGGCAATCAGACTAGTTCCCTGGATCAACGCCTTATCAAGGAATCTAATATACTGTATATACCCTGTAACATTATACTTTTCCAGAAAGGTATCCAGTCCCCTCTTAAATTTAATTAATGAATCACTCATTACAACATCATACGGCAGAGAGTTCCATAGTCTCACTGCTCTTACAGTAAAGAATCCGCGTCTGTTATTATGCTTAAACCTTCTTTCCTCCAGACGTAGAGGATGCCCCCTTGTCCCTGTCACCGGTCTATGATTAAAAAGATCATCAGAAAGGTCTTTGTACTGTCCCCTCATATATTTATACAATAACATAAGATCACCCCTTAGTCTTCGTTTTTCCAAACTAAATAGCCCCAAGTGTAATAACCTATCTTGGTATTGCAGACCCCCCAGTCCTCTAATAACCTTGGTCGCTCTTCTCTGCACCCGCTCCAGTTCAGCTATGTCTTTCTTATACACCGGAGACCAGAACTGTGCACAGTATTCTAAGTGTGGTCGAACTAGTGACTTGTATAGAGGTAGAATTATGTTCTCCTCATGAGCATCTATGCCTCTTTTAATGCATCCCATTATTTTATTTGCCTTTGTAGCAGCTGCCTGACACTGGCCACTGAATATGAGTTTGTCATCCACCCATACACCCAGGTTTTTTTCATTGACGGTTTTGCCCAGAGTTTTAGAATTAAGCACATAGTTATACATCTTATTACTTCTACCCAAGTGCATGACCTTACATTTATCCCCATTAAAGTTCATTTGCCATTTATCAGCCCAAGCTTCTAGTTTACATAAATCATCCTGTAATATAAAATTGTCCTCCCCTGTATTGATAACCCTGCAGAGTTTAGTGTCATCTGCAAATATTGAAATTCTACTCTGAATGCCCCCTACAAGGTCATTAATAAATATGTTAAAAAGAAGAGGGCCCAATACTGACCCCTGTGGTACCCCACTGCTAACCGCGACCCAGTCCGAGTGTGCTCCATTAATAACCACCCTTTGTTTCCTATCCCTGAGCCAGCTCTCAACCCACTTACACATATTTTCCCCTATCCCCATTACTCTCATTTTATGTAACAACCTTTTGTGTGGCACCGTATCAAAAGCTTTGGAAAAGTCCATATACACTACGTCCACTGGGTTCCCTTGGTCCAGTCCAGAACTTACCTCTTCATAGAAGCTGATCAAATTAGTCTGACATGAACGGTCCCTAGTAAACCCGTGCTGATACTGGGTCATGAGGTTATTCCTCGTCAGATACTCCAGTATAGCATCCCTTAGAATGCCCTCCAGGATTTTACCCACAGTAGAGGTTAAGCTTACTGGCCTATAATTTCCGAGTTCAGTTTTTGTCCCCTTTTTGAATATTGGCACCACATTTGCTATACGCCAGTCCTGTGGTACAGACCCTGTTATTATGGACTCTTTAAAGATTAAAAATAATGGTCTATCAATGACTGTACTTAATTCCTGCAGTACTCGGGGGTGGATCCCATCCGGGCCCGGAGATTTGTCAATTTTTGTGATTTTTAGACGCCTCCGTACTTCCTGCTGGGTTAAGCAGGTGACATTTAATGGGGAATTATTATCACTAGTCATATTGGCTGCCATGGGATTTTCTTTTGTAAATACTGATGAAAAAAAGTAATTTAGCATATTGGCTTTTTCCTCATCCTCATCCACCATTTCCCCCAGACTATTTTTAAGGGGGGCCAACACTGTCATTTTTTAGTTTCTTACTATTTATATAGTTAAAGAATATTTTGGGATTATTTTTACTCTCTCTGGCAATGAGTCTCTCTGTCTCAATCTTTGCTGCCTTGATTTGCTTTTTACATAATTTATTTAATTTTTTGTATTTATTTAATGCCTCCTCACTACCTACTTCCTTTAATTCTCTAAATGCTTTCTTTTTGTCCCTTATTGCGCCCCTTACAGCTCTATTTAGCCATATTGGTTTCCTCCTATTTCTAGTATGTTTATTCCCATACGGTATATACTGTGCACAGGTCCTATCCAGGATGCTAATAAATGTCTCCCATTTTCTTTGTGTATTTTTGTGTCTCAGGATATCGTCCCAGTTAATTGCACCAAGATCCTCTCTCATCCGTTGGAAATTTGCTCTCCTGAAGTTTAGTGTCCTTGTCACCCCCCTACTACACATCTTATTAAAGGTTACATGAAAACTTATTATTTTGTGATCACTATTCCCCAAGTGACCCCCAACCCTTATATTTGATATGCGGTCTGTCCTGTTTGTTAATATTAGGTCTAGCAGTGCCCCCCTCCTTGTTGGGTCCTGAACCAGTTGTGAAAGGTAATTGTCTCTCATAGTTGTCAAAAACCGATTACCTTTGCTGGAACTGCAGGTTTCTGTTCCCCAATCTATTTCAGGGTAGTTGAAGTCCCCCATAATAATGACTTCTCCTTGAGTCGCAGCTTCATCTATTTGCTTTACGAGAATATTCTCCATTGCTTCCATTAGTTTTGGAGATTTATAACAAACCCCTATCAGTAATTTATTATTTTTTCCCACTCCCCTTATCTCCACCCACAGTTAGGGGGGACCGAATGCAATAATTAAACACAAATTGATCCATTGTAGTTTGTGAGCTTTCTATCAATGGAATCACCAAAGTTTTATCCGCTGTTCTTTTCTATCCTCCCGTTGGCTTTTCTATAGTTGCTTTTTTCAATGTCTGCAGTGAGGAAACACTTTCTGCTTAATGACAGAGTATAAGAATAGAAAAAAAGAGGAGACTAATTACTGTGACGGGCGGCGGGAGGTAAGAACAGGACACAGAGCAGCTTGTAAAGAAAAGAAGATATGACCGCTGGAATATTATAGAAAGTCTCTCTGTACGTGAAACATGAGTGTCTAAGGAGACTGGAGCACTTCCCTTAATACAAATTTGAGTACTTTATATTTAATAAGCCACAGCTAAAACAGAAATAGCTCTTCTTATTCTGAATTATTGCCCCTGCGCAGCACACATGTGTATTTCCTTACAGACATCAAAGTGACTATTCAGCAGCGAGGAATCTGACGAAGTGACGTGAATATATTGAAGGCGCTATGCAATTAAGGCTTTATATGAAGAAAATGTAAAATGTGTTTTTTACTGATACGTTGCCATTGTTAACATAGGAAACTGTTTTTTGGTCATGTTCATTTTCAAATGTCGATTTATGACAACGGATGCAACGCGATTTTCACACGGACATTCATACGCTTTGATTGCATCCGGATGAAAATAGTTTGAGTTTTCTGAACGAAGTGATTTTGTTTACACTCATGGTGTGAGTTGTGTCCTATATTAGATGGATTTACTATCCTCTGGTGCTGAAGCTTTCTATGCTGGTCAAAAACATGCAACTCCATTTCAGCTGCTTCTGATCTGGTCATTACCTCTTCCTATAAAAACTGGTTAGGCCTTCTTGTCCCTGCAGGTGAAAGATGTGTCTTCCTGTGCTGTGTACTAGACTACATGGTCGGAGTAGAGTTGCTCTAGTAGTGATCTGTGGTTTGCTTTATTACGTGTGTGTTCATCTCCTGGTCCCTATTCCCATTTAGTTTATTCTTCCCTGTCCCTATCCTCCTCCCTATTGTTGGTTTGTGCTTTTGTATGATGGAGGGTTTTTTGTTATTCTGGTTTTGTTTTTGTGTCTTACATTTCTATCCCATGCCTCATGGGGTGAAGGAAGAAACAGATCAGAGTTTAACAGAAACATAGTAAGGTTGGAGACTCGGGCATCTCTACCTTAAAGAGTACCCCCAGGGACAGAAATAGTTAGCGTCCCAGTTCCAGGGACAGTTTGAGGCACCCCTTCCAAAGACCGTCACGACGTGATGATCCGACCCGCAGATTAATATATGACATGTATCCAATATTTTCCATGGCCCTATCTTTCCAAGGAAGACTTCAGACCAGTGAATGGCCCCATAGGCTATGACAAGTATGAGTGCCATCTGTGAAAAACATGGGTAGCAATCGTACTTGAAAATCGGACGTCTGAATGAGGCCTTAAGAATTGAACCTGCTGACTCCATAAAAACTTGGAAATCCATTTAAAATAAATCCCTGTAAAAATACTTCAGAGTAAGGGCTCACTCAGACATCAGTTTTTTCACTTAAAGGGAATCTGTCAGCAGGTTTTTGCTATGTAATCTGAAGACGGCAGGCGATAGACGCTGAAACACAGAACACAGGGATGTGTCACTTGTCAAAGTGTGTGCTGGTGTTTACTAACTGTGAAGGATTTATCACTATGAGGTTAACATTGATGGACTAGTCTGGCAACGCCCCCTCTTGTGATAAGCAGCTCACTGTCTATGAACTTTGTACACAGAGAGTCTGGTGGGGGCAGGGGGTAGCATTTGGCTCTGCTTCATTCTAAATCTAAAACCTCTGATTATATTATCACTGCAGCATCCAGTAAAGTAAGTGATACACCGTTGGATTCAGCTTCTATTTGCCTACTTGACACTACTTTTAGATGAGATAGCAAAAACCTGCTGACAGATTCCCTTTCAGAGAAACATGGACTGAGCTTTTCATCACAGTGTCCTCAGAGTGTTATTAGAGTTTGGTTGAGATTTTCATTAGTTTTTCTCATTTGTGAAGAAAAGAACAGTTTCACCATTTCTCTCTTCACTATTCCTCTCTAAGGCTGCAGACACACTAGTGTATAGCAACTGACGCGAGAGCATCAGATACTATATTCTATTGACACTCGGCTCCAGCTGTGCTGCGATCGGGAGCCAAGTGTCAGTGCTCTGTGTTCCGATCCTCTTGCCTTGAAAGAATTGCAGCACAGGTGTGGAGGAGATGGAGAAATTAATTTCTCCATCTCCTCCCTTGTCGTTGTCCGAGGGAATCGTACTGCACTCTGGTGACATCCGAGTGCAGTGCGATCTTTCACACGCACCATTAGACTT
The DNA here is from genome assembly GCF_051348905.1 of Ranitomeya variabilis. Lineage (NCBI taxonomy): Eukaryota > Metazoa > Chordata > Amphibia > Anura > Dendrobatidae > Ranitomeya > Ranitomeya variabilis. The sequence goes on along the minus strand of NC_135234.1, from coordinate 748,412,061 downwards.
GTATGAGTGCGTGTGATCCATTTCTCACAGCCATTTGCAGCCTGTGATTATTTTCGCATGCAATCTGGCATAAGAAAATAATTGCAGATGTGGACTGCCTCATAGAATAACACTGATTTTTTCTATTTGACCGCACTCGTCTGATTTTTTTTCGCTCGTGTGAGTAAACCCTAAGGCCGTGGTCACACGAGCGATGATTCTCTCATGTGTTAATGTTAATGATTATGCTCTGATTAGAATTTGATTCAATCCTCTCACATGCAAGAATTGGATCACAGGTATGGAGAAGATGGAGAACATAATTTCTCCATCTTCTCCATTGTCTGAGTCTGTGTAAATCGAACTGGACTGGAATGACATCCGAGTGCAGTCCGATGTTTTACTCACACCCATAGACTTGTATGGATGAGTGAGATCCGATTCGGATGCGCTCTCAGCATGCTGACATTTGGCCGAGTTTCATCAGTGATTTCAGTACAGAAACTTTACCAAAGTTTGGTCCGAGTTTCATCAGTTTTTCTTGTATTTGGAAAATAATTGTCTCCACCTTGTACTAGCTAACAGTCCGAGTGTGGTCCGATTTTCTCAGAAACCCATAGATTTTCAAGTTGTTTCTGATCCATCATTCAGATTGATATTAGACATGTCTACGCAATTTTGCACGGACTACTCAGTCTGCGTAAAATCACAAACATGTAATTGACCCCATTCACTATTAGGCTGGGGTCACACATGCGTGTTTTACGTACGTAAGAGCGAAAAAACTACGTCCGTAAAACTCGCATTGCATACGGCACAATGATTCTCAATGGGTCTAGTCCTATCAGCCGTATCTTACGGATCCGTAATATACGGCTTTGTACGGGCGCAGAAAATCGCAGCCTGCTGCGTTTGTCAGCGTATCGCGCAAAAAATACGCCAATGCAAGTCTATGGGAGAGCGTATAATACGGAATGCTTACGGACCATGCGTGTGCCTTGCGAGAAATACGGAACTTAATGGCAGATGTCCTGAAACGTCCAAAGGCCTCAATTAGGCAGGTGAGACATGCTAATTAGCTGAAAAAGCCAGACAGTGAACCCGGAAGTCTGCTGCACGCCTCCACGGAGTGAGATTCACCATGTCTCACATTATCAATGTGGACATGCTCATTATTTTGGTCCAAGAAAGGCCTGTAATTTGGGACCAAAGAGATCCAAACTACGCCAACAGAGCCCAAAAAGAGGCAGCATGGAGGAGCGTGTGTGTGGCCCTCTTCCCACATTATGACCAGCAGCCACGTCAGGCACAGCGACAGATAAGTAAGTACACCCATGTTTGAAATGTAATGTTCTTTGGAATTATCAGGCCCTTTCTACTTTGAATTTCTGCGCAATGTACTAAATAGTCATGAAGGAACTAGAAAGCCCACCAGTAGATCCAAGGTGTGGTACATGATATACGGATTTCATTAATGTTTACAATAGGTGTCCCTTTTACTTACTAACAGTGTTTCCCATTATTTGTCCTTTCTGTGATAGAGGTTAGTGGACTCTGTCCTTGTGGCTTTGCTTGCTAATTGGGGTTTTTGTTTCGATTTAAGATGAATTCTTCTCCCCAAAGGCCTATTTGGATGCTACACTTATAAATCTGTGTAGTCATTTACACCTTTTTGGAGCTCACTGATTAATGGTCTAAAGAATGTGTGTTTTTTTTGTTGTTTCAGTGGGTGATGTTACAACAAGGTGGCGGAGTATCCGCGACCAGTACAGGAGGGAGAGGCAGCAGCGGGAGAGAAGTGGAGCCGGGGCACCTCCCAAAAAAAAAAAGTACATATACTTTGACCGGCTCAACTTTCTCAATCCCAGCATGGACCTCAGGCCGTAAGTACCAATCTCAATAATTTTTGGTGTGGGTTTTGGTATTATTTGTGTTCTTACTTTTTTTTTTGGTTCCAGAACTCAGTCTAACCTCACTGACAGGGAGACAGGGTCTGACTCCGAACTGGTCATTGACCCAGTTGGGGAAGGTGAAGAGGTGGCTGGTCCATCTGCTGCTCCCTCTGGCTCCATCCCTCCTGGATCCTCCTCATCTCTTCATGAAGCTGGATCTGTCTCAGTCCCACACCCAGAGGACCCACAGTTTGCCTCTTCAGCGGCAGCCTCATCAGCAGCACCACCACCTAGCCAGGATGACCCTGTAAATAGCAGCAGCCCAACTGTTGCCCTGGCTCCATCCCCACAGGCTGCAGTCAGACCACAGCTTGCACGCCGCAGAAGAGAATTGAGACAAAGCCGCCAAAATGTCGATGCTGGGGTCCTGAGCTACTTGGCACGTGTTCGAGACGATGATGGGGAGGAGGGATTTACCAGGAGCATGGCCAATTACTTAAGGTCCATAGAGAGGGAGTTAAGGCTACGTGTGAGAGGGTGTTTTCAGATCCTTGTTGACGCATGCACCCCCCCAAATAACCCATACAATCTCATGCTGATGATTGAACAGTGGCAGATGTCACCTGAAAATGTTCTGCGGCCTCTGAGATTACAAGGCCTGGCAGCTCAACAAGGATCCGAACCACCCCCTCCACGTCAGCCAACACCTCAGCCCCAACCCCCATCAACCACACAATGGCCACCTCAGCAACATATGGCGGGATATGTTCAACCATCACAATATGGCCACTTGTCCACACCCAGTGCTGGAGGCTGGTCCCAACCTGGGTATGGACAATATGGTCATTTTGGGTTGGGTTATGATTCCCGGCCATATGGTTATCAGCAGCAGGGGTATGTCCAAAATCCACGCCCTACTCTTCCAAGTTCCCAGCATCCTAGCTGGCCAAATGTCCCTCAGGCCACAACATCATCTGCACAGGGTTCTGGACAATTGGGCCTACAAATGCCACCTGATGCAGACCCAGAGCAAGCTGCTTCTCCTGCCCCTACCTACCAGGACTTGTAATTTTTTGTTTTTAGGTTTGTTTTGTTTTTTATGTTTCTTTTAATTTTTTTTTTTTTGTTTTTTTCTATGATTTGTATACAATTTGTATGCTTGTATTCTCACTACAGAGCATGGTTGCTTGTGTTCGGAGTGGCAATTTTGGGCAAAAAAAAAAAAAATATGAGACCCAAAAAAGGTTATGACAAAAGAATAACCTACACAGTTGAAAAAGTTACCCAGTAAGTAAAATGTTTTTGTACTAGCAATCACCGTCTGCCTGCGCTGTATTCATTCTTCCATCACACACACATGATATGCTGATAACCATATGTGAAATAAGAAAAAACTAAACACAGAGTTGGAAAATTGTTTCACACATACTTTATATAGCTAATTAATTACACATGCAAAAAGGCATAGTCTTGCCAGGGAATAGCACCTTGAGGAGACAAAAAAAAATTGGTAAAGATATCACGAACTTTCAGACCAGAAAGTGGCCGACGCGGAGGAGGGACATATGGGGTAGGCCTACGAACATTGATCATGAGGTTATCTTCCACGCTTGGTGATGAACAATCATGTATTCTTGTGAAATTATGTAGAATGACACAGGCTTTTATCACTTCGTTGATTGTCGCCTCACTCAGCTGTATGGCAGAGTGAAGAACCCGCCATTTGGCCACAAGAATCCCAAAGGCGCACTCAACCAGTCTCCGTGCCCTGGCAAGTCTCAAATTAAACACCCTCCGCCGGTGGTCAAGGTTGCGCCTGGGGTAAGGCCTCATGACGTTCCGCAACAGTTGGAAGGCCTCATCTCCAACAAAAACAAAAGGCACTGCTTCAGCATTGGAGCCTGGGAGTTGTTGTGGTGGTGGGAGATTCAACTGGTTGTCACGTAGCCGCCGACCCATTATGGACGAATTGAAGACCCTAGAGTCTCCAGTTCGCCCATAGGCCCCAATGTCTACAATGACAAACCTGTAGTTACTGTCAGCAACTGCTAACAGAACTACAGAGAAAAACTGCTTGTAATTGTAGAATTGGGAACCAGAGTTCGGCGGCTTACGCACCCTGATATGTTTCCCATCCACAGCTCCAATGCAATTAGGGAAGTCACAATTATTTTGGAAACCTGTGGCGATTTTAAGCCAATCGTCCTGTTTTGGCTCAGGCAACACAGCTTCATGTAGTTTCAGCCAGATTTGGGAACAGGTTGTCCTAACAATGCCTGAAATGGTCGACCGCCCAATCAAAAACTCCAGGTGGAGACCCGCATAGGACAATCCTGTGGCCAGAAAGCTGCAATACAACAAAAAGGGAAAAGAAAAAAACATGAGCACTAAGATCCAAGGAAGAAGCCCAAGTGTATATTTCATAGAATATGACATTATTTACAGTATACAAATTGGCAGTTGAAAAAATAAATAGACTATAATCTTGACAACATTCTTGGATATGTGCTTGTGGCTTCATGTCCAAGTGAAGTTAATGAAACCTAGTAGTACACCTCACATTTGTTAAGAAAAACCCCCAAAAAACAGTATTTTCAAATGTGGAATACATACCGTAAGGTTAGGAGCAGACGCTCCTCAGCAGAGATGGCTTTTCTCATCCAGGTGTCCTTAAAGGTGAGCCCAGGACGTAAGAGCTCCAACAACATGTCAAAAGTCCGGATGGACATGCGAGTATACTGGTAAAACTTCTCTGGATGTGCCCTCAAAGCTGAATATAGTCTCTGGAAATGGCCTTTACTCTGGCGTTGGATCAATAGAGGATGGACCCACAATCTTCGTCTCCTCCTTCGCGGATCCACATTGACCGAATATGGCTGTCCAAAGCGACGAGACAACACCCAGTGAAGCAACACCCGCTGAGTTGTGCTTACATACACAGGGCCAGACATGGTTGTAATCTCCAAGCAACACAGCCAAAATATGCTAGAGAACATATAGGGCAGATGGGAGGGCTCCACCTGTTGTAGAGGGCTTAAATAGTGTGGTTAATGATGGTTTAAATGATTTGCAGGCCTGAAAACCGTTAAATGTCCATTTTGTGATGGTGCGTGATAAATACGCCATACGGATCACACACGCATCACACACGCACAAGCACATGCGCAAAATACGCGACCACACCTCAGCAACGCCGGAACTACGGAAGTCGCTTACGGAGACATTTTGGCGTATTCAACGCGTAATACGGACGTATAATACGTTGCGTATTGTCTTACGCCATGTGTGACCCCAGCCTTATAGGAAAAACATGGAATGCACTTATGTGCAAAAAACAGACATGGAAATAAGCCCTTACACACAGCATCCAATTATGCTGCATTATAACCTACAAATATTCTTATCATTGCCCTACTGAAAACCAAATATACTTTGATTTCTCCTTTGCTATTTGTTTCTTATTTTTCCTGCTTGTGGCTTTTTCGCTTCCCCTCATCTAATCTCCGGAGTTGATATCATTGCTCTATTGGATGCACAAGTCCTAAAATATACATTAGTAAATGTCGCTTGGAATGTTATTGATTTACGCAGCTTGAATTTAATAGATCTAAATCCCCCAATTAGACGCCCGGCACAATTATTCACCGCTTCAAAGTCAAGAGGATTTCTTGTCGAAGAAAGGGACACCATTTTTTACAGTTTAGGAACTGATACAAAGTATCCAAAGGTTAATTCCACCTTTGTGCGACTTTCTAATTATTAAAGCCGTGAAGCTTGTAAAATGTGTGATTGCTTTTCTTTTTTCTCTATTTGCTAATGGATATCGCATCCACTGACGTGCTTGAATTCCACTGTTTTCATATCCCGCTTTATACATTAAGAGAAATTAATACTCTACCTGCATTTTAAGTGCTCTTGGTTAAATCCCCACTGGTGATATACAATAAAACATGCCGCGCTCATTTCCACTTTCAGGGGGATATGCTACAATTAGGTAACGGCAAACATTGGAAGGAAATGGTGAGATGCCTTGGGAGCTATGAGACTAAAATAATTTTTATATCAGATCATAAAATCAGAGCAAAATACGTTGCTCTTTCAAGGTCAGTCGTAAAAAGGAAACCATCAACATGCAGCTGTTTACAGGGTCACACTAAAGGAACTTTAAACGCTGGGTAATCACATTTACAGGAACGCTAAACACAGAAAATGCAGAAAAAGTTTTAGCAATATTCAAACAATTCCTTCTTTAATCTTCTCTGTTCTCTTCATCCTATTTTATCTCTGACGATTACGGCATTAGAAAGATATTCTCAAGTTGTGCCTTGAACAATTCAGAGCTCTGCAGTCTCCTTACGTCCTGATTTCTGGTGGCAGGGTGGGTGCATGTCTGTCACGAGTGTGTCCCGTCCTCCTGGAAAATCTGGGGTTAGCTGATCTTTACGTGGTGTGAATCACAGTTCTTTCATTTAGCCTGTGTGTTTTGTTCCTCACATTAAATGGACTTTGTTTCCTTTGGCGCTGAAGAGGTTAAGGACCGTTTGTATGCTGGTTAGAGACATGCTGCTCCTTCTCACAGCTGCTCCTGACCTGCTTGTTTTCTCTCTCTATAAAATCTGGCCAGACCTTCTCATTCCTGCCTGTGAACGTTTTGCTTCCTGGCTCGCAGGAGTTGATGTGCTGAAGTTGGAGTTCGTAGTTGCTGCTGCAGATTGTTGTGTGCTGTTTTTTGATGAATGCTTTCTCTATTATTTTATTCCTATTTACTAGTGATGAGCGAATATACTCGTTACTCGAGATTTCTCGAGCACACTCAGGGGTCTTCCGAGTATTTTTTAGTGCTCAGAGTTTTAGTTTTTCTTGCTGCAGCTGAATGATTTACATCTGTTAGCCAGCATAAGTACATGTGGGGATTCTGTAGCAACCAGGCAACCCCCACATGTATTTATGCTGGCTAACAGATGTAAATCATTCAGCTGTGGCAAGAAAAACGAAATCTCCGAGCACTAAAAAATACTCGGAGGACCCCCGAGCATACTCGAGAAATCTCAAGTAAGGAGTATAATCGCTCATCACTACTATTTACCTTTCTATGCTTCCCTTTCTTCATCTTCACCCTTGGTGAGTGTTTTTGTATGTAAGTTGTTTTTTGTTATCCCTATTTGTGTTACATGTACATACACTAACATGTCTGTCCCAGGCCTCCTGGTGGAGGGTAAGGGGACAGCTTAGGACATTAACAGGAGGATAGTCAGGTCAGACTCGGGCCTCTTTACCATCAAGAGTACCCCCGGGGCAGGGATAGTTAGGGTGCCAGTTCCAGGGACAGTTTGAGGCCCACACCTTCTTTACCAAAGACCATCACAGCATGACATTCTTCTTGAGTGACAGTCCTGGTGAGTAGCAGAGCTACAACATTAGTAGGACAATAAAGCTCAGCCCAAGGTCTGCTGTAACACAACCAGCTATTAGTGGTTTGTTCTCAAGTGTACACTGCTATCACTGCATTTATGCATAAACATAATGGCATTTGAACAAGAACACAGCTCAGTAAAATGAGAGCCGTGATTAGGAGAACTTCTCTGGGAGAAGCCGATGCTGCGCGCTGGTGATTTTGCAAGGTTTATAACAGCAGCATGTCAGGAGCTGAGAAGGAGGGGGAAGAAGGTGAGCATTCATGTACTATTGCTATTTATTTACTTACTGCAGGGTATTTGCTCATTTAGTGTTTAGCCTAGTTTTTGTGAATTTAGAAGCAGTAACCATGTCCACAGCCAGCACTGCTTTCAGCTGAGAAGTGGACACCGCTGTATCTAGAGTAAACCATTCTCTGTGAGCTAAAAACCTTGGACTTCTGTAGAAAACTACCTACTGTTGATGTATTTAGCTTAAAAAGCATTGTCTATACTGGATACAGCTGTAATCCCAAATTGAAAATCCAAATTCCCTGAATTTCCTCCCCAGAATTTGATTTGCGGTGAATAAATTTGCATTCATCTGATAATTAAAGCTCCTCTAATTGCCCTGAAAAAATATATATAGAACACTGCTAGTTCCCCTTGGAGTCAAGTGAACATGTTTTGTAATGCAAATATAGTGTTTTTAATGTCCAAATAAATAGCACCTATCTGTCTTGGGGATGGTAACCAAAGGCAACCTACATGTCACGATTCCTCCTCTCATTGATTGCTATGCTGTTCTATGGAAACTGTCTTGCTGAATTGTCTGTTTCTTGATTGACAGCTTGGCTGTCCAATCCTGTGGTGGACTTGCTGAGCTGTCGGTGTCTTGATTGACAGCTCAGCTGTCCAACCTGTGACTGGGAGGTGCGGGACTTTCTCCAGGTGTTCAGTGTTCTGGTGATTGCCCAGCTCCTTGACTGAGCTGTCTGCCTCTGACCCCTGCCCAACGTAGCTTGTGCCTCTTGGTGAGCGTTAGCCTGATTCTGTTGCTCTGAGTTCTAATCTTCTGCTGCCTGACCCTTTGGACCGTGTTCTGACTATCTCTTTGACTTGTCCTTTGGTATTGACCCCGGAACGTCTAACTCTTCTGCCTCATAGTTTGTCTGTGCATACTGACTATCGTCACACTACAGTGTACTTAAAGGGATTATCTAGACTTGGGGTTCAAGTCTGCAGTCATTCTTAGCGACTGGAGACTTGTGAATCCTTACAGCACTCAGATTTTCCAGTGTCAGGAGCCGGCGGGAGTGTGACCATAAGAAAGTCATGCGATCCCTGGGAGAGCCACTGGAAATGTTATTATTTTATAAGGAGAAAACATAGGGATTGAGAAGGTGTTGTCTTGATAGTGGATAACCCCTGTGATGTTGATGAGACAATACAACAATTCACTATATGTCACAGGAATCTTGGATTTCTATACACAGACAGAGACTATCACTATCATTTTCAATCTGATGTATCAGCACTGAAGTAGTACACCACAATCGCAAAGAGCCCAGAATAACTTACACCACGTTCCAAATTATTATGCAAATTACATTTTTCTCGGATTTTCCTAAATGGTCGGTGCAAATGACAGTCAGTCTAATAAAAGTCATCACCCGTTAGATTATACATCGAATTTTATTGAATAAACCTCCCAATGATAACAGTATAATCTCCAAAATGAATAAAAACTCAAAATGCACTGTTCCAAATTATTAGGCACAGTAGAATTTCTAAACATTTGATATGTTTTAAAGAACTGAAAATGCTCATTTGTGGAATTTGCAGCGTTAGGAGGTCACATTCACTGAACAAAAAAGCTATTTAACTCCAAAACATCCTAACAGGCCAAGTTACATGGTAACATAGGACCCATCTTTGATATCACCTTCACAATTCTTGCATCCATTGAACTTGTGAGTTTTTTGAGAGTTTCTACTTGTATTTCTTTGCATGAAGTCAGAATCGCCTCCCAGAGCTGCTGTTTGGATGTGAACTGCCTCCCACCCTCATAGATCTTTTGCTTGATGATACTCCAAAGGTTCTCTATAGGGTTGAGGTCAGGGGAAGATGGTGGCCACACCATGAGTTTATCTCCTTTTATGCCCATAGCAGGCAATGACTCAGAGGTATTCTTTGCAGCAGGAGATGGGGCATTGTCAGCATGAAGATGATTTTGCTCCTGAAGGCACGTTTCTGCTTTTTATACCATGGAAGAAAGTTGTCAGTCAGAAACTCTATATACTTTGCAGAAGTCATTTTCACACCTTCAGGAACCTTAAAGGGCCCTCTCAGCTGTTTCCTCATGATTCAGGCCCAAAACATGACTCCTCCACCTCCTAGCCTTGTTTTGACATGGTGGCCATCCACCAACCATCCACTACTCCATCCATCTGGACCATCCAGGGTTGCTCGACACTCATCAGTAAACAAGACTGTTTGAAAATTAAGGTACCGTCACACTCAGCGACGCTGCAGCGATATAGACAACGAGCCAATCGCAGGAGCGTCGCTGTTTTGGTCGCTGTAGAGACGTCAAACACAGCAACTCCAGAACGATGCAGGAGTGATCCAGTGACGTAACGGCGACTCACTTATTGTTCTCGCTGGTTGTTAGCTCCATGTAAAACATTGCTGACATCGTTGCTTTTGATGTCAAACATGACGATACACGCCGACCTGGCGACGAAATAAAGTTCTGGACTTCTAGCTCCGACCAGCGATATCACAGCGGGATCCAGATCGCTGCTGCATGTCAAACACAACGAGATCGCTATCCAGGATGCTGCAACGTCACAGATCGTTGTCGTTCTCTTTGCAAAGTTGCTGAGTGTGATGGTACCTTTAGTCTTCATGTATGTCTGGGCCTACTGCCACCGTTTCTGCTTGTGAACACTGTTTAGGGATGTCCGAATAGTAGGTTTATGAACCAATCAAGCCTTTGAAGGATCCTACACCTTGAGGTTCAAGGGACTCCAGAGGCACAAGCAGCTTCAAATATCTGTTTGCTGGTTTGTAATGGCTTTTTAGCAGCTGCTCTCTTAATCCGATGATCTTGCCTGGCAGAAACCTTCCTCATTATGCCTTTATCAGCAAAAACATGTCTGTGGTCAGATTCAGCCACAAAACTCTTAACAGTGCGATGATCACCCTTGAGTTTTCGGGAAATATCTAATGTTTTCATCCTTTGACCAAGGCATTGCACTATTTGATGCTTTTCAGCAGCAGAGAGATCCTTTTTCTTTCCCATGTTACTTGAAACCTGTGGCCTGCTTAATAATGTGGAACATCATTTTAAGTAGTTTTCCTTTAATTAGAATCACCTGGAAAACTAATTATCACATGTGATTAAGATTGATTTCAGTGATCCACTGAGCCCTGAGACACAATACCATTCATGAGTTTATTTGAAAAACAAAACAATTAAATCTTTATGACACTTAAATCCAATTTGCATAATAATTTGGAACGTGGTGCACAAAGAGATTGGAGGTGAACTCCAAGGCCAAGGTCCATCAGTGTCATATTGCACCATCCATCGCAGTCTTGACCAAAATAGACTTCATGGAAGACGTCCAAGGAAGAAACCATAGTTTAAAAATATCATTAAAAAGTGGGACTGGAACTTGCCAAAAACTTACTAACAAGACACAAAGATTCTGGGAGAACGTCCCTTGGACATATAAGACAAATCTGGAGCTTTTTGGTATCACATCAGCTCTTTGTTCACAGACTCAAGAATGAAGCCTAGAAAAAAAGAACACCTCCTGTGACACATGGAAGAGGATCGATTATTTTGGGGGCCGCTGTGCTGAATCTGGCACAGGGGGTCTTGAAATTGTGCGGGGAACAATGAAATCTGATGACTATAAAGGAATTCTGGAGAGGTGTCAGAAAGCATGGTCTGAGCCTCAGGTCATGGGCCCTCCAACAGAATAATGACCCAAAACACAGCTAAAAACATCCAAGAATGGCTGAGAGCAAAGCATTGGAACATCCTGAAATGGTCTTTATGAGCCCTGATCTAAACACACTGAACCTCTCTATAAGGATATGAAACCTGCAGTGTGGAGAACGCGCCTTCACTAGAGATAAGAGAACCGAAACTGTAAAGTTAGGGCTCATACCAGACATTACAGTACAAGAAAATATTAACTTAAGGGAACTCAATATCAAGCAGCAGCCGCAAAAGCAAACAAGATTTTAGGATGTATAAAAAGAGATAAAATCTCACAATCCAAACATATTATTATCCCTCTATAAATCACTGGTGAGGCCACATCTAGAATACAGGATCCAATTTTGGGCTCCACATTTTAAAAAAGATATTCAGAAGTTAGAATCAGCTCAGTGGAGATCTCATTTACATGTAGAAATATATGTGTTGCCAGTACAAAACACTGGCACATGACTTTTTCCTTCCAAAGACCATACTGAGGACCAGGGGGCACTCATTACGGGTGAAAGAAAGGTGATTGCAGCAGGCAAATAGGAAAGGGATCTTTACAGTTAGAGCATTCAGACTGTGGAGAGCCCGACCACAAAATGAAGTAATGGCCGACACTATAACAGCTCTTATACAGGGGCTGGATGATTTCCTTGATACACATAACATTGCAGGTTATAGTTAAATTAGTGACAACATGTACAATTAGTGGAGGAAGGTTGAACTTGATGGACATAGCTCTTTTTTAAACCTATGTATCTACAGTGCCTTGCGAAAGTATTGGGCTCCCTGGAACTTTTCAACCTTATCCCACATATTATGCTTGAAACATAAAGATACCAAATGTAAATTTTTGGTGAAGAATCACAACAAGTGGAACACAATTGTGAAGTTGAACGAAATTTATTGGTTATTTTATAATTTTGTGGAAATTCAAAAACTGAAAAGTGGGGCGTGCTATAGTATTTGGCCCCTTTACTTTCAGTGCAGCAAACTCACTCCAGAAGTTCATTGTTCATCTCTGAATGATCCAATGTTGTCCTAAATGCCTAAATGATGATAAATATAATCCACCTGTGTGTAATCAAGTCTCCGTATAAATGCACCTGCTCTGTGATAGTCTCAGGGTCCTGTTTGAAGCACAGAGAGCATCATGAAGACCAAGGAACACAACAGGCAGGTCCGTGATACTGTTGTGGAGAAGTTTAAAGCCGGATTTGGATACAAAATGATTTCCAAAACTTTAAACATCCCAAGGAGCACTGTGCAAGTGATCATATTGAAATGGAAGGAGCGTCATACCACTGCAAATCTACCAAGACCCGTCCCTCTAAACTTTCATCTCAAACAAGGAGAAGACTGATCAGAGATGCAGCCAAGAGGCCCATGATCACTCTGGATGAACTGCAGAGATCTCTACAGCTGAGATGGAACAGTCTGTCCATAGGACAACAATCAGTCGTACACTGCACAAATCTGGCCTCTATGGAAGAGTGGCAAGAAGAAAGCCATTTCTCAAAGACATCCATAAAAAGTGTTGTTTAAAGTTTGCAACAAGCCACCTGGAAGACACACCAAGCATGCTCACAACGTTTGGCCAAATATTGTGCTAAGAATCTCATGTGTTTTTTCATAAATTTCCCTAGCCATTATGCTATTCACATTTCATATATTGCACATTTCCTTGTCTTAGCACAGTAAATTTTGAGTGCAGCCATTGATCTATTTGCTATATGACTTTTTTTGGTTATGCACCAGTTCAGATTATATTGTTGTTCAGTCAGTTTTCTTACACCAAGCATGTGGAAGAAGGTGCTCTGGTCAGATGAAACCAAAATCGAACAATATGTTTGGCATAAAGGCAACACAGCTCATCACCCTGAACACACCATCCCCAATGTCAAACATGGTGGTGGCAGCATCATGGTTTGGGCCTTCTTTTCTTCAGCAGGGACAGGGAAGATGGTTAAAATTGATGGGAAGATGGATGGAGCCAAATACAGGACCATTCTTGAAGAAAACCTGTTGGAGTCTGCAAAAGACCTGAGACTGGGTGGGAGATTTGTCTTCTAACAAGACAATGATCCCGAGCAAAAAGCAAAATCTACAATGGAATGGTTCACAAATAAACGTATCCAGGTGTTAGAATGGCCAAGTCAGAGTCCAGACCTCAATCCAATCGAGAACCTGTGGAAAGAGCTGAAAACTGCTGTTCACAAACGATCTCCATCAAACCTCACTGAGCTCGAGCTGTTTGCCAAGGAAGAATGGGCAAGAATTTCAGTCTCTCGATGTACAAAACTGATAGAGACATACCCCAAGTGACTTGCAGCTGTAATCGCAGCAAAAGGTGGCGCAACAAAGTATTAAGTTAAAGGGGCTGAATAATATTGCATGCCCCACTTTTCAGTTTTTGAATTTCCACAAAAATTTTAAATGAACAATAAATTTCATTCAACTTCACAATTGTGTTCCACTTGTTGTTGATTCTTCACCAAAAATTTACATTTGGTATCTTTATGTTTGAAGCATGATATGTGGGAAAAGGTTGAAAAGTTCCAGGGGGACGAATGCTTTCGCAAGGCACTGTATGTAACCATCGTCTTTGTCCAGGTCATTTTTATTATTTTTTTTTCTTTTGAACCAAAAATACAAAAGCAAAAAAACAAATCTGACTCTCATTAGTAGATATTCAATATATTTAAATTGAAAAATGAGTTTCAAGCTCTTTCAGTGGGTTTTTCGCACTTTAACAGAAGGATAACAATTTTGTCCACGTGTGTACTTGTAAATTAAAAACCTGATTTCAACAATAAATATTTACTTTAAAAAAAAATTCCCCCATTGGTGCCAATATATAGTAGTAAATTAAATCGAAAACAAATACAAATGACTAAATGAATAGATGGTTTTGTGTACCTTTTTTTGTATTAACTTGCACCTACTTATTTAGTTATCGGAGTATACAATAAGTGTCAGCTCAGCCTTGTTCTCGCTGTGCAAGTTATCTTATTTTCTACCAATCCTCTGGAGGGAAAAGCTGAACAAACGTCTTCTGTGTAAATATTTCCAAACAGAAAATAGCGGCCCACTCACCTTCTAAAGCCCCTTTATCCTGAATCTCAAATCCCTATAATGACACAAACATTACAAATGAACCGGGTTTATGTGAATTGCTTTAACCACGCACTTAATATATCTCCCGCTTTCAACATTCTGAAGGTCCAAAATAAAAATAAAAAAAAACTTAAAAAATGCAGGAGCCCATAGAAACTCTGCTTCTCTCATTGATTTGAAGTCAGAATAGACCAAATTAAGAAAACAACGGGAATAACATGTGCTGCCATTCTGTTCCCGGCAAAGCCATTTATCACAACATGAAAACTTTTCCATTTGAAAAGAACTTGCCGGAGAAAAATAAAGTAGCGGCTGGAATTATATATTAGGTGCTGAACGTTCTGGTTTTGAAGGTGAAAGCAAACAACTGAAGAGCTGCAACAACAAAAAAAAAAGAAAATCGCTCTACAATATTGTGATGGCTTAAAATTGGTAAAGAAGTTTGAACACCATGTCGAAGCTGGAAGGTGATCCCGACACTCGCTTGTATATAGGTCTCTTTTTTGGGGGTTCGCACTGGTCTGTATCTCTTATTTCTTTTCTTCGTAGTGACGTTTTACATTTTTCCAGTGGATTCCACTGATGTAGAATCCGACTTAGAAGCCTGAGAGTTGAATAGTGTATAGAAAAGAGATGAAAACGAAGGAGAGGGTGTTACACTGTATCAATAATACAAAGTGCGAGACGTGACCATGGTTAGGGGAGTTTTGTTGTCTACGTCTTTTGCTACATGGAAGGGTATTTTTTAGAGAATGGAAATGTCCACACCACTTTTATCTAGATGTGAGGGAAGAACACTTAGAGAAAATCACAAAGTAACATTTTCAAAGATGAACCATGGTGAAGATAAGGAATTGTACATTAATAGCCTGTTCTACAGTATATAAGCAAGCGGTGAAAGATGGCAGGCAAGCAGAATTATAGGAATCAGGGACAGATATAGAATCCTAAAATGTTAGAGTTGGAAGGGACCTCCAGGGTCATAGTGTCCAACACCCTGGTCAATGCAGGATTCACTAAACCATCTCAGACAGATGTCTGCCAGCCTCTGTATTAAGACTTCCATTGATGGAGAACTCACCATCTCTCGTGGCAGCCTGTTCCACTCATTGATCACACTCACAAGTCTAGTCCAAATATGGCCAGCAGTATGCAAATTGCATTCTTGCGTTCATATGACCACCCACTCATTGTACATTCCTCACAGTGCGTAGTGCACACTGTCGGGATCCACATGTCTACAGTTACATAGACTTGAGCCTGAAGCATGGACAACCCCTTTAATAGTTTATTACTTTCCATTATAGAGGTTGTACAAAGTTAGGAACTTATTCACCAATCTATAGGATATCGAAAAGCTTAAGGATCACTGTGGGGTCCAATCTCCACCTATCCAGACAAAAGAGCTTTGAAAAACCCTGTCTGAATGCACTGGAGGTCTAGCATGTGCACTGCTGCTTCATTCATTCTCTATGGGACCACTGGAGATAACAAGGCACTGCGCTTGACTACTCTTTGGCACTCCCATTATGAATTAATGGAATGTAGGTTCTCATGCTCAACCTCTATTCCATTCAGTCTCAGCACTTCCGAGCACCATTCTTAGAATAAGTTGGGGTCCCAGTGGTCAACCCCCAATAATCAGGAAATTAACCCCTATCCTATGGCTAGAGGATACATTTCAAACTTTAAAGTGCATTAAAGGGCATATTGAGATGTCAGTTTTCATATGGGAGTATTATCTGTGTTTTTCACAGAAAGAACACACATCTATGGCAATCTATGGGGTGGTTTACAGAACACATTTTTTGTCAGAGTGGTGAGTGAAAAATCATGGGGGCATGTCTGGTATTGACCCGAGTGTCGGATCAACATCACAAATTCAAGTCTATAGGTCCATGAAAACATTGGACAGCAGTCTGATGTCATCTTTGTGCCCTCTGTTCTTACTAGATCGATAGATAGATTCAGTAGATTGATAGACAGTCTCATCCGAGAAAAACTGATGGAACTAGGACCAATGCCTGATGACACTCTGCTGAAACTCAGATAAAGCTCTGATCACGAACACTGATGAAACTCTGTTTTCTTCCGTATGTGACAAAAATGAGCCCTTTAATTGAAATTAATGACACAAGCTAAAATTTATACTCACCTCAGGCTCATTCCATTGAAGCCACTGTCACCTGTAAAAAAACAGAAAATAATAAACAACCACATACTGCCCTTACACCTAATCCAAGGCCCATGTCCCCTGTAAGAAAAGAAAAATATTAAACAACCATATCCCTCACCTGTCTGTGCAGTTAGTCCATTCTATCTCATTACGATTCGGATCATTTGGAGAGCAGTCACTAATATGACTGCTCCCTCCGTCATTATTCTTACACTGAAAGGAGTATAAACGTTCCCGCGGTGTATAGTGCTGAGCTCCCATGAGAAAGTTTGCCGGAGTTCATAGCTGAACCCCAGTGAACTTGTAACACCCCAGGTTCCTGTTTGTTACAGTGGCATTGCTTTCCTTACGGGGAGAGTGATGTCATGCTTGGAAGCAAGGAAGGATCCCTTTTGGCTGGTAATCACAAACATGCAACATGTTCTTACTTCAGACCAGAAGGGGAGCTCTGATCCACTTTGTGGGTGGCTCCCCTATATATATTCTGGTTGGAGGGAAAGTAGTGAGTGTGAGAGGAGTCTGTCAGAGAGACAGAGGAGAGAGGAAAGAGAGGGGCCGTGCAGCCACATGAGGTGCTACAGCTCCTGGAAAGAGAGAAAGGAAAGCAGAACAGATTGTAGAGAGCGTGAAGGAGAAAAAGAAGCAAAGGAGAGAAAGGAGCTGGAGGAGAGCTGCGAGTGAGCTCTCTCCAAGCGCAGATACCAGTAACTGGAAGACTGAGGTTGTGCAGTACTTTATGTCTCACAGCAGAAACCAGCAGACAGCTGAATTTCAAGTCACGTGTCCACCATTTCACCCAAAGACACAGTAGCACAGAGAGCCCGGGTCGTGATAGAGATCCTGTAAAAAGGCTCGAGCTACATGTCATGCGGGTTAGTGTCCTACCTAAAGGGGACAGAGAGAAAATGTGAGGACCTTGTTGTCATGGGGGTACTGGGTAGACTACAGCTGATTACCCAGGCCCCTGCAATATCCCTCAAACTAGGGAAACCCTGTCTGTCCCTCTCCCAGAGTTTACACTGAAGGTGTGCATGTCTGGGCCGCCAGGCCTGACCCTGAGTCCTGTTTCAGTACTAAGCTGAAACCTCCACCCACCACCCAGTGATAAGACCTCTCACCAACCCCTACAGAAAGCACAGACAGGGAAAACTAAAAAATGCACCACGCCGCAGACACACAGGAAAACACTATTAGGTGCACAGGGCAAAACAATACAAATATAGGAAGGAGAAATATAACGAAGGATAATACACCACCAGATACGATATTTCCTCTCCTAGACCACCACTCCAGACCGAGATCACCAGGCACAAGACACAAGCTATAATCGGCAACGCCCAAAGCCCAGCAAAACTATTTAAAGGCAATGGGCGTGACTAAGCCACCAACCCGAGTACCAGCCAGATTAACCCCGGACAATCTGGATCAATCTAGCCGGCGCCACTGAGCATATAGTGGATGAATGAGGAATTACCGCTGTCTGTCGGACGCCCTAGTGTGAACAGCATCCGACATGACAGTACCCCGCCTTCTATGAGGGACCCCAGGGCCCTCACGACTTAAAGGACCCGGCTTCTCCGGATGGCGGCGGTGAAACATACTGACCAGCCGGTCCGCATGTATATCCGAGGCTGGTACCCAAGACCTCTCCTCCGGCCCATAACCATGCCAGTGTACCAGGTACTGTAGCGTGCGGTGCACCACTCGAGAGTCAACCCCATTGGAGACTTCAAACTCTAAACTGCCATCCACCAAGACTGGAGGAGGCATCGGCGCCGCGTCCACAGAACCCACCATCTTTTTTAATAACGATCTGTGGAACACGTTGTGAATCTTATATACCGTAGGGAGCTCCAATCGGTAGGCAATCGGGTTAATGATGGCGGCAACCCTAAACGGACCAATAAACCTAGGACCCAATTTAAGGGATGGTATTTTGAGTCTTATGTTTTTTGTGGACAACCACACCCAGTCACCCACACTCAGGTCCGGACCTGGCACACGTCTACTGTCAGCCACACATTTGTACCTTGCACCCACGCTCAACAGGAGCTGTTTCACTTTCCTCCAGGTGGAAGACAGTTGTGCTCCTAACGGGTCCTCCTCCGGGAAGCCGGTAGAGCCCCCTGACTTAAAGTACAAAATTGAGGATGGTGCCCGTAAACACAAAAGAACGGAGACTCCCCTGAAGATTCCTGGCGGTGATTATTTATGGCAAACTCAGCCAAAGGAAGGAATGTCGACCACTCCTCCTGGTTGTCAGAAACAAAACAGCGTAAGTACTGCTCCAAATTTTGGTTCATACGCTCGGTCTGACCATTTGACTGAGGATGAAATGCCGAAGAATGCGACAACTTGATCCCCAGCCGTGAGCAAAATGCTTTCCAAAATTTTGCCACAAACTGAGTATGATGTCAGATGGGACCCCGTGAAGTCTGACCACCTCCTGCACAAATACCTGAGCCAGAGTCTTAGCGTTAGGCAATGAAGGCAAAGACACAAAGTGCGACATTTTTTAGAACCGATCAACAATCACCAAGATGACCGTGTTCCCAGCTGAGGAGGGCAAGTCCGTGATGAAATCCATGGAGATCTCCGTCCATGGCCTACCGGGTACCTCGAGAGGAAGTAGTGTGTCAGCAGGACGGGAGCGGGGCATCTTAGCCCTAGCGCACGTGGTGCATGCTGACACGTATGAGACCACGTCCTGTCAGATTTTGGGCCACCAAAACCGACAAGACACCAACTCCAAAGTACCCCTAACCCCTGGGTGACCAGCCAGGACAGCATCATGATGCTCTGCCAATATCTTTAGGCGAAGATGGAGCGGTGCAAATGATTTGTTAATGGGAAGTTATGGTGGTACTTCCTCCTGAGCCTCGGCAATCTCAGCCTCAACATCTGTCGTGAGAGCCGAGACCACTACACCTTTTTGGAGGATGGGTACCGGTTCTTCCCGAGGTTCTCCCCTGGAAAACACCTGGACAAAGCATCCGCCTTAGTGTTCCTAGACCCAGGTCGGTAAGTAACAAAAATGTTGAACCGCGTGAAAAACAATGCCCAGCGAGCCTGCCTGGGGGACAGACGCTTGGCTGACTCCAAATAAAGCAAATTCTTATGGTCGGTAATAACAGTAACCTGGTGAACCGACCCCTCCAAAAAGTGTCGCCATTCCTCTAAAGCCAACTTGATAGCCAACAACTCCCTGTTGCCGATATCGTAGTTACGTTCGGCGGGCGACAGTTTCTTGGAGACATAGGCGCATGGACGCAACTCGTTCAAGGATGAGCCTTGAGACAGCACCGCCCCCACTCCAACCTCAGATGCATCAACTTCCACGGTAAATGGTTTCGATACATCCGGTTGCACCAGAATGGGAGTTGAAGCAAAACTGTTCTTCAGAAACTCGAATGCCCCCACAGCAGGCTCAGACCAGGCGGAGAAATCGGTACCTTTTTTTGTCATGTCAGTGAGCGGTTTAGCAATGGAAGAAAAGTTTTTGATAAACTTTCTATAATAGTTAGAAAACCCAAGGAACCGCTGGAGCGCTTTTAGGTTATCAGGCCTTTCCCAACGCAGCACCACTTGCACCTTAGCGGCGTCCATTTTAAACCCAGAAGCGGACACAATATAACCCAAGAAAGGCAACTCCTGAACCAAAAATACACATTTCTCCAATTTAGCATAGAGCTTATTCTCTCTGAGTAGCTGTAAGACCTGCCTAACATGCTCTAAATGAGTATCACGGTCGCATGAATAGATGAGAATGTCATCAAGGTACACAATAACAAATTTTCCCAGGACATGAGAGAACACATCGTTTATGAAATGTTGAAATAGAGCAGGCGCGTTTGTCAAACCAAATGGCATCACCAGATTTTCAAAATGACCCTCAGGAGTAGGGTTGAGCGAAACGGGTCGATCATTTTCAAAAGTCGCCGACTTTTGGCTAAGTCGGCGTCTCATGAAACCCGATCCGACCCCTGTGCTTGTCGGCCATGCGGTACGCGACTTTCGCGCCAAAGTCGCGTTTCAATGACGCGAAAAGCGCCATTTCTCAGCCAATGAAGGTGAACGCAGAGTGTGGGCAGCGTGATGACATAGATCCTGGTCCCCACCATCTTAGAGAAGGGCATTGCAGTGATTGGCTTGCTGTCTGCGGCGTCACAGGGGCTATAAAGGGGCGTTCCCGCCGACCGCCATCTTACTGCTGCTGATCTGAGCTTAGGGACAGGTTGCTGCCGCTTCATCAGAAGCAGGGAGAGCGTTAGGCAGGGTCCACTAACCACCAAACCGCTTGTGCTGCAGCGATTTCCACTGTCCAACACCACCTTCGGTGTGCAGGAACAGTGGAAGCTATTTTTTTTTTTTTTTCCCCTCAGCGCTGTAGCTCATTGGGCTGCCCTAGAAGGCTCCGTGATAGCTGTATTGCTGTGTGTACGCCACTGTGGAAACCAACTGCTTTTTTCAAAGCACATATCCTCTTGTTCCTTCCTTTCTGCACAGCTATCTTTTTTGTTTGTCCACACTTTTTATTTAATTTGTGCATCAGTCCACTCCTATTGCTGCCTGCCATACCTGGCTTACATTACTGCAGGGAGATAGTAATTGTAGGACAGTTTTTTTTTTTTTTTTGTTTTTTTTTTGTGGGAGATTAAGATTGGCATTTCTGCTACAGTGCCATCCCTGTGTGTGCCATCTCTCACTGAGTGGGCCATAGAAAGCCTATTTATTTTTTCCGTGATTTGTGTTCTAAAATCTACCTCAACACAAAAACACTACATCAATCAGTGGGAGAAAAATATTGGCCTCAGTCAGGGCTTGTGTGCCACTGCTGTGTGTGCTATCTCTCATTCAGTGGGCCATAGAAAGCCTATTTATTTTTTCCGTGATTTGTGTTCTAAAATCTACCTCAACACAGAAACACTACATCAATCAGTGGGAGAAAAATATTGGCCTCAGTCAGGGCTTGTGTGCCACTGCTGTGTGTGCGCTATCTCTCATTCAGTGGGCTATAGCAAGCCTATATTTTTTTTTTTTTTTTTTTTTTAATATTATTTGGTTTCAAAAGTCTCCCTGAAAAAAAAAAAAAACCTAAAAAAACAGTGGGAGAGTAATATTGCCCTTTCAGCTTGTGTGCCAGTCTTGACTCCTGGGTGTGCCACCTCTCTCCCTCTCATTCAGTGGGCCATAGAAAGCCTATTTATTTTTTTTTTTAAATATTATTGGGTTTCTAAAGTCTCCCTGAAAAAAACAAAAAATACATAAAAAAACAGTGGGAGAGTAATATTGCCCTTTCAGCTTGTGTGCCAGTCTTGACTCCTGGGTGTGCCACCTCTCTCCCTTTCATTCAGTGGGCCATAGAAAGCCTATTTTTTTTTTTTTTTTAATATTATTTGGTTTCTAATTCTCCCTGAAAAAAAAAAAAAAACCTAAAAAAACAGTGGGAGAGTAATATTGCCCTTTCAGCTTGTGTGCCAGTCTTGACTCCTGGGTGTGCCACCTCTCTCCCTCTCATTCAGTGGGCCATAGAAAGCCTATTTATTTTTTTTTTTAAATATTATTGGGTTTCTAAAGTCTCCCTGAAAAAACAAAAAATACATAAAAAAACAGTGGGAGAGTAATATTGCCCTTTCAGCTTGTGTGCCAGTCTTGACTCCTGGGTGTGCCACCTCTCTCCCTTTCATTCAGTGGGCCATAGAAAGCCTATTTTTTTTTTTTTTAATATTATTTGGTTTCTAATTCTCCCTGAAAAAAAAAAAAAAACCTAAAAAAACAGTGGGAGAGTAATATTGCCCTTTCAGCTTGTGTGCCAGTCTTGACTCCTGGGTGTGCCACCTCTCTCCCTCTCATTCAGTGGGCCATAGAAAGCCTATTTATTTTTTTTTTTAAATATTATTGGGTTTCTAAAGTCTCCCTGAAAAAACAAAAAATACATAAAAAAACAGTGGGAGAGTAATATTGCCCTTTCAGCTTGTGTGCCAGTCTTGACTCCTGGGTGTGCCACCTCTCTCCCTTTCATTCAGTGGGCCATAGAAAGCCTATTTTTTTTTTTTTTTAATATTATTTGGTTTCTAATTCTCCCTGAAAAAAAAAAAAAAACCTAAAAAAACAGTGGGAGAGTAATATTGCCCTTTCAGCTTGTGTGCCAGTCTTGACTCCTGGGTGTGCCACCTCTCTCCCTCTCATTCAGTGGGCCATAGAAAGCCTATTTATTTTTTTTTTTAAATATTATTGGGTTTCTAAAGTCTCCCTGAAAAAACAAAAAATACATAAAAAAACAGTGGGAGAGTAATATTGCCCTTTCAGCTTGTGTGCCAGTCTTGACTCCTGGGTGTGCCACCTCTCTCCCTTTCATTCAGTGGGCCATAGAAAGCCTATTTTTTTTTTTTTTTTAATATTATTTGGTTTCTAATTCTCCCTGAAAAAAAAAAAAAAACCTAAAAAAACAGTGGGAGAGTAATATTGCCCTTTCAGCTTGTGTGCCAGTCTTGACTCCTGGGTGTGTCACCTCTCTCCCTCTCATTCAGTGGGCCATAGAAAGCCTATTTATTTTTTTTTTTAAATATTATTGGGTTTCTAAAGTCTCCCTGAAAAAACAAAAAATACATAAAAAAACAGTGGGAGAGTAATATTGCCCTTTCAGCTTGTGTGCCAGTCTTGACTCCTGGGTGTGCCACCTCTCTCCCTCTCATTCAGTGGGCCATAGAAAGCCTTTTTTTTTTTTGGTTTTTTTAATATTATTTGGTTTCTAAAGTCTCCCTGAAAAAAACAAAAAAAACATAAAAAACAGTGGGAGAGTAATATTGCCCTTTCAGCTTGTGCGCCAGTCTTGACTCCTGGTTGTGCCACCTCTCTCTCTCTAATTGTGGGCCATAGAAAGCCTTTTTTTTTTTTTTTTTTAATATTATTTGGTTTCTAAAGTCTCCCTGAGAAAAAAAAATAAATAAATTAGGTGGGAGATTAATATTGACATTAGTGCTTGAGTGACAGTCCTGCGTGTGTGTCATCTCTGTGATTTTGTGCCACAGAAAACAGAGTGTGTAACATTGTGCCTGATTTTCCTTGTGGTCTCACCAACCTGTTAAGGGATATTGAAATCATACTGAAGTTATAGCTCACCGTGTAAGTTGTTTGATAGCAACAAATAAAGTTACTTTGGTTAAGATTTTAAAACAATGAGGAAGTCTGGTGCAAGAGGTCGTCGTGGGCGTTCATTGTCAGCTGGTAATGATGGTAGTGGTAGTGGAGCATCAGGTGGTCGTGGGGATAAAAATATTCCACCTAAGTCTGGAGCTGTGGAGCCAGTTTCGTCGTCAGGCTACACAAGGCCTCGAACGCTCTCTTTTCTGGGAGTAGGAAAACCGCTTTTAAAGGCGGAGCAGCAACAGCAAGTTTTGGCTTACATTGCAGACTCAGCCTCTAGCTCTTTTGCCTCCTCTTCCGAAACTGGTAAATGTAAAAGCAGCGCGTCGCTTGTGGATGTTCACGGTCAGGGACAAGTCGCTTCCTTGTCCTCCTCAGCAAAAACTACAACAAGAGAGAAGGATGCAGCAGGCGACACAACGGGTCACTCCATGGAGCTCTTTACACATACCGTCCCTGGCTTAGAAAGTGAAACATTTAACAGGCCATGCCCATTACAAGTATATTCTGACATGGAGTGCACTGATGCACAGCCACAGCCAGAGTACTATGCTGCTCCTTTGACTCAGACCACCACATTGCCCTCTCAGGGTACAGATCCACAATCAGACCCTGATGAGACTATGTTGCCCCGCCACGAACGCTATACCACCGACCGACACAGTGACACAGACGAAGTTGCACACGAGCTCGAAGAGGAGGTAATAGATGACCCAGTTATTGACCCCGATTGGCAGCCATTGGGGGAACAGGGTGCAGGCGGCAGTAGTTCAGAAGCGGAGGTGGAGGAGGGGCCGCAGCAGGCATCAACATCGCAACAGGTTCCATCTGCCGGGCCCGTATCTGGACCAAAACGCGTGTCAAAGCCAAAACCTGTTGGAGCACAGCGTTGCCATCCGGTTAAAGCTCAGTCTGCAATCCCTGAAAAGGGATCAGAGTCTAGGAAGAGTGCAGTCTGGCATTTTTTTAAACAACATCCAACTGATCAGCGCAAAGTCATCTGTCAAAAATGTTCAACTAGCTTAAGCAGAGGTCAGAATCTGAAAAGTCTAAATACTAGTTGCATGCATAGACACTTAACCACCATGCATTCTCAAGCCTGGACTAACTACCAAACGTCCCTCAAGGTTGTAGCACCCTCGGCCAATGAAGCTAGTCAGCAACGCAACATCCCTTCCGTCACTGTAAGGCCACCATTTTCCGCACCACCGGCAGTATCTGTGCAGGTTTCTTTGCCAGCCAAAAGCAGTCAGGGTCAGGGAATCACCAGTTTTGTAGGAGGAAATATTGCATGTAGGGCACCGGCGGAAACAATACCGTCTCCAACCGTCTCTCAGTCTGCCATGTCCACCGGCACACCCGAAAGTTCCACGATCTACAGCTCTCCAGTCCAGCTCACCCTACATGAGACTCTGGTTAGAAAAAGGAAGTACTTATCCTCGCATCCGCGTACACAGGGTTTTAACGCCCACATAGCTAGACTAATCTCGTTAGAGATGATGCCCTACCGGTTAGTTGAAAGCGAAGCTTTCAAAGCCCTGATGGAGTACGCTGAACCACGATACGAGCTACCCAGTCGACACTTTTTTTCCAGAAAAGCCATCCCAGCCCTGCACCAGCATGTTAAACAGCGCATCGTCCATGCACTCAGGCAATCTGTGAGTACAAAGGTGCACCTGACTACAGATGCATGGACCAGTAGGCATGGCCAGGGACGTTATGTGTCCATCACGGCACACTGGGTGAATGTGGTGGATGCAGGGTCCACAGGCGACATCAATTTAGGGACAGTTGTGCCTAGCCCACGGTCTAGGAAACAGTTGGCTGTAGGCGTTCGCACCCCCTCCTCCTCCTCCTCGTCCTCCTGCAGAAGCTACAGCTCTTCCACAGAACGCAGTCGGCCAACCACTCCATCGGCAGATGACACTGTTGCACACCAGTTGTCCCATTATGGGCCAGCTACTGCCAAGCGTCAGCAGGCTGTATTGGCTATGAAGTGTTTGGGCGACAACAGACACACCGCGGAAGTTCTGTCCGAGTTCTTGCAACAAGAAACGCAGTCGTGGCTGGGCACAGTAGATCTTGAGGCAGGCAAGGTAGTGAGTGATAACGGAAGGAATTTCATGGCTGCCATCTCCCTTTCCCAACTGAAACACATTCCTTGCCTGGCTCACACCTTAAACCTGGTGGTGCAGTGCTTATTGAAAACTTATCCTGGGTTCTCCGACCTGCTCCTCAAAGTGCGTGCACTTTGCTCACATATCCGACGTTCGCCTGTACACGCCAGCCGTATGCAAACCTATCAGCGGTCTTTGAACCTTCCCCAGCATCGCCTAATCATAGACGTTGCAACAAGGTGGAACTCAACACTGCACATGCTTCAGAGACTGTGCGAACAGAGGCGTGCTGTTATTTATTTGTGGGAGGATACACGGGCAGGCAGTAGGATGGCAGACATGGAGTTGTCAGGTGTGCAGTGGTCGAAGATACAAGACATGTGTCAAGTCCTTCAGTGTTTTGAGGAATGCACACGGCTGGTTAGTGCAGACAACGCCGTAATAAGCATGAGCATCCCCCTAATGCGTCTGCTGATGCAAAGTTTGACGCACATAAAGGAGCAGGCGTCTGCACCAGAGGAAGAGGGAAGCCTTGATGACAGTCAGCCATTGTCTGGTCAGGGCAGTGTACAGGACGAGGTAGCGGGCGAAGAGGAGGTGGAGGACGAGGAGGATGATGGGGATGAGTATATTTTTAATGCGGAAACTTTCACGGGGGCACAGGAAATTGGTTGCGTGTCACGGCCGGGTTCTGGTTTTTTGAGGGACACAAGTGACGTAGATTTGCCTGCAACTGCCCCTCAACCAATCACAACCGGAGATTTGACAACTGGAACTTTGGCCCACATGGCGGATTATGCCTTACGTATCCTAAAAAGGGACACACGCATTACGAAAATGATGAACGATGACGATTACTGGTTGGCCTGCCTCCTTGATCCACGCTATAAAGGCAAATTGCAAAATATTATGCCACATGAGAACTTGGAACTAATATTAGCAACCAAACAATCAACTCTTGTTGACCGTTTGCTTCAGGCATTCCCAGCACACAGCGCACGTGATCGTTCTCACACGAGCTCCAGGGGGCAGCAGACTAGGAGTGTTAGGGGTGCACACATCAGAAGTGGCGTTGGACAGAGGGGTTTTCTGACCAGGTTGTGGAGTGATTTTGCTATGACCGCAGACAGGACAGGTACTGCTGCATCAATTGAAAGTGACAGGAGACAACATTTGTCCAGTATGGTTACTAACTATTTTTCATCCCTTATCGATGTTCTCCCTCAACCGTCATTCCCATTTGATTACTGGGCCTCCAAATTAGACACCTGGCCAGAATTGGCAGAATATGCATTGCAGGAGCTTGCTTGCCCGGCAGCAAGTGTCCTATCAGAAAGAGTATTCAGTGCTGCAGGGTCAATATTAACCGAAAAAAGGACTCGTCTGGCTACCCAAAATGTTGACGATCTAACATTCATTAAAATGAACCACAACTGGATTTCAAAATCTTTTGCCCCACCTTGCCCGGCCGACACCTAGCTTTCCTATGAAAAGCTCTTGCCTGTGAATTACTTTTCTAATGTCTAATTTGCTGCTGCAGATTGTACAGCATACGACATGTTTACACCTCCCTAAATGGCCAAACTCCCCACACGGGGCCGTGGTATCGCGACTTGGCGCAAGCACCCGTGAGACTGCTGTTTGTCTGAAGAGGTGGGTGTGCTCGCTTTTGGTTGACGGCATTGCTACTGGGTCCCTCATAGTACAATGTAGTGTCTCTGGCGGTGGTGGTGCGCACCCAACGTCAGACACACCGTTGTAACATGAGTGGCCCTGGGGCGGTCCCGCCGGCCTCAAGAGAGTTCCCCCCTACCCCAGCTCAAACTGGGCTCTACTACGTGCAAAATTATGTCGCACAGCTCCACCAATCTTTAGTCTATTCGCTGACATCATTCAATGTCTGGCACTGACAATACAAATTTGTAGACATCTATGATGCAACTTAAAGTAGTCTGTGTCTGTGTCCTATATTGGCACCATTAAATAGTTACTGCCAAATTACTATGTCAGAAACACAGCAGATGAGCCCACCCCTGTACCTAAGTATGCCATCTTTTTTTTTGTTTTGGTTGTTTTGCGAGACATTAACATCTATTTATATTTTGGGAGTACTGGGACAGACACTCCTTGCACTACTCCTCCACTCAGCACCAAGCTGCCTGCCCGTGTATCCATGTAACCGCTGTAAAACTGCCATGAGCCTATTGTTTGTTATTTTAGGCCTTTGATAGCCTGTCTGCGGTCCCTACTCCTCCACTGACCACCAAGCTGCCTGCCCGTGTATCCATGTAACCGCTGTAAAACTGCCATGAGCCTATTGTTTGTTATTTTAGGCCTTTGAAGCCTTTCTGCGCTCCCTCCTTCCACTAGTCCTCCACTGACCAGACCACTGCTGCCCGTGTACCCCTGGAACCAATTTTAAAGTGCCTACAGCCAGCCCATTTTATTGTGTTAGGCCTTCGAAGCCTGTCTGCGGTCCATACTTCCACTAGTCCTCCACTGACCAGACCACTGCTGCCCGTGTACCCCTGGAACCAATTTTAAAGTGCCTACAGCCAGCCCATTTTATTGTGTTAGGCCTTCGAAGCCTGTCTGCGGTCCATACTTCCACTAGGCCTCCACTGACCAGACCACTGCTGCCCGTGTACCCCTGGAACCAATTTTAAAGTGCCTACAGCCAGCCCATTTTATTGTGTTAGGCCTTCGAAGCCTGTCTGCGGTCCATACTTCCACTAGGCCTCCACTGACCAGACCACTGCTGCCCGTGTACCCCTGGAACCAATTTTAAAGTGCCTACAGCCAGCCCATTTTATTGTGTTAGGCCTTCGAAGCCTGTCTGCGGTCCCTCCTTCCACTAGGCCTCCACTGACCAGACCACTGCTGCCCGTGTACCCCTGGAACCAATTTTAAAGTGCCTACAGCCAGCCCATTTTATTGTGTTAGGCCTTCGAAGCCTGTCTGCGGTCCATACTTTAAATACTCCTCCACTCACCACCAAGCTGCCTGCCCGTGTATCCATGTAACCGCTGTAAAACTGCCATGAGCCTATTGTTTGTTATGTTAGGCCTTTGATAGCCTGTCTGCGGTCCCTACTTTAAATACTCCTCCACTCACCACCACCAAGCTGCCTGCCCGTGTATCCATGTAACCGCTGTGAAACTGCCATGAGCCTATTGTTTTTTTATGTTAGGCCTTTGATAGCCTGTCTGCGGTCCCTACTTTAAATACTCCTCCACTCACCACCACCAAGCTGCCTGCCCGTGTATCCATGTAACCGCTGTAAAACTGCCATGAGCCTATTGTTTGTTATTTTAGGCCTTTGAAGCCTTTCTGCGCTCCCTCCTTCCACTAGTCCTCCACTGACCAGACCACTGCTGCCCGTGTACCCCTGGAACCAATTTTAAAGTGCCTACAGCCAGCCCATTTTATTGTGTTAGGCCTTCGAAGCCTGTCTGCGGTCCATACTTCCACTAGTCCTCCACTGACCAGACCACTGCTGCCCGTGTACCCCTGGAACCAATTTTAAAGTGCCTACAGCCAGCCCATTTTATTGTGTTAGGCCTTCGAAGCCTGTCTGCGGTCCATACTTCCACTAGGCCTCCACTGACCAGACCACTGCTGCCCGTGTACCCCTGGAACCAATTTTAAAGTGCCTACAGCCAGCCCATTTTATTGTGTTAGGCCTTCGAAGCCTGTCTGCGGTCCATACTTCCACTAGGCCTCCACTGACCAGACCACTGCTGCCCGTGTACCCCTGGAACCAATTTTAAAGTGCCTACAGCCAGCCCATTTTATTGTGTTAGGCCTTCGAAGCCTGTCTGCGGTCCATACTTTAAATACTCCTCCACTCACCACCAAGCTGCCTGCCCGTGTATCCATGTAACCGCTGTAAAACTGCCATGAGCCTATTGTTTGTTATGTTAGGCCTTTGATAGCCTGTCTGCGGTCCCTACTTTAAATACTCCTCCACTCACCACCACCAAGCTGCCTGCCCGTGTATCCATGTAACCGCTGTAAAACTGCCATGAGCCTATTGTTTGTTATGTTAGGCCTTTGATAGCCTGTCTGCGGTCCTTACTTTAAATACTCCTCCACTCACCACCTAGCTGCCTGTGTATCCATGTAACCGATGTAAAACTGCCATGACTGCCTACTGTTTGTTATTTTAGGCCTTTGATAGCCTGTCTGCGGCCCCTACTTGCAATACTCCTCCACTGACCACAATGCTGCCTGGAGTGCCTGCCTGTGTATCCATGTAACCGATGTAAAACTGCCATGACTGCCTACTGTTTGTTATTTTAGGCCTTTGATAGCCTGTCTGCGGCCCCTACTTGCAATACTCCTCCACTGAGCACAATGCTGCCTGGAGTGCCTGCCTGTGTATCCATGTAACCGATGTAAAACTGCCATGACTGCCTACTGTTTGTTATTTTAGGCCTTTGATAGCCTGTCTGCGGCCCCTACTTGCAATACTCCTCCACTGAGCACAATGCTGCCTGGAGTGCCTGCCTGTGTATCCATGTAACCGATGTAAAACTGCCATGACTGCCTACTGTTTGTTATTTTAGGCCTTTGATAGCCTGTCTGCAGCCCCTACTTGCAATACTCCTCCACTGACCACACCAATGCTGCCCGTGTACCCCTGGAACCTATTTAAAAGTTCATAGAGCCTAGTTATATATTTTATTTACTATTAATAAGGCCATGATGGACTACGCTGTACCACGCTACAAGCTAACCAGTCGACACTTCTTTTGCGAGAAAAGCCATCCCAACCCTCCACCAGCATGTAGAAGACCGCATTGTCCATGCACTCTGGCAATCTGTGAGTACAAAGGTGCACCTGACAACAGACGCATGGACCTGTAGGCATGGCCACGGAAGATTACGTGTCCATTACGGCGCAATGGGTTAATGTGGTGGATGCATGGTCCACAGGGGACAGCCTACTAAGTCTGTCTGCAGTCCCTAATTCAAATTGTCCTCCACTGTCTAAATCGGAACTTCCACCTTCTGGCTTTCGGCCTATAGTATCAGAAATTAAACTGCATTTGGCCTTCAACTTTGGTTAGGGCCTACTAACGGCTTCTGCCCCTCCCTGGTGTTGCCCTCAACTAAATAAAGCTGAGCTTCAACCTTCCGGCTCTCATTATGTGGTTTTAAAAAAAAAAATGGTGGTTAGGGCCTACTAACGGCTTCTGCCCCTCCCTGGTGTTGTCCTCAACTAAATAAAGCTGAGCTTCAACCTTCCGGCTCTCATTAAGTGGTTTTTAAAAAAAAATGGTGGTTAGGGCCTACTAACGGCTTCTGCCCCTCCCTGGTGTTGTCCTCAACTAAATAAAGCTGAGCTTCAACCTTCCGGCTCTCATTAAGTGGTTTTAAAAAAAAAAAAAATGGTGGTTAGGGCCTACTAACGGCTTCTGCCCCTCCCTGGTGTTGTCCTCAACTAAATAAAGCTGAGCTTCAACCTTCCGGCTCTCATTATGTGGTTTAAAAAAAAAAAATGGTGGTTAGGGCCTACTAACGGCTTCTGCCCCTCCCTGGTGTTGTCCTCAACTAAATAAAGCTGAGCTTCAACCTTCCGGCTCTCATTAAGTGGTTTTAAAAAAAAAATGGTGGTTAGGGCCTACTAACGGCTTCTGCCCCTCCCTGGTGTTGTCCTCAACTAAATAAAGCTGAGCTTCAACCTTCCGGCTCTCATTAAGTGGTTTTAAAAAAAAAAAAAATGGTGGTTAGGGCCTACTAACGGCTTCTGCCCCTCCCTGGTGTTGTCCTCAACTAAATAAAGCTGAGCTTCAACCTTCCGGCTCTCATTATGTGGTTTTAAAAAAAAAAATGGTGGTTAGGGCCTACTAACGGCTTCTGCCCCTCCCTGGTGTTGTCCTCAACTAAATAAAGCTGAGCTTCAACCTTCCGGCTCTCATTAAGTGGTTTTTAAAAAAAAATGGTGGTTAGGGCCTACTAACGGCTTCTGCCCCTCCCTGGTGTTGTCCTCAACTAAATAAAGCTGAGCTTCAACCTTCCGGCTCTCATTAAGTGGTTTTAAAAAAAAAAAAAATGGTGGTTAGGGCCTACTAACGGCTTCTGCCCCTCCCTGGTGTTGTCCTCAACTAAATAAAGCTGAGCTTCAACCTTCCGGCTCTCATTATGTGGTTTAAAAAAAAAAAATGGTGGTTAGGGCCTACTAACGGCTTCTGCCCCTCCCTGGTGTTGTCCTCAACTAAATAAAGCTGAGCTTCAACCTTCCGGCTCTCATTAAGTGGTTTTAAAAAAAAAATGGTGGTTAGGGCCTACTAACGGCTTCTGCCCCTCCCTGGTGTTGTCCTCAACTAAATAAAGCTGAGCTTCAACCTTCCGGCTCTCATTAAGTGGTTTTAAAAAAAAAAAAAATGGTGGTTAGGGCCTACTAACGGCTTCTGCCCCTCCCTGGTGTTGTCCTCAACTAAATAAAGCTGAGCTTCAACCTTCCGGCTCTCATTAAGTGGTTTTAAAAAAAAAATGGTGGTTAGGGCCTACTAACGGCTTCTGCCCCTCCCTGGTGTTGTCCTCAACTAAATAAAGCTGAGCTTCAACCTTCCGGCTCTCATTAAGTGGTTTTAAAAAAAAAAAAAATGGTGGTTAGGGCCTACTAACGGCTTCTGCCCCTCCCTGGTGTTGCCCTCAACTAAATAAAGCTGAGCTTCAACCTTCCGGCTCTCATTAAGTGGTTTTAAAAAAAAAAAAAATGGTGGTTAGGGCCTACTAACGGCTTCTGCCCCTCCCTGGTGTTGTCCTCAACTAAATAAAGCTGAGCTTCAACCTTCCGGCTCTCATTAAGTGGTTTTAAAAAAAAAATGGTGGTTAGGGCCTACTAACGGCTTCTGCCCCTCCCTGGTGTTGTCCTCAACTAAATAAAGCTGAGCTTCAACCTTCCGGCTCTCATTAAGTGGTTTTAAAAAAAAAAAAAATGGTGGTTAGGGCCTACTAACGGCTTCTGCCCCTCCCTGGTGTTGCCCTCAACTAAATAAAGCTGAGCTTCAACCTTCTGCTCCAAATTACCATTTTAAAAAATGCAATAGGCTTTTCCGGCCTACTAAAGGTGTCTGCCCCTCCCTGGTGTTGTCCTCAACTGAACAAAGCTGAGCTTCCACATTCTGGCTTTCGCCCTATACTATCAGATATTAAACTGCATTTGGCCTACTAGTGTGGTTAGGCCCTTGAAACAGTGTCTGCTGCTCTTGGGTTTGCTACTCCACTGAACAAAGCAATGCCGCCTGTTTAGTCCTGTTACCAATTTTGAACTGCATGTAGCCTACTTTATTCTTTGGCCCTATATCTGTTTCCTCCTCATCCTGCCCATTGCCCAGCCACTGCTAAATGAGTCTGCTGGTACATTGACCTAGACCACTACATTCCCCTTGTACTCTACACAGCCAGAATCTGTCCCTGCTGAAAGTAAGGTTCCCCTTCCCGCATGTTATACCACCTTACACAGGGACAAAGAGGAAGGTGCAGATGAAAGTGCAGGTTCCTTCATCAGGTGGGGGGGCATACTCGTTGGCGACGTCACTGGCACAGGGCCCCTCAGAGTACGCAAAAGTGTCGCTGCTGGTGGGAGGCGCCCCCGCCATGCAAACACACCGCCGTACTTTGAGGGGCCCTGTGCCAGTGGCAATGCGAACGAGTGGGCCCCCCCTGCTTGCTCAGGATCACAGCACTTGCAACTTTTAAATACTTACCTTTCCCTGCAACACCGCCGTGACGTAGTCCGCATTTCCTGGGCCCACGAAAAACTTGAGCCAGCCCTACTCCCCCCACAACTTTCCCCCAATTCCCTATGCCCAACTATTATTATACAGTTAATTAAGATTGGCAAGCTTCAGAAACAAGAATGGATGTTTTTGGCATTAAAATGGGCACTGTAGGTGTTTTCCTGGCCTCCACTCACTGCCGACTATGCTTCCCCATTGACTTGCATTGGGTTTCGTGTTTCGGTCGATCCCCGACTTTTAGCGATAATCGGCCGACTGCACTCGACTCGACTCTGGACAAAATCGGGTTTCCCAAAACCCTACTCGATCTTAAAAAAATGAAAGTCGCTCAACCCTACTCAGGAGTATTAAAAGCCGTTTTCCACTCATCCCCCTTGACAGACTCTTATGAGGTTGTACGCCCCACTGAGGTCAAGCTTAGAGAACCACCTATCACCAGCCACCTGATTGAACAGATCGGGTGTCAGCGGCATAGGGTATGGGTCACGAACCGTAATCTAGTTTAACTCCCTGAAATCCAGACACGGGCATAAACCGCCATCTTTCTTCTTAACAAAGAAGAACCCTGCTGCCACAGGCGAGGACGAAGGCCTGATGTGCCCTTTGCTCAGACTCTCAGCGATGTAGTCTTTTAAGGCTTGCCTCTCAGGACCAGAGATGTTAAACATCCTATCTTTCGGCAATTTGGCCCCTGGTTTTAACCTAATAGTGCAGTCATAGGGACGATGTGGTGGCAATTCTGAACAACCCTTCTCAGAAAACACATCTGCGAAATCCAGCAGAGACTCAGAACTACTAGGAGTCACAGCGGACACACACGTGGCCAGGCAATTCTCCTGGCAGAATCTGCTCCACTGGATGATGTCCTGGGTTTTCCAGTCAATCACCGGGTTGTGCATAGCCAACCATGGAAAACCCAGAACCATTTGTGCAGGCAGATTACTGAGCACCCTACATGTAACTTGCTCCAAATGTAGGACCCCAATGTGGAGTTTAACCTCAGCCACAAACTCAGTAATCTCCCCCTGTGGGAGAGGAGCGGCATTGATAGTGACCACCCGGATAGGATGAGG
The DNA here is from genome assembly GCF_051348905.1 of Ranitomeya variabilis. Classification (NCBI taxonomy): domain Eukaryota; kingdom Metazoa; phylum Chordata; class Amphibia; order Anura; family Dendrobatidae; genus Ranitomeya; species Ranitomeya variabilis. Next base: position 748,377,414 of record NC_135234.1, on the reverse strand, counting down.
CAGTTTTTCGATCCTGAAACCGGCTGTTCGCGCAAACTCCTCATCAATAAGATTAGTGGCAGAACCACTATCCACAAACACAGCGCTGGCTCTCTGTCAGCGACCATAACTTTGGCAGGGAGCATGCATTGAGAGACCACAATGGAGGATATGCATAAGTTCAGATTGGCCTCCTCCACACCCTCTGAGCTTAGTAGTTTTTCCGCCGTTGCACTTTTCTTAGATAGCAGAGGACAAGTATTAACATAATGACCAGTTTTACCACAGCAAAAACAGGCTCTCTGCTTCCTGAGCAAAGGGGCATGATGCTTCACATGTGACACCCCTGCGATTTGCATAGGCTCCGTGGGCTCACCTGCAGCAACCTCACGTGTACCTACACTCTCTCCCATAGGTGGTGTCTCTTGCACCCCCTGACGCAGACGGCGATCAATGCGGATAACAAGACTCATAGCGGATTCTAGAGAAGCAGGAGTCTCGTACATCAGAAGGGCTTTTTTAACCCTTCCTGAAACCCTATGAACAAACTGACTCCACAGCTCGGGATCATTCCACTGTGTATGTACCGCCCAGCGGCGAAATTCAGAACAGTAATCCTCCGCCATACGCTCCCCCTGGCGGATAGCATGAATTTTAGATTCTGCTAGAACCATTCTGTCAGGATCCTCATAAATGAGTCCAAGAGCAGAAAAAAAACTCTCCACTGAGTTATATGCAGCAGAATCAGATGGTAAAGAAAACGCCCATGCTTGAGGATCCCCGTTCAGTAATGACAACACCAGGCCCACACCCTGAGCCTCATTACCTGAGGAGATCGGGCGCATACGAAAATATAGTTTACAAGATTCACGAAAAGTAACAAATTTACTGTGTACCCCAACAAAGCTTTCAGGTAAAGGAAACTTTGGCTCAGCAACTCTGCCTGCAGATTCAGCTTGCACATTAGATACTACTAGACCCTGTTGCTGAACTGCCCCCTTCAGCTCAGTGACCTGCAGGGACAGCGCCTCCAACTGGCGGGTTATGGAAGTCGTGGGATCCATGGAATACAAAAAATATGGTCGATTATAATGTCACGGGGGTACTGGGTAGACTACAGCTGATTACCCGGGCCCCTGCAATATCCCTCAAACTAGGGAAACCCTGTCTGTCCCTCTCCCAGAGTTTACACTGAAGGTGTGCATGTCTGGGCCGCCAGGCCTGACCCTGACTCCTGTTTCAGTACTAAGCTGAAACCTCCACCCGCCACCCAGTGATAAGACTTTTCACCAACCCCTACAGAAAGCACAGACAGGGAAAACTAAAAAATGCACCACGCTGCAGACACACAGGAAAACACTATAATGTGCACAGGGCAAAACAATACAAATATAGGAAGGAGAAATATAACGAAGGATAATACACCACCAGATACGATATTTCCTCTCCTAGACCACCACTCCAGACCGAGATCACCAGGCACAAGACACAAGCTATAATCGGCGACGCCCAAAGCCCAGCAAAACTATTTAAAGGCAATGGGCGTGACTAAGCCTCCAACCCGAGTACCAGCCAGATCAACCCCGGACAATCTGGATCAATCTAGCCGGCGCCACTGAGCATATAGTGGACGAATGAGGAATTACCGCTGTCTGTCGGACGCCCTAGTGAGAACAGCGTCTGACATGACACTTGTGAGAGGTCTAAGGCTGCAAGGGACTACAGCACAGCACTAGAGGGAAGGCTTTTAACCTCTCCTGGTAAGGGGGTTTCCCAACTCGCTTCCAAACCAGCCAGAACACACCTGCACCCGTGGACTGGTACCCTGGACTGTGGCTGCCTGAATTCTACAGTAAAAAGGTAAAGAGACTGCAACCCTGTGTCCTCTGTTTCTTTCTGCTCCATCCTTAACCACCACACTGGGAGCCCTGGGGAGCCAGCTTCACCTGTGGGAAGCTATACCATCCCTGCTGCCACAACATCACACCAGAGGACCCATTTAAGCAGCATCGGTCATCCTTGACCGAATACCACAGGTGGCGTCACGAACACTAACTTTATTTCCCATTTCAAATCCCCTTTTACATGGGCGCCCAAGGCCATGGACCAGGTCGCCGCTTTAAGTACCGGACCCGGTACCGAGTACCCCACTGCCCTGGCAGGCATTCCAAACTCACTTACGGCACTGCTGCATGAGAACTTTGTTCAGCATTCTCCTTTTCAGAAGTGTTCAAAACTGCACCTGACCGCATTTTTATGCATGCTTAAAAAGATGTATACTGGTGGGATAATAGGCCAGACAGCATCCAAAATGCCTCCATCTGCCTCATTATAGGGAATCTTCAGACAGGAGTTCTGTCTGATTCACATATTTCAGAGATTCACACGGAAACACTGGTGAAAGCACTCAGAACAGAGCACAGGATAAACGTGAGCGCAACCTTACTGCAATCTTTGGGAGGCAGAATAAACAAATCAAGAGCAGGTGAAGAATTGTTTTTTATTTATTTTTATACCATTTCTCATGCAGTATAAGTGAATAGATTACTTTATTCTTCGGGGCGATGCGAATAAAGTGATACCATATTTACCGTATTTTGTGGTTTATAAGACGCAATGGATAATAAGACGCATCCCAAATTTTGAGAATAAAAATAGCAAAAAACTTTTTTTTTTATAAAATGGTGGTGCTTCTTACAATCCATGCAGCTTATTGCTTACCGGGGGTGAGGCGATCGGATGTGCGACTCTGCGGGTGTTCAGTGGTGCTGGGGCTCCGCTGACATTTTGTGAAAACCCAGAGCCCCTGTACTTAAATGGTTTACTTTGCGGTGGACTCTGGGAAAATGGCTGCCTGGGGCGGCGCATGCGCAGATGAAGATTTTGGCGCTGAGATCTTTGTTGCACTTCCAAACACCCCCCTCATCCCAGCCTGCGGCCTGCAGCAACATGCCACTTTTGCCTCCTCCAGCATTGACCCTAGGACCCTGCTCCACCATGGCCGGTAATGTATATTTAAATTATATGACGCACCCCCATTTTCCCCCAAATTTGGGGGGAAAAAGTGTGTCTTATAATCTGAAGAATACGGTATATCGGGTTTTTATGTTTGGCTGCTGCTGTCACACACTAAAAAATGCTTGTTATTGCGAAAACAAATTTTGCATCTCCATATTTTGAGAGCTATAATTTTTCTACCTGTGAGGACTATTTTTTGTGGGACGAGTTGATGTTTTTATGGTACCATTATCAGGCCCATAACATTTTTTAATCGCTTTCTATTATGATTTTTGGGTGACAGAATAAGCAAAAACCAGCAATTCAGAAATTGTTTGGGGGATTTTTTTTATTCAGTTCACATAAAATTGGTAATTGATAAAGCAGCTTTATTCTTTAGGTCAGTATGATTACAGTGATACAATATTTACCGTATATACTCAAGTATAAGCTGAGATTTTCAGCCCATTTTTTTGGGCTGAAAGTCCCCCTCTCGGCTTATGCTCGAGTCATATCCAGGGGTCGGCAGGGGAGGGGGAGCGGGGGCTGTCTAATAATACTCACCTACTCCTGGCATGGTCCCTGCAGGTCCCTGCCCCCCCACCCCGGCACCCCAGCTTCTTCCTGTACTGAGCGGTCACATGGTACTGCTCATTACAGTAATGAATATGCAGCTCCACCTCCCATAGGGGTGGAGCCGCATATTCATTACTGTAATGAGCGGTAATGGTGACCACTCAATACAGGAAGAAGCTGCGGCGCCGGGGAATCAGGGACTGCATCGCGCCAGGAGCAGGTGAGTATAATCGGGAGTGGAGCGCTGCGCTGCGTGATATTCACCTGCTCCCCGTTCCGGCGCCGCTCCGTCTTCAGCGTCTTCTGCAGTGAAGCTCAGGTCAGAGGGCACGGTGATGTGGTTAGTGCGTGCCCTCTGCCTGAACGTCAGTACAGAAGATGCTGAAGATGGAGCGGCGCCGGAACAAAGTCAGGTGAATATTGAAAATGCCAGGGGCCTGAGCGACAGAGAGGTATGTGATTTTTTTTTTTTTTTATCGCAGCAACAGCAAATGGGGTAAGTGTCTGTTTGGAGCATCTTATGGGGCATAATCAACGTTTGTGCAGCACTATATGGCACAAATATCTTTATGGAGCATCTTATGGGGCCATAATCAACGTTTGTGCAGCACTATATGGCGCAAATATCTTTATGGAGCATCTTATGGGGCCATAATCAACGTTTGTTCAGCATTATATGTGGCAAATGTCTGTATGGAGTATCTTATGGGGCCATAATGTTTGTGCAGCACTATATGGGGCAAATATCTTTATGGAGCATCTTATGGGGCCATAATTAACATTTGTGGAGCATTATATGGGGCAAGTGTCTGTATGGAGCATCTTATGGGGCCATAATCAAGGTTTGTGCAGCACTATATGGGGCAAATATCTTTATGGAGCATCTTATGGGGCCATTATTAACCTTTATGCAGGATTATATGGGGCATATTTTAATATGGAGCATCTTATGGGGCCATCATAAACTGTATGAAGCATTATATGGGGCTCCTGATTCAATATGGATATTCAAAAACACTTAACCTACTGATGTCTCAATTAATTTTGCTTTTATTGGTATCTATTTTTACTTTTGACATTTACCGGTAGCTGCTGCATTTTCCACCCTAGGCTTATACTCGAGTCATTACGTTTTCCCAGTTTTTTGTGGCAAAATTAGGGGGTCGGCTTATACTCGGGTCGGCTTATACTCGGGTATATACAGTAAATTATTTTTTTATGTTTTGCAGCTTTTACAGGATAAAAACTATTTACAGAAAAAATAATTGATTTTGCATCGCTTTATTCTGAGAGATAAAACTTTTTAATTTTTCGCCATAACATTTTTATTTCCATTTGACTTTTTGATCGCATTTTATTTAACTTTTTGTTAACTAGTGTAGGTCAGGTCGTTACGGATGTGGCAGTATCAAATGTGTGCACTTTTTTTGTTTATTTTTTTTCAATAAATTGTATTTATTGGTATGATGTTTTTTCTTTTTTTTTGTTCTTTATTTTGTGATTTTAAAAATGTATATTTTTACAGTTTTTAAAACTTTTTTTGTTACATTTTCACTTAGTCCCTCTCTGGGACTTTAACCTTCGTTTGTCTGATATTTGGTATAATGGTCTAGTGCTGCAATAACAGATTGCCTCTTTGACCATGCTCTGAGCATGGTCTAACAGGCGGGTCATAGCTGGTTGACCGCAAGGTCATTGTGACCACAGCAACGATTGGGCCCTTGCAATAATGTCATGGGGCGCAGAAAGGAAGGAAAAGGGAGTCGTCTCCCTCTCCCAGTCTTCTAAATGCTGTGATCGCAATCTATTGTGGCATTTATGGCATTAAATGGCTCAGGGCGGTGCGGACTCCACTCCTGGCAGTGACATCTGGATCTCAGCACTTTTTTGGACAGTCGACACACTGCTACTTCCGTTGCAGTGCCTACCGTTGTGCGCATCAATAAGGTGCTCTCCACACCATGCATATGTAGGTGACAGGGGCATCAGAAACTGTATGATTCCTAACTATGCAAGGAAGAAGAAATTGGGGAGACTGGGTAGAGCAACATATCGCCATGCACGCCGGCGCCTGCGCAGAAGAACGCCCATAGAAGGGCAAAATAGGTACTGTACAATTGCGCTACTGCAATTTCCTTTACATTTCAAAAATAAATAAATAAAAATAGTGCAGGGAAATAGTTCTATGTGGATACAAATGTGCCAATTTTATAAGGGAAATATTTTACACATTTTTCTAAAAAAAACAAAAAAAAAAAAATTAAATGGCTAAACTATGAAAAAATTCTATGGAGTAAACCAATGGACTCCATATGAAGGCCAAGGCTGTGTAAAGAAATTGAAGAATAAAAATGACGTAAAAGTAGATTTATCTAAGTTTGAAATAAGTTTAGTAAATTAATGAATGCAAAATCACGTAAAATAAAGCTCATACATCTTCTAGAGTATGAAAACATGAAAAAGAAATAAAAGAAATACCCCTGTGTCTGACATTAAAAGGAACGCAAATTCAAAGACAGGCAAACTATATAGACGCTTAAAAAGCGCACTTAGAGCTCTTAAAATATCTTCCTTCTTGTTCAAAGCCAGATGCTCACAAAAGAGCTACCAGACGACTTGTTAAATATAGTAAATAAATGAATCCAAAAGCAATTGTCCTTGCCAGTCTACTCAAGGTCATGTTGTAGATTTTCTCTAATCTAATGGCAAAACTTTTACATCCACTAGTGGAATTCTACTCTGCACTTTAGGAAGTATCCTGTAAGATGAGAATAGAATATACAACAGAAAATCAACATTTAAATTTTTTGTGAATTTTAATGACTACTAGTAATGAGCAAATACATTCGGCACTATCTGTTACTCGCACGAACAGTACGCTATTTGGGCTGTTCGTTACTCGGCGAGTGATTTGGTATTCGCCTCGGTATATTCAAGTGACCCTCCCAGCATGTTTGGCGCTTTATTTGCAGCCAATGAACATGCTGGACTTGCTGATGACGCTATTATCAGCACAACCATTCCACTGCTCTGTCTATTAAAACATTTGCTGCAGAATCTCAAAGAGGAAGCTTTGAATGCCGAGCAGGTGGCTATGGAACAAGATTTTCTGGTGGCGGATACCACACAGCCCAGCCTCACACAATATTCTCAGGCCACATTGGGTGATGACGAGGAACAGGAGGAGGATTTGGAGGATGAGGAGGTACAGGAGTTTTTGGTCTGCACTACAGAGGGGACTCCCAATTCCAGCTTCATGCCTGCCCAGTATGGATGGCCTGAAGAGGAAGAGGAGGAGGCTATGCGTCGTGAGGAGGAGAGGATGGTTAGTGTTCTTCTTGGTGGGTGCACTGAATGTTTGACTTTTTGTAGTCTGTCACACATGGCATAGTTCATGTCCAGATGCCTTTCCCAAGATCCTCGCATGAAACAACACATTTTATCCAACATATAATACTGACTGTGCACCTTTCTAGACCCACAGTACGATGAGAAATTTCCTTCTCTCATGTCAGAGGCAGACGTGACATTTACGGTGCATGCATGCCAGAGGGCCATTGTGGAAGACTTGCTAAAAAGATTAACCTCAGACAGCACTGCTGGCAGAGGTACTGGCTCTTTTCACCCACAAGAATTACAGGGGAGGGCCATGCACACCAGGTTTAACTCAGGGGGGAAAAATGTCCACCAACTGGGACATTTTCATAAAACCGTGACATCACCAAGGAGTATCTGTGGGTGTAACTATGACAAGGAGGGGGAAGTTGACCAAGATAGTGAAGAACTATTTAAAGAAGTTGTCCACTACTATAACTTTTTTTTTTTTTCATAAATCTTGCTATTATGTGCCACTGAAAACATCCACTGTCTTTATTTTAGCAATATTACCTTTTATCATGCTGTAGCAGCAGCACATCCTCAGAGCTGGATCCAGCTCTCATGGGGTTAATCGACAACTTCCTTTCTCCTGACTTATTGTGCTCTAATACTACAAGTTCCATGATGCATTGCACTGGCCTCTAAGCCCGAACATAGCACACCCACTCCAAAACACACCCAAACCCCTCCCTCTATCTTCAAAAAGATTTGTGATGTCATTTCTGTCCAACCTCCTCTTTTACATTTGTCCAACCACACTCCATTACACACAGATAGATAGAAAGAAAGATAGATAGATAGATATGGGATGGATCGATAGATACATATCTATCTATATATCTATCTATCTATCTACATCTATTTCCATAGATATGTCCATATCCATGTTTCTTAACCCCTTCACCCCTGGAGCTTTTTTCGTTTTCGTTTTTCACTCCCCTTCTTTCCAGAGCCATAATTTTTCAGTCAATATGGCCATGTGGGAGCTTATTCTTTGCGGGACAAGTTGTACTTTTGAACGATACCATTGGTTTTACCATGTCATGTAACAGAAAACTGGAAAAAAATTCAAAGTTGAAATTGCAAAAAAAGTGCAACCCCACACTTGTTTTTTGCTTGGCTTTTTTGCTAGGTTCACTAAATGCTAAAACTGACCTGCCATTATGATTCTCCAGGTCATTACGAGTTCATAGACACCAAACATGTCTAGTTTCTTTTTTATGTAAGTGGTGAAAAAAAATTCCAAACTTTGCACAAAAAAAAAATAATAATTGCGCCATTTTCCGATACCTGTAGCGTCTCCATTTTTTGTGATCTGGGGTTGGGTGAGGGCTAATTTTTTGCGCACAGAGCTGACATTTTAAATGATACCACCTTTGTGCAGATACGTTGTTTTGATCGCCCGTTATTACATTTTAATGCAATGTCACGGCGACTAAAAAAAACATAATTTTGGCTTTTGATTTTTTTCTCGCTATGCCGTTTCGAGATCAGGTTAATTCTTTTTTTTATTGATAAACAGCTGAGATGTTGTGACTTTGAAGTGGGCTCACCGCCGGAGCCCACCTCAAAGCTGTGGGGTTAATGAACAATATTTTCCCACACAGCAGTGCCACAAGTGAGACTAGGGACTATTTCTCACAGGGGCGGAGTAATACAATGTGGAAGGATACCTTCCGTCATTGTATTTCTGGAGCCCCTGGAGAGTGGTCACATCAGCTGATGCTGCTGTTCTCCATGGGAGATCATCGTGGGACACTCATTTTAATTGGATATCTGCGGATCAGGGAGTATATTGTAGGTTTATTATTTTAATATTTTTTACAGGTGACAATGGCTACGGTGATCAAGGTGACAAGGTGATGGTGAGTATGTACTCTATGTTATGTGTACTGTATGTCTATATGTATGTCTATATGTATGTTGTATTTAGTGTATGTATGTGTTGTATGTTGTTTGTTGCATGGTGTATGTTGCATGTTTTTTGTTGCATGTTTTATGTCACATGTTGCATGTCGCATGTTGCATGTAGCATGTTGTATGTCGCATGTTGCATGTCGTATGTTGCATGTCATATGTTGCATGTCGCATGTTGCATGTCACATGCTGCATGTCGTATGTTGCATGTTGCATGGTGTATGTCGCATGTAGTATGTTGCATGTCGCATGTTGTATGTTGCAGGTTGCATGTCGTATATTGCATGTCGCATGTCATATGTCGTATGTTGCATGTCGCATGTTGCATGTCGCAGGTTATGTGTACTGTATGTCTATATGTATGTACTGTATGTCTATATGTATGTTGTATTTAGTGTATATATGTGTTGTATGTTGCATGCTGCATGGTTTATGTTGCATGTTGTATGTTGCATGTCGCATGTAGTATGTAGCATGTTGTATGTCATATGTTGCATGTCGCATGTTGCATGTCACATGCTGCATGTCGTATGTTGTATGTTGCATGGTGTATGTCGCATGTCGTATGTTGCATGTCGCATGTTGTATGTCGCATATTGCATGTCGCATTTCATATATTGCATGTCGCATGTCATATGTCGTATGTTACATGTCACATGTCACATGTTGTATGTTGCATGTAGCATGTCATATGTTGCATGTCACATGTCGTATGTTGCATGCTGCATGTCACATGTCGTATGTTGCATGTCATATGTTGCATGCCACATGTTGCATGTTGTATGTTGCATGCCGCATGCCGCATGTTGTATGTTGCATGCCGCATGCCGCATGTTGTATGTTGCAAGTCGCATGTGACATGTTGCATGCCTCATGTTGCATGTTGCACGTTGCACGTTGCACGTCGCATGCCGCATGTCATATGTTGCATGTGACATGTTGCATGTCGTATGTCGCATGTTTTATGTCGCATGGTGTATGTTGCATGGTGCATGGTGTATGTCTGTATGTATGTTGTATGTCTGTATGTATGTTGTATGTATGTTGTATGTCTGTATGTATGATGTATGCCTGTATATGTGTGTATGTGTTTTTTTTTACATTCAACACATTAGCCGGATGATGGGGCTACTACTGTCCCATCATTGGCTAATGTGTCATTCACTGTCACTGTAGCAGGCATAGTCCGATGAGACTTGTAGTCCCATAGGACGATGCCTGCACATAGACACACATACCAATAACCCCCCGCCCAAAGCAGACCTCAGCACAGCCAGCGAACCCACCGCACATACCCGCAGACCCCAGCACTGCCCGGCACCCGCACATCCCAGCGCAGACCCACCGCACTGCCCTGCGCCCGCAGACCCCCCCTCACCACCCGGCGCCCGCACATCCCGGTGCCCGCACATCCTAGCACGGCCCCCCTGCACCGCCCGATGCCCACACATCCCGGCGCCCGCACATTCCAGCACAGCCCCCCCGCACTGCCCGGCGCCTGCACATCCCAGCACAGTCCCCCCCCACACCACCTGGCACCCGCACGTCCCGGCGCCCGCACATCCCAGCACAGCCCCCCTGCACCGCCTGGCACCCACACATCCCAGAACTGCCCCCCCACACAGCCCGGCGCCCGCACATCCTGGCACCCGCACATCCTAGCACAGCCCCCCTGCACTGCCCGGCACCTGCACGTCCCAGCACTGCCCCCCCGCACCGCCCGGCGCCCGCACATCCCGGCGCAGCCCCGCACATCCCAGCGCAGCCTCGCCCATCCCAGCACAGCCCCACCTGCACATCGCAGCCTGCACATCCCAGCCTAGCCCTGCCCGCAGATCCCAGCACCGTCCACAGCTCAGTCACTCTTGATGAGTGACCGCTGTCTATGGAGCCTGGGTCACTCCTACTGATGACGTCACGTCAATTTCCTGAGTCTGGAAATTGTACATGACGTTGGCCGAAATTAGCGGCGGCTGCAGCCTGGGGGTCACGTGACCTGGACTCAGCCGCCAGCATAGTGCTGCTCACAGGCTAAAGCTTCAACAGAATATATTTACAAAATTCATTAGGGGCCCCGGGGGGATACATTGGGGGGTTAATTGAAAGTAGTGGACAACCCCTTTAAGTGACCAAACCAGTGTCCTTCCTGATTCTTCAGTGCCCTTTAACTATTGGTTGTCCAAGCTGCACACTTGGCCCGACCTCTCCTTGTACACTTTGGAGGTACTGCCATGCCCACCCGCAAGTGTGTTGTCTGGGCGGGTTTTTATTTCGGCTGGTGCAATCATAAAGGAGGGGGCAGGAATAGGCACAGCTTAATGTAGGCCCCCCATGACTGTGCTTGGCCATAGGCATTATTTAAAAAGTGTGCCTGAATAGTACGATTGGGTGAAAAGGGAGCGTAGGGAGGGGTTTACAGTGGGGGGGCGTGGGCTTATAAGAGAAAAGTGTGGGAAAAGGTGTCACTTGACACTGGGAAAGCAAGAGGAAAGAGAGCCCCCTCCTCACCACACAGCCTGTTGGATCACCTGGTTCAGCGATGGAGTCGGTGGACGATTTGGTGGGGCGCCTGAGGGACGTTGCAAGGTCCAGAAGGGGAGGATGGTTGGAGGAGCAGCTTGCTTCGCTGCTCGCAATGCAGGCCAGGACACCAGCAGCAGGCGCGGCAGGAGGACGAGGCCGCCTCAGAGACTATCACCGGAGGTGAGCACGCACGGCAGGTGCAGGCCTAGGGGCCCCTCACGGGACCCTGCGGTGCTGCGGTGCGGTGTCCCCCCGCTGTGCCCCCACCGGCAGGAATCCTCCTCGCCGGCCGGCTGGCGCGGGTCCCAGGAGTGCAGCAGTGGAGAGGGCCACGCCGGAAACAAGGGCCGCACCGGAAGTGAGGCCTGCGTCTCCTCAGCAGGCCACATCGAGGACCCGGGGAGCTGTGGGGAGGAGACCGGACTGCAGAAGTAGCACCGTTGCACCACTGGCGAGAGGAGGCACGCAGGGAGCGGTGGCCACCGGGTATATGGGCACCAGAGCGGCGTGTCCCAGCAGCACGGCCACAGCACTGGGTCCAGTCAGCAGGAGCACGGACAGGAGGATTTCTGCGGGCACAGCGGTACAAGGGGCAACCTGGCACCAAGATGTGGATGATGGGCACCGGTCGGGAGGCGCAGCGGGCAGTGGGGCCCCACTGCCTGGCAGATGCAGAGTACGAGAGTCGGCCAGGGATCCACAGTCTGCAGAACAAGCACGGTCCAGATCCAGGATGAGGTCGGTCGGACGAATCACAACAGACACTCCGGTCCGCCCTGGTGACGTGGATGCCAGGGGCGCGGGCCAGGAGCAGCGCAGTGGCGCTGAAGACTCCTTTTCAGACAATGATCCAGAGGTCGACAGGGAGCGGCGGGATTCGGGACGTACGGCTGGCAGGGACACAGCACCTCTGCAGTTCGGTGAGTATCAATCTATGTCTAGTTTGTTGCCCATGGGGGTTTTAGCAGCGGATGTGAGGGGTCATCAGGCGTCGAGTGGGAGGGCGACGGATTTAGGAGATACCGGTGGTTTGGTTGAGCCCGGGTTGCGAGACGTCTTGGTTAGCATGTCGCAACTGTTGAGCAGATTGCAGAGCGGGGCCGGGAGGGAGACGGTGGCACCAGGGGGTGGGGGTTGCGGTGCAGCCGATACCGGAACAAGATAGATCGGTAGTGATTGAGCAGTCGCCGTCGGTGTCCGGTGTGTCCGTATCCGTGCAAACGGAAAAAGGTAAAGGGGACACAGTAAAGTTGGATGATAGGGCTAAGGGTGAGGTGTATGTATGTTTTGAGGGGCCGTTGGGGGCTCATTTGAAGAAGGAAGTTAAAGGAAAAAATTTGGCACGACGATTATGAGGAGATTTTTTCCCTACTCCCATTAGAGAAGTTTAATCTGGACAAGGGAAAAAAGGATGACCGCAAGAAGGAGGATGAGGAAAAGAGGAGGTGGAGGCTTATCCCACAGACGTTTAATTTTAGCGAGTGTAATAGGTGAGAAGTCTCCGGAAAATTGTTCCGGCTTATTCTGTTATCTTGATGTGATTGGGGAGGTGCACCGTACTTATGGCGGGCAGGCCTGGTTACGTTATGATGAACAGTTTAGGCAGAGGAAGGCGGTCAGGCCTGAGATACGGTGGGATCAAAAAGATGTAGGACTTTGGTTAAAAGTGATGGCGCCGGTTAGGTACGGGCAGTCCTTTCATGGGAGTGGGGGGAGTGGCACCCAACAGGCAGGCCATGGCAGTAGTCGTCAGGGGTCACAGGGAGCAAAGGAAAAATCAGGAACGTGCTGGCAATTTAACGAGGGCCAGTGCAAATACGGAAATACATGTAAGTTCAAACATGTGTGCTCCCACTGTAATGGAGGTTCCCATGGGGCCTCAAAATGCTTTAAGAAAGCGAGAGGTAACCCGCCAGTGGGTGCCAGTCAAGGGGGACATGCCGGTGAGACTTCAAAAGATGGCCCCCTTTCTAAGTAGGTACCCTGATCGTGTGAAGGCGGGAGTCATTAGTGAGGGTTTTGCGGAAGGTTTTCACATCCCCCCTCCTGATCATGCGGTTCCGTTTTCGGTTAAGAATTTGAGGTCGGCTGCGTTACATGCCGCAGTGGTTAGTGAAAAGTTAAAAAAGGAGGTGCAGTTAGGGTGAATGGCTGGTCCGTTTTCAAGTTTACCTGTTGAAGGGATGATCGTCTCACCGCTGGGGGTCATCCCAAAAAAGGAGCCGAATAAGTTTTGTCTAATTCAACATTTGTCGTACCCGAAGGGGTTGTCTGTTAATGATGGCATTTTGCAGGAGTTATGTTCGGTGGTCTATACGTCTTTTGATATGGCGGTGCACTGGGTGCGCAGTTACGGCACGGGAGCTCTGTTGGCAAAGACGGATGTGGAGTCGGCCTTTAGATTACTTCCGATTCACCCGGACAGTATTCCGTTGTTGGGTTGTTTTTGGAATGACGGTTATTATCTAGACAGGTGTCTACCGATGGGTTGTGCCATTTCATGTTCCTTGTTCGAGACGTTTAGCACCTTTCTGGAATGGGTGGTCAGGGAGGTGGCTGGTGTTCCGTCTGTCATTCATTACTTGGATGATTTTTTGTTCATAGGTCCTCTCCATTCTAATGTGTGTAGCAATATTTTGGCCGCCATGGAATGGGTGGCGGAGCTTTTTGGTGTCCCCTTGGCTAAGGAAAAATCTGAGGGCCCCTGCACAGTTCTAAGTTTCCTGGATATTCTGATAGAGTCGGAAAAAATGGAATGTCGGTTACCAGAGGAGAAATTGTTGTTTTTAAAACAGGAGGTCGGTCGCATTGTCAGGCTAAAAAAGGTGACTTTGAAAGAGTTGCAGTCTTTGCTTGGTCGCTTGAATTTTGCGTGTAGGATTATGCCCATGGGACAAATTTTTTTGCCGTAGGATGTCCAGGGCGACGGCGGGGGTACGGGCACCGCATCATTTAATTCGACTGCGTCAAGAACATAGGGATGATTTGTTGGTGTGGCAGAGTTTTTTGGTGCACTATAATGGTCGCTCTCTGATACAGCAGCAGTTGGTGAACAATTTTGATTGTGAGATCTACATGGACGCAGCAGGCAGCGTCGGTTATGGGGCCTATTGCGCAGGCCGATGGAGCGTTGGAACGTGGCCGGACGGTTGGCACGAGAGCGGTCTCACAAAAAACCTCGCGTTGTTGGGGTTGTTTCCCATTGTGATGGCAGTTTTAATTTGGGGTGACGTGTTTGCGAATCGCAGAATTAGGTTCCATTGCGACATGAGCGTGGTGTCGGTGATCAACACGCTGTCAGCATCATCGCCTCCCGTGATAAAGTTGGTGAGAGAGCTGGTCTTACGATGTTTGGAGATCAATGCATGGATTTCAGCGGTGCATGTACCTGGAGTGGAAAAGTCGTTAGCAGATGCCTTATCTCGTTTACAGTGGGAGCGTTTCCGGGAGCTGGCGCCAGAAGCGGACGCAGCAGGAGCGGTATGCCCTTCGCACTTGTGGGAAGCGGGACGGTTGATTCGGGCCTCAGTTACAAGTCAGATTTGGGCGGCATATGAAGCAGCATGGAATATTTGGCAGAGTTCGGTGGGTCAGTGGGGTGCATTTGGGTCTGAGGAAGACAAGCTGTTAGCCGTTTTGTGTTTGGTTGGTAGGGCGGCAGATTCAGGCTGGTCTATCTCTAAGGTGAACAAATTTGTGGCCGGCTTAGCGTTTGGTTTCAAGCTGGAGGGTTCGGTGGATGTGACAAAAAAATTTTTGGTACGGCAAGCATTAAAAGGGTTTCGGAGGGGTAAAAAGAGTGTTGACGGACACCGGCCTATATCGTTTAATGTTCTGGAACGCTTAGGCGGAATATTGGATGGCATCTGCTGCTCTCATTTTGAAATGGTATTGTTTCATTTGGCTTTTTCTTTGGCTTTTTTCAGGGCCTTACGAATAGGGGAGTTGGTGTCTCGTAGCAGAGTTGGTGTGGGTGGATTATTGGCCCAGGACATTGATTTTTGGACTGGTGGTATCGTGTTTTGGATTCGCCGCTCCAAGACGGATCAAGTTGGGGCGGGGAAACAGGTAGTGTTGGGCAGAGTTGCAGGGTCATTGATGTGCACGGAACAGTGTTAAAAGGCTTATTGGAGCTTGTGGTCTAGTCGGGAGGGCCCATTTTTGTGCCATCAAGACGGGGTCCTGTCCCGTTTTCAGTTTATTGCGATTCTTCACAAAAGTTTAAGGGTTTTGGGTTTTCTGCGGGATGAATTCGGATCGCATTCATTCAGGATCGGGGCAGCGTCGGAGGCTGATAGCCTTGGCCTGGGGCCGGAAATGATTAAGCGTATCAGACGCTGGAGCTCCGGCCGTTATTTGTCTTATGTACGGCACTAATTGCGGTAGCTTGGTAGGGTTATGGTCCTTGTTTAACGGTTACTGTTGTTATTATTATATTTCAGGTCGGGGCCCATACCTTGCCTGGATTTTTGGACATTCCTTTGTCTATTGGGGGGCGCTTCGGGCGGACGCCAGGCCGGACGGTAGGCAGTTGGGTTTCAGTTGAGAGCAAGTTGTTGTTCGGTGGCTCGGTTTTCGGGGTATGGTTTGGAGCAGGGTGATTTCCTATTTTGCACGCGCTGCCCGCTTGGATAGAGCACCCGATATTTTTGGTGGTTCATTTAGGAGGGAACGATTTAGGCTCCAAACCAGTCAGAGACTTGATAAGAGACATCCGATTTGATTTCCTCCGGTTGTGGAGGAAATTCCCGGGTGTGTTAACAGTCTGGTCGGATATTGTTCCTCGTAAGAAGTGGAGGTTAGCGCGATCTTTCAAGGGGATCAATAGGGCTAGGGTGAAGTTGAACAGAGCGGTAGCAAAGTTTGTCTCCAGGAACAGGGTTATTAGTGTGTGGCATTTTGATTTGGAGGCGGGTGTTGGTAATTATTGGAGGGAAAACGGGGTTCACCTGAATGAGATTGGCGTGGATTTGTGGGCCCTGTCAATACAGGAAGGAATTGAGAGAGCCGTGGTGGCATTGGGGCACTCACGAGCCTGAGGTTTTCAGGGCTGTGAGTTTGTGGCGGGGGGTGGGGTTCTTGGAGTTGATGCGGATTAAGCGGGGAAGGAATTTGATGGAAATTCCGGAGAGTTAAATTGGTTGGTTGTTCTGGCATTTTGGTTACAGGCTCTGGACAGGGTTTTTACCCTGGGAGCTGGTGGTGGATAATTTGTTGCGGGAATTATGGTGCCCTCGAGCTGGTGGTACGGCTGAGGGTAATTTGAGGTGTTTAAGTTCTGTTTTTTGGTTTTGCCAAAATATTTTAAGCCAGAATTTTTTCCCGGTGGGCTCCAAGAACCCTCCCCTCGAATTTTTTGCATAAATGTATATTAATGCTTAATGAAAATGTTTGTTATTGTTTGTTAATAAACTGGCCGCTGTGGCCAAAATTATCCAAAAGAAACTATTGTGTTTCGTTTTTATTTTGAAGTCTGGTTCTTGGGGGTACACGGGGTGGTGGTTGATGTTTTTGGGGTAAGAAGGAGCCAAATTGGCCATACACAGTCATGGGTAGGTGCACACAGCTGTCAACAGAAAATGCAGACAGGCTGACTCTTCTAAAATTGAACAAGGGCTGGATTTCCTCTGACTTTGTAAGCCCTACGGATGACAGGAACGTAAGGTAAATGCAGCCAAAATGTTTTTTTTTCGAAGTTGTCTTAACGTTCATTACTTAACATTTCATTTTGTTCAGGAAATCTCCTCCTCCTGCTTCTGCAACAAGTACTTAATGGTCATCTATGTATACTCCATTTTAGTTTTGGAAACCTTTGTACATTGTGCAATGGTATTCCCTATCTCTACCTCTTGTAATAACTGCAAAATGTATTGTGAGGTCACCATCATGGCCTCTTTCAGCTTGTATGATACAGACCCCTTTGGTACATTTTTTAAAACTTTGGACATTGGGCAATGGTGAAAATTGTACTCCCTATGTACCTTTCTTAGCATACTCCATATACTGCTCATATATGCATCACCCTAGTAGGTGGGCAGAATGCCTGGGTACAAAATCCGTGTCTGACGGTGAAACCACTGGCCCTTCTCCTGTGTTACATCCTTCCCAATCTGCTGTCCAGGAAGCAGGTGCTGATTCTTCCTACCCACAACCTGCAGTTGCACAGATACCAGAGCCAGCAACCACGTCCAGTTCGTTGTCACAGCGCAATGTTCAGTTGTCCCTTGTCAGCATATACAGTGCCTACAAGTAGTATTCAACTCCCTGCAGATTTAGCAGGTTTACACATTTGGAATTAACTTGGCATTGTGACATTTGGACTGTAGATCAGCCTGGAAGTGTGAAATGCACTGCAGCAAAAAAGAATGTTATTTCTTTGTTTCTTTTTTTGTAAAATTGTGAAAAGTCTTTTCAGAGGGTCATTTAGTATTCAACCCCTCAACCCACCAGAATTCTGTTTGATTCCCCTAAAGTATTAGTAAGTAGTTCAGGCACAAAGAACAATGAGCTTCACATGTTTGGATTAATTATCTCTTTTTCCAGCCTTTTCTGACTATTTAAGACCCTCCCCAAACTTGTGAACAGCACTCAAACATGGTCAACATGGGAAAGACAAAGGAGCATTCCAAGGCCATCAGAGACAAGATCGTGGAGGGTCACAAGGCTGGCAAGGGGTACAAAACCCTTTCCAAGGAGTTGGGCCTACCTGTCTCCACTGTTGGGAGCATCATCCGGAAGTGGAAGGCTTATGGAACTACTGTTAGCCTTCCACGGCCTGGACAGCCTTTTAAAGTTTCCTCCCGTGCCAAGGCCAGGCTTGTCCGAAGAGTCAAGGCTAACCCAAGGACAACAAGGAAGGAGCTATGGGAAGATCTCATGGCAGTGGGGACATTGGTTTCAGTCAATACCATAAGTAACGTACTCCACCGCAATGGTCTCCGTTCCAGACGAGCCCGTAAGGTACCTTTACTTTCAAAGCGTCATGTCAAGGGTCGTCTACAGTTTGCTCATGATCACTTGGAGGACTCTGAGACTGACTGGTTCAAGGTTCTCTGGTCTGATGAGACCAAGATCGAGATCTTTGGTGCCAACCACACACGTGACGTTTGGAGACTGGATGGCACTGCATACGACCCCAAGAATACCATCCCTACAGTCAAGTATGGTGGTGGCAGCATCATGCTGTGGGGCTGTTTCTCAGCCAAGGGGCCTGGCCATCTGGTCCGCATCCATGGGAAGATGGATAGCACGGCCTACCTGGAGATTTTGGCCAAGAACCTCCGCTCCTCCATCAAGGATCTTAAGATGGGTCGTCATTTCATCTTCCAACAAGACAACGACCCAAAGCACACAGCCAAGAAAACCAAGGCCTGGTTCAAGAGGCAAAAAATCAAGGTGTTGCAGTGGCCTAGTCAGTCTCCTGACCTTAACCCAATTGAAAACTTGTGGAAGGAGCTCAAGATTAAAGTCCACATGAGACACCCAAAGAACCTAGATAACTTGGAGAAGATCTGCATGGAGGAGTGGGCCAAGATAACTCCAGAGACCTGTGCCGGCCTGATCAGGTCTTATAAAAGACGATTATTAGCTGTAATTGCAAACAAAGGTTATTCCACAAAATATTAAACCTAGGGGTTGAATAATAATTGACCCACACTTTTATGTTTAAAATTTATAAAAATTTAACTGAGCAACAAAACTTTTTGGTTTGTAAGATTTATGCATCTGTTAATAAATCCTGCTCTTGTTTGAAGTTTGAAGGCTCTAACTTATTTGCATCTTATTAAACCTGCTAAATCTGCAGGGGGTTGAATACTACTTTAAAGGTACCGTCACACTAAACGATATCGCTAGCGATCCGTGACGTTGCAGCGTCCTCACTAGCGATATCGTTTAGTTTGACACGCAGCAGCGATCAGGATCCTGCTGTGATGTCGCTGGTCGCTGAATAAAGTTCAGAACTTTATTTGGTCGTCCGATCGCCGTGTATCGTTGTGTTTGACACCAAAAGCAACGATACCAGCGATGTTTTACACTGGTAACCAGGGTAAACATCGGGTTACCAAGCGCAGGGCCGCGCTTAGTAACCCGATGTTTACCCTGGTTACCAGCGTAAAAGTAAAAAAAAACAAACAGTACATACTCACCCAGCGTCATACCTCCCCCAGCGTCTGCTTCCTGACACTGACTGAGCGCCGGCCCTAAAGTGAAAGTGAAAGCCGCTGTGCTGTTAGGGCCGGAGCTCAGTCAGTGTCAGGAAGCAGAAGCTGGGGGAGGTATGACGCTGGGTGAGTATGTACTGTTTGTTTTTTTTACTTTTACGCTGGTAACCAGGGTAAACATCGGGTTACTAAGCGCGGCCCTGCGCTTAGCAACCCGATGTTTACCCTGGTTACCCGGGGACCTCGGCATCGTTGGTCGCTGGAGAGCTGTCTGTGTGACAGCTCTCCAGCGATCAAACAGCGACGCTGCAGCGATCGGCATCGTTGTCGCTATCGCTGCAGCGTCGCTTAATGTGACGGTACCTTTAGGCACTGTATGTCTGTTCACAAATTGTTAATTAGATAGGGCTTACATATTCGTTAGCACTTGAAATTGTCCAAAGCTGGACAAAGATCAATGCTGGCTTTTTGAAGGCTCCTAAATGAGACTTATGTCTCTTATTAAACTGTCACTTCCCTTAAATTTTCAAAATTTGTGTCCTAAAAGAATGGTGGTGGGGTCTTTCCCAGTTTCTGTACATTTTAAGCAGGTCTAAGAGACTGGGTTAATACGCTCCACAGACCTATTCAGGCCGCAGCCTTACACGTATTGGAACATGGTCATTGCCACGATAAGGCCTTTACCTGAGCTCTTCACTGCCTGTCACCTGAGTAATACACTTCACAGACATTGTCACTTTCTGGGACATATCCTGCAATTACTCCATTGTTGCTCAAAACCATGCAAAAGATTCATTCTGCCTGGTTGGGTAGTTTCCAGAAGAAGTGCTTGGTCTTGTGCACATTGGTCAATGGCACGCCTGTCTCTTTCCCTTGAGGATGCTGCTACCAGGTAACATGAGGCTTGTACATGTTCCTGACATGGGTTTCAGGCCTGACAGGCTAACCACAATACAGGCCCTCACTTTCATACACTGTATTCTGAATTTAATTCTAATGCTTTTGGTGTCTGGTAGAATCCAATTTCCTGACATTGATCATGCAGCTCCCCCATCTCCTGTACTATATTCACCTTACAGCGGCTTCAACCGCTATGACAGCGGCTCCATTAGGATCCGGTGGCCAATATGAAATGGGAGATCACAAACCCAGGTTTCACGGCACCTGCTGGCCCTCTGAATATGTCAAGCAAGGGCCACATAATGACATAGTGGTGACGGGCGAAGCCCAAAATCCAAATGGGCATATTTTATCTGGCATTGTAAAGTGATGAGGAATATGTATTTCACTATCTAGCTAACAATTTGGCATGAGGGAAGGACCTCCAAAATGTAGGAGTGAGAGGCCTTACAAATGTTAAAAGAAAGAATAAATCCAAAATGCTACGTGAGAACATATGCTAAAGGGGAGGTATAATTTTTTAATTATTTTAGTTTATTTTTATTTTGTGTGATATGCATGTTATTATGAAGGAAAAAATGGTCATTATCATTTTTCCATTTAAATTTTTTTTTTCGGTTTTGTTTGGTATGTCGTCTTATAAATCCGTAAAACCGGCGCAATAGTCCGACAATATTATTCCCAGATACCATATATGAGTCAGAGAGGCATGCAGGCATCTTCTCCACAATGTTCCCATTTAGTTTTAGCTCATTTGCATCCATTTCAGCTTTTTTCTTAGGCCCCAGACCTGTTTGTTGGGTCCAGCAGAAAAATATTCAGATTTCCCATAGACTTGCATTGGATTTGTTATGCTGTACGAATACACAGATATCTAATATATAAAGCTGAATGTGTGTATGTATGTATGTATGTATGTCCGGGATTGGCATCTGAACCGTCGCAGCTACAGGCACAAAATTTTGCACAGTCACACGTCTGGACCCTGAGAGCGTCAAAGCTATGTTGTGAAGTGAAATTTTAACCCCGCGCTTTCCAATTCACCAAACAATTTTGCCCCTATCTACATAATGGCGAAAAAATGAAAGGAAAAGTGTTGGAGGCAATTTAACAGCTGCCAGATGTGAACAAGGGGGACTTAAAGAATGAGAGCGATGGCGCCAAAGAGTATATACTGTACAGTTGCTAAGGTGGGGCCCCGACATGGGATAATCACCACACCACCACGGGGATATGAACACACACACAAAATGCGCCACACACTACCACGTGCTCGAACACATATACCACCCTCAGCGCACATTTCACCACACATACACCAACCTCACCACATAAAAGTCGAAACACAAAAGTCGCCGCTCAAAACTCACCACGCGCAAAACTCTCCACATGCAAAACTCGCCACACGTGCAAAACTCACCTCATGGAAAACTCGCCACACGCAAAACTTGCACACGCAGAAAAATTGCCACATGCACAAAAGTTGCAACACATACAAAAGTTGCCTCACACAAAACTTGCACATACTCAAAAGGCACCACACATAAAACTCGCCACGCGCAAAACTCGCCATGCGCAAAACTTGCTGCACACAACTTGCTACACTAACCTGTCACATGCAACTCGACACAAAAAGTTGCTACACGCATGTCGCCACACAAAACTCATCTCACAAAAGTCGCTACATGCATGTCGCCACACGCAACTCAACACACACAACTTGACACACGAAACTCGCCCTAAAACACGCACAAGTCTGGTATTATCCTTCAAAAATAAAAATCTGATTAATAAGCAGACAAACTACAAGAGCAACAAATGTACCATATAGGAATCCGGCAGCTGTCAGTCACATGACCAGTCTATTATGTGTATGTGTGAGCTAATATATACTGCCAGGGGGTGGGCTTACTGTTGGCTGGGGATTTATCAGGCTGCCAATTTAGCTTACAAATACTGAGGTAAAAATACTGACCAAATAACGTGTGAACGAGGTCTAATACAGGAGGAGATGACATACAGATATATACTATATACAGGAGGAGATGACACACAGGTATATACTATTTACAGGGGAGATGACACACAGGTATATACTATATACAGGAGGAGATGACACACAGATATATACTATATACAGGAGAGATGACACACAGGTATATACTATATAGAGGAGGAGATGACATACAGGTACATACTACATACAGGAGGAGATGACATACAGGTATATACTATATACAGGAGGAGATGACACACAGGTATATACTATATACAGGAGCAGATTACCTACAGGTATATAGTATATACAGGAGGAGATGACATACAGGTATATGCTATGTATAGGAGGAGATGACATACAGGTATATACTATATACAGAAGGAGATGACACAGATACAGTATATACTATATATAGGTGAGATGACACACAGGTATATACTATATATAGGAGGAGTTGACATACAGGTATATATTATATACAGGGGAGATGACACACAGCAGGTATATACTATATACAGGGGAGATGACATACAGGTATATACTATATACAGGAGATGACATACAGGTGTATACTATATATAAGGGAGATGACAAACATGTATATACTGAGGTGAAAATGAGAGGTGCGAGGTGAAAATGAAAAGGTGTGAGTGCAAATTGAGAGCAGTGAGGGAAAATAGTGGAGTGATCGGAAAATGACAGATGTGAGGTCGAAATGACAAGTGTTTGGGGGGAATGAGAGGAGTGAGGGGGAAAATAAGAGGAGTGAGGGGGAAAATGAGAGGCGTGAGGGAGAAAATGAGAGATGTGAGGGGGAAAATGAAAGATGTGATGGGGAAAATGAGAGGCGTGATGGGAAAATAAGAGAAGTGAGGTGCTATAACTAACCACAGATATTTACTATGCCCAGGCAACGCCGGGCTCTTCAGCTAGTCTAATATATAAAGCTGAATGTGTGTATGTGTGTATGTGTGTGTGTATGTCCGGGATTGGCATCTGAACCGTCGCAGCTACAGCCACAAAATTTTGCACAGTCACACGTCTGGACCCCGAGAGCGTCAAAGCTATGTTGTGAGGTGAAATTTTAACCCCGTGCTTTCCAATTCACCAAACAATTTTGCCCCTATCTACATAATGGCGAAAAAATGAAAGGAAAAGTGTTGGAGGCAAATTAACAGCTGCCAGATGTGAACAAGGGGGACTTAAAGAATGAGAGCGATGGCGCCAAAGAGTATATACTGTACAGTTGCTAAGGTGGGGCCCCGACATGGGATAATCGCCACACCACCACGGGGATATGAACACACTCACAAAATGCGCCACACACTACCACGTGCTCGAACACATATACCACCCTCAGCGCACATTTCACCACATACACCAACCTCGCCACATAAAAGTCGAGACACAAAAGTCGCCGCTCAAAACTCGCCACGCGCAAAACTCTCCACATGCAAAACTTGCCACACGTGCAAAACTCACCTCATGGAAAACTCGCCACACGCAAAACTTGCACACGCGGAAAAATTGCCACATGCACAAAAGTTGCAACACATGCAAAAGTTGCCTCACAAAACTTGCACATACTCAAAACGCACCACACATAAAACTCGCCACGCGCAAAACTCGCCATGCGCAAAACTTGCTGCACACAACTTGCTACACTAACCTGTCACATGCAACTCGACACACAAAAAGTTGCTACACGCATGTCGCCACACAAAACTCATCTCACAAAAGTTGCTACATGCATGTCGCCACACGCAACTCAACACACACAACTTGACACACGAAACTCGCCCTAAAACACACACAAGTCTGGTATTATCCTTAAAAAATAAAAATCTGATTAATAAGCAGACAAACTACAAGAGCAACAAATGTACCATATAGGAATCCGGCAGCTGTCAGTCACATGACCAGTCTATTATGTGTATGTGTGAGCTAATATATACTGCCAGGGGGGAGGGCTTCCTGTTGGCTGGGGATTTATCAGGCTGCCAATTTAGCTTACAAATACTGAGGTAAAAATACTGACCAAATAACGTGTGAACGAGGTCTAATACAGGAGGAGATGACATACAGATATATACTATATACAGGAGGAGATGACACACAGGTATATACTATTTACAGGGGAGATGACACACAGGTATATACTATATACAGGAGATGACACACAGATATATACTATATACAGGAGAGATGACACACAGGTATATACTATATAGAGGAGGAGATGACATACAGGTACATACTACATACAGGAGGAGATGACATACAGGTATATACTATATACAGGAGCAGATTACCTACAGGTATATAGTATATACAGGAGGAGATGACATACAGGTATATGCTATGTATAGGAGGAGATGACATACAGGTATATACTATATACAGGAGGAGATGACACACAGATATATAGGTGAGATGACACACAGGTATATACTATATACAGGAGGAGATTACATACAGGTATATACTATATATAGGAGGCGATGACATACAGGTATATACTATATACAGGGGAGATGACACACAGCAGGTATATACTATATACAGGAGAGATGACATACAGGTATATACTATATACAGGAGATGACATACACGTGTATACTATATATAAGGGAGATGACAAACATGTCTATACTGAGGTGAAAATGAGAGGTGTGAGGTGAAAATGAAAAGGTGTGAGTGCAAAATGAGAGGAGTGAGGGAAAATAGTGGAGTGATCGGAAAATGACAGATGTGAGGTCGAAATGACAAGTGTTAGGGGGGAATGAGAGGAGTGAGGGGGAAAATAAGAAGAGTGAGGGGGAAAATGAGAGGTGTGAGGGAGAAAATGAGAGATGTGAGGGGGAAAATGAAAGATGTGATGGGGAAAATGAGAGGCGTGATGGGAAAATAAGAGAAGTGAGGTGCTATAACTAACCACAGATATTTACTATGCCCAGGCAACGCCGGGCTCTTCAGCTAGCTTAGATTTACAATCTCCATGCTTTTCTCATGGTCAACTTTATATGGCCTGTTCAAGAGTTGGAACAGCCAAAAATCTGTTTGTCTTTGCACCTGAAGGAAAAACTAAGAATGTCGTTTATCAAAAGGCTCTCGAATAAGTAGTAGAAGATTACTTCACATTACTTGGCCAATTTAGTTAAATCTGTGTGGAATATCTCTGGTGTTGAAATATATGTTGTAAAATGCTTCAATCTGCTTAGTTTTTGCCTTTTAATAATTACATTTCTATCTATTTGTTTTGTGGTTTTTTTGTGCAGAATAAATTTTTGTTAACACATTCTATTTTGCTAACAGCAGTTATTACCCCGGGCGAAGCCGGGTAGTACAGCTAGTTAGAAATAATTTGTGCCAATTTTCCTGAATCCGAATATTTTACTATTCGCTGGTGCAGTCACTGTACTGATCCTGAGTTACATCCTGTATTATACCCCAGAGCTGCACTCACTATTCTGCTGGTGCAGTCACTGTGAGTGCAGCACCCCAGAGTCCTGGTCGTTGCAGTAATACCATTCTCTTCTAGGGGGGAGTGATGTTGCGTCTGAGGACAATAAAGGAGATCTCTTTACCAGGTATCACAAACCACACAACACATTTCACACTCCAGCCCACCAGGGGGAGCTACGCTCCTATCAGGGCACTCCTCATTAGGTAAAACTGGTGGTCTGCATAGGAAGTGAGGCAGAAGCTGACTGGGCTTCACCCAGGCAGCACACTGTCGGGCAGCCAGAGGGGAAGGAGGAACATCACAGAGCTGCAGACAGAGGGGTCCCTGACAGGGGTGGGATCCTGTCAGAGGCCTAGACAGAAGGCCACGGAGCTGCACCTGCCCCACGTGCGGCAGCATCCTAAGAAAGGACACGAAAGAGAACTGTATTGCGGAGGGTGAGAAACGAAGTCATAGCACAAGGAGAGGAATCCAGAAGGAGTTCTGCCCTGTAAAAGGCTGCCTCCTTCTGAGGTGCAAGAATCCGGTAGACAGAATACCGAGGGAGTAAGGATCTCTCCGTATTACTTCAGAGACTGGCAGGACAGGTAATTCCACATTACCTGCCCAACCCATACCCAGGAGGCACGGTGGCAACTTGTGGGGGCCGGGGCGTGATAGAGTCTCTGTAAAAAGCCTCAGGCCATCAGTCATACGGGTTTGTGCTATCCATTCCATCAGGGGGACAGAGAGAAAGAGAAATAACATCTAGAACACCAACATCAGTTGTGAGGACCTTACCGAGAAGCTCAGCAGGGAGGTACTACAACACCCAGGCGCTAGAGGAAGGCTACTGATTTCCACCTGGATAAGGGGACTCTGGATTTGCCTTCAGGCCGGTCTCTGCCTACCCTGTGGTCCATACCCTGGACTGTGGATGCTGAAGTCTTCTGTAAAGGTAAAGAGACTGCAACCTTGTGTCCTCGTTATTCACTGTGACTCACACCATTCACCACCTACAATCTGGGAAGCCCTGGGGATACACTTCACCTGTGGGAAGGTATACCATCTAGCTGCCATCACATCACCCCAGCGGACCCCTAAGCAGCGTCGGTCACCCTGACCGAATACTACAGGTGGTGTCACGAACATTATCCCTTTCAAGACCTTTCCCCCATTTTACAACGGACGTCCCTAGGGCCACGGACCGGGTCAGCCACCGTGACATCCCCACCGAGAACCGAAGGACCCGGTACCGAGTACCCCATAGCCCTACTGGGGGCGCTCCATGTACATACATTACATTACTGATTCTGTACTGATCCTGAGTTACATCCTGTATTATACCCCAGAGCTGCACTCACTATTTTGTCCAAAATGTACCTAAATATCTTTCTTACTGAACATATCAGGAATATGCTATATGTGGTCACCATCCTCTGGCTCTGAAGATTAGAAGCTATAACTCCCAGCATGCCCTGTTGACCTTCAGCAGATGTAGTTTAATGAGGAGAAGTTTTGTGAAGACACAAATGTTCTAAACTTTTCCATTATATCTCCTGAATTCTGATATATTTTTTTAAAATGTTTAAAATAGGTCACAGGTCGTTACTGGGATTTATGTCTACAAAACTACAGTACATTGTTGTTCACAATGCAGATAAATCAGAAAATACAGATTTTTCAACATTGGTGACTTTTAAGACTTTACATTTAAAGATGCTTAATAAATTGAAGAGAGAATCCTCTGGTAGAAAATATATGTAGCAGATTATACAATGTGCAGTGTTCTCCACATGGGATTTTTTTTTTATATAAAATATCCCCGAAATATAAGGCTGAAACCAGAACTGTTAAGAACAAATAATGAGCAGCGGAGACTCCAGGGCCGGATTTAAGAGGTGGGTGGCCCGGGGCCCATTTTGGAGGGAGGCCCATTTTTCAAGGTGTTGCAATATGTAATGCAAAAACACAAAATGAAATGAACGCAAGTTTTTTTACAAAAATTATTTACTCAGAGTAATTCAGTGACTGAAAATCCAGAGTGAAGTCCTGCCATGCTCTGCGGTGGAGAATCCTCTTCTCGCACTGACATCGTGGCTCCGCCTCCTTCCTCGAAGGTAGCTGAACAAACTCTCATCTGATCTAATCCGAGGGAGCGATCATATAGCTGAATAGGTAGCACCTAGAAGCTTCTGTTGGGATCGGATAAAGGCTGCTGTCATGATCTGTTCCAGGGTTTAATCCTGTCTACCCTTTTTCCGGGCGGATCATGTCAAGGGTTAACTTTGCTCTGCCTCATTCTGGCTTCAGGTTTGCTATTTAGCTCCTATGCATCCTGCTGGCGGTGTCAGCTATAGCTCTGCCTTCGGCGTGTGAACCTGACTCTGGTAGCCCTTGATTTGTCCTGCTGTGATCCCTGGCTTGACCCGTGTCTGTTGACTCCCTCTGTCTGCCCTTTTCCCAGCATTTCCGTTTGTCGATTTGATTCTCTGGTTTATGACTTAGCTTGTATTCGGACTGTGTCAGCGCCGGCCGTAAAGCAGAGCACAGCGGTGACGTCACCACTGTTACTGCCGGCACTGACACATTCAGTGCAGGGAAGCTCTCGGCCGGAGCGCGTGCATAAGCAGCGCTCCTGCCGAAAGCAGTTTTAACCCTGCTGTTCTGTTTAGATTTCACATACACTTGTACTGTTCCCGGTCATTTTTGACCGTCCTTATAAAATAATCATTTTTAGCTAATCTAAGTGTTTTTTTTAAACAGTTTTTGCACTATTATATTGCTTGTGAAGATGGTTGTTCAAATACCAGAAAAAAAAATAAATACAAAGCTTGTTTTATATTTTTTTTATATCCAAAAGGGAACATGGTATTTTTTCGATTTTTGTAAAAATTGATTATTTTTGCAGATAAAAAAAAAATCTTGATCTAAATGTTAACTATAAGTAATAATATCAAACATTATGTAGATATACTTTTTTCAAAGGCAAAAAAAAAAAAAAAAGCTTTTTTCTCTATAAAATGGCAAAAAACGTTTTTTATACACTTATACTGTTCCCCGTCATTTTTGACCGGACCTAACAAAGTTGTGATTTGTACCTAATTCAAGTGTTATTTGATTACCTGTTGCATTGTTTTACTGTATGTGAACATGGTTTTCAATAATCAGATGAAAAATTAAATCAAAAACTTTTATTTTTTGAATCAAATAAATTAACATTTTTTGCAATATTTGCTTCATATTGCACATAAAAACTTTTCTTTATTCTAAACTATATACAAACTTTTCAAGAAAAAGGTTTTTTGTCAAAAACAAATGATAAATGCGATCAATGTATTACTTGCATTGATCACATGTATAATTTACATGACGCTTGCACAAGTATTTTGCACATTTGCAACACATAATATTAGATTTATAATACTGTATAACTGTGTAACACTGTACAACCAGCAAACACATGGAAAATCAGAAAATCATGATTTACAATATGAAATGTTGACAACTGAATGGAACTAGATCTATATGAACAGCAGGGTAAATAAAAACCAGTGAAATAAATTGCGCATAGCTATACTGGAAGCGAATCCGTCGGCTGTATCGCAACTTGAAAATGTTGGTATGTGTAAATCTGTTCTGACCAAAAGTAGTCAGATACATTGATAAATAGTAGTAGATGCAATATATAGTTCAAAATGAGGTGATAGCACCTTTATTTTTGTCAAAAATTGTCTGGAGAGCTGAATAAAGGCCTATCGGTCATTTTTGACCGAACAGTACAAGTGTAAAAAAAATTGTACCAAATAAAGTAAACAAAAATTAAAAAAAAAAAAAAAATTCCCACAGAGAGTACCCCCCTAATGACGAAAAGTCAGGGAGCCTCAAGTCTCAGAATCACACGCTGAATTTTTATAACATTATAGAATTTCAAAAACGGTCATTTTTGACCTAACAGAACAGCAGGGTTAACCCTGTGGACGCCGGGGAATGTGTCAGACATCAGAATGTGAGTATGTAGTGGGGTTTTTTTTACTTTTACAATGGTAACCAGGGTAAATATCGGGTTACTAAGCGCGGCCCTGCACTTAGTAACCCGATGTTTACCCTGGTTACCTGGGTGCTGCAGGAGGACTTCGGCATCGTTGAAGACAGTTTCAACGATGCCGAAGTTGTTCCCCTGATCGTTGGTCGCTGGAGAGAGCTGTCTGTGTGACAGCTGCCCAGCGACCACACAACGACTTACCAACGATCACGGCCAGGTCGTATCGCTGGTCGTGATCGTTGGTAAGTCGTTTAGTGTAACGGTACCTTAACACTAGAGAAGACAGAAAAAGGATTCAGAAGGAATCTAGATAAGCTTGAACAATGGGCAGCGACTAATAGAATGGTATTTTACAGGTAGAAATGCAAGATTATACATTGGGGTAAGAAAAATGAAAATCACATCTACAGAATGGAAGGAATAGAACTTGGGTATAGTAATAGATCACAGACTGCACATGAGTCAACAGTGTGATGCAGCAGCAAAAGAGGCAAACACAGTTCTAGGATGCATTAGGAGAAGCATAGAGTATAGATCACGAGAAGTAATTATCCCCCTCTACTCCTCCTTGGTCAGGCCTCATCCGGAATACTGTGTCCAGTTCTGGCCACCAGATTTTAAAAAAAGACATTGAAAAACTGGAGCAAGTTCAGAGAAGAGCTACCAAGACGGTGAGCGGACTACAAAGTATGTTCTATGAGGAATGATTAAAGAATATGGGAATTTTTAGCTTGCAAACAAAAAGGCTAAGAGGAGACTTAATAGCGGTCTACAAATATCTGAAGGGATGTCACAGTGTAGAGGGATCATCATTATTCTCATTTGCACATGGAAACACAATAAGCAATGGAATTAAATTGAATGGGAGAAGCTACAGATTAAGGGCTACTTGTATGCTGCTTCTGGAGACTTCTACTATGAGTAAGGTTTGATAAAGACCCAGTGGGTCGAAACGTTACCTTATACCATTGGAATACCTTATTGTCTAAACTGCGGTGAATCATTTAAT
This sequence comes from Ranitomeya variabilis, assembly GCF_051348905.1. Classification (NCBI taxonomy): domain Eukaryota; kingdom Metazoa; phylum Chordata; class Amphibia; order Anura; family Dendrobatidae; genus Ranitomeya; species Ranitomeya variabilis. The sequence continues at coordinate 748,346,484 of NC_135234.1, read as the reverse complement.
TTTGGTGTTTTGAAAATAAAATTCTAAATTGTTTGCAACTTAAAGGAATTCTGACTGCGACTGTTTATCCTTGGGATTACATTTTGTGGAATAACTCCACGTTCAGTCAGCACCACCGTAGCAAGAGTACGCGTCTTTTTCTTTTCTTCAAACAGAGGCTAGACAGACATCTGTATGAGATGGTTTAGGGAATCCTGCATTGAGCAGGGGATTGGACACGATGACCCTGGAGGTCCTTTCTAACTCTACCATTCTATGATTCTATGGGAATACCCTTTTAATGTATACAATGTCTGTCTTACTAGGAGCCTAATGTAAAAGTTTTAAACGTTCAGAAACAATAATTTCATGTTTTTTGACCAGGTGGCCACAAAACATGATGATTTAAATTGTTTTAGGAAACCTATTGTTAGGCGTTGGGATTCTCCCACTGCACGGGATAGATCCCAAGTCTTATCTGCCTCTGCGGTCTCCTATTGGGACTCGGTCACTGCGAGTGCTGCTCAGCATAGAGGTCAGTCCGAGCATCTTGCTCAGGCTCACAGTGTTCATTGGGTTACTGATGGTTCTCCAGCCAAGTCTATGGCTATCAGTGATAGGCAGCTGAATCCAGACACTCTGGAGGCTAGCTCCAGAAATCACCTTACTGAGCATATCTATGATGTGGTGTCTTCCTATTGGTGGTTGGACGTCTCCGGCTCTGGTAAAGTGGCAGCTCCGGATTGGCCCGCGGACGATGTCTCGGCCGACTGGGCGTGAGTATTGGGGGTGGAGCCTTTTGTATAAAAGACTTGCAATAGCACCCATGGGCGTGCTAGTATCATTTTATGTACAGCTATGTGAGTGGAGTCTCTACTACTCTGTCTGCAAGTGTTGGGTGCCTGTCTAGCATTGGACTGTACAAGTAAGTTGGCAGCTAGCCTCAGTGGGGGCAATTAGCCATTGGCTTAGCATCTGGTTCCTACATGTGTGTGGATAGCACAGCAGAGTTCCAGAGCAAGCACAACCCTAGTCAGGGTGTTAAGCTCAGAGCATCTGTTCCGTTTCTGTGTGCGAGTGACACAGCTCAGTTGCAGAGCAGCTCTTTCCTTTCTGTGTGCGAGCGACACAGCTCAGTTGCAGAGCATCTCTTTTGTTTCTGTACTGTTCCTCTCTGTGGAGTACCAGTGCTTGGAATTCAACCTCCTGTTCACACTGAGTGGTGGCAACTCTGCGTGTACAAGTAATCGCTCGCCGTGTGTTCTGTCATTGCTCACTAGCAGCAGTTCAACATCTCTGCACAGTGGACCCCGGGTTGCGATTGCAGTTTACTATTTATTTTATTTAGTGCAATCCGCCAACCCTAACACTCATTGCCATATATCTTAATACTGTAGTAGAAAAGTCAACTTTTCAAAACCTACATTTAGGACAGGAATGATTTAGCCACAACCATGCCCTCTTTTTAAAGCCATTGCCCTCCACAGCCAGCACCCTGCCTGCCTCCATTGCCCTCTCCTTACCTCTTCACATTCCATCCCCAGCCTCAACAAAACTTCTGGAATTGCTGTTTTTTGGTAATTTTTAGTAAGAGATTTCGGTAACAAGTTGATTTGTCCACTTGTCTAAAAGTGCAAGTGGTCTTTCCTTACTCCTGGACCCTACTCCCGGGTAGTTGGCATGTATGGTTAAAGAGGACCTTTCAGTAGATTTTTTTTAATTTAAACTGAGTGCCTCCTCCAATTGCGGCTGCTCCACTGATTCTGGGACAGTTTTTCATTGTCTTCTGAGCTCCTCCATTCCAAATTTCCAACCCCGGCCATAATGGTGTAAACAATGAGAAAGAAAGATTTTTATTGGAGGGTGATTTGAACTTTCATGTATTTTTATTTTTTTCATTATTTTTAAACTGCTTTTATTTTTATTTTTATTGCGCTTGTTGGTCTTCTTATTATACTTGACCCTGCGATTGTCTGATCGCTTATGCTATGTACAGCAATAACTTAGAAATGCTGTATATAGTGAAAATCACTGTCTTCAATGAAGCTCAGCCACAGGCTAGGTTTTAACAAAGATTCATGATGACTGCCATGGTGGTCTTCAACAGGCCTCCCCCGGCTGCCACAGCAAACCTATCAGCGTCCCGCGAACATGTTGCTGAGCAACCGATGGCAACATAGAATGGTGCGTCCCCATGTTGTACCTCTCCAGATGTAGACTGTCGGAAAGAGGTTAAAGGATGTGGACCAAAGATGAGCAAATCAATTTTATTTGTCTTGAATTTTGCCAAAAAAAATTGGATTTTCCAGTTCCCATTTTGCTGAATTATAAAGAGCTTGGAAGGAGTTAAAAATATGAAACAGATAATACTCATCTGGCCCTCGCCTGTCCCACTTCAGCACTCCTCAGGGATGGTCCTCTTCAGCAGATCATTGGAGCGGTTTTCACTGGGCAATCTTCAGCGTCTTCTACGGTCTGGCATTTTCAGAGTCTCTGAAGAAAACAACTGGATGGTAGCTCAACATCATGATGACTGGGTAACTCACAGCATAATATAAGGGCACCCTGAGGAGACCCTGATTCCAGCGATGTGTCACTTACAGTGCTTTGTTTTGCAGTTTCATTAATTTCAGTGTTTTATCAGCAGGAGATTATCTCTACCGGACTAGGTGTCTCCTGCCTCCTAGTCCAGCCACTGCCAGAGCACTGATTAGCAGCTTCCTGTCAATATACAATGCACACAGAAAGCTGGCAATCAGTGATTGCGGAATTATACACAGTTCAGCATTCCGAGCTCTGCTAGATCCGCAGAAGAGAAAACTGTGATTGTGTAAAAATGACAGCATGAAGCCCTGTAAGTGACTCTTTGCTGAAATCAGGGTTTCATTAAGCTGCTCTCAGATTACATAACAAAAATTTGGTGACAGATTCTCTTCAATAAATACGCAATTAGCCTCTTCAGAGAGGAAGATATCAACTCTAGTGCCACCTTCTGGAAATAGCAATCCTAAAAGTCAATATTGACCTTTTTACAAGCCTTACCGTGTGATTTAAGATAGTAAAAAATCAAACCATAAACTCCTTTTGTAGACCCATGTTTTGGGGTCTTTGCTCCCCATCAGTGCAAAGCCGGAGATTTGATTTGGCTGGATGAGAGGTGTCTTACAAGGGTCTAAGGAGATATGTTTCTCCTTGTGGAGAGTCCCAAGCCAGCATGAATCTTTTATACGCCATGCAATGATCCTCTGGGAATTTGTAATATGCAAATATCCTTTATAGAGAGAAAGAAGACATGAACACTAGTGTCACCTTTTGGATGTAAAAATCCCAAATTATTGACCTTTTAACAAGCCTTGCCACATGACTTAAGGTACCTTCACACTAAGCGACGCTGCAGCGATACAGACAACGATGCCGATCGCTGCAGCGTCGCTGTTTGGTCATTAGAGAGATGTCACACAGACCGCTCTCCAGCGACCAACGATGCCGAGGTCCCCGGGTAACCAGGGTAAACATCGGGTTGCTAAGCGCAGGGCCGCGCTTAGTAACCCGATGTTTACCCTGGTTACCAGTGTAAAATGTAAAAAAACAAACAGTACATACTCACCTTCGCGTCCCCCGGCGTCCGCTTCCCTGCACTGTGTGAGCGCCGGCCCTAACAGCAGAGCGGTGACGTCACCGCTGTGCTGTGCTTTCACTTTACGGCCGGCGCTCAGTCAGTGCAGGAAGCGGACGGCGAGGGACGTGTGACAGACATCAGAGGGTGAGTATGTACTGTTTGTTTTTTTACATTTTACAATGGTAACCAGGGTAAACATCGGGTTACTAAGCGCGGCCCTGTGCTTAGTAACCCGATATTTACCCTGGTTACCACTGTAAAACATCGCTGGTATCGTTGCTTTTGCTGTCAAACACAACGATACACGGCGATCGGACGACCAAATAAAGTTCTGAACTTTAACCAACGACCAGCGATATCACAGCAGGATCCTGATCGCTGCTGCCTGTCACACTCAACGATATCGCTAGCCAGGACGCTGCAACGTCACGGATCGCTAGCGATATCGTTTAGTGTGAAGGTACCTTTAGGATATGAACCTAACCACAACCCATATTTGCAGACACCTGTTTCGGGTTGTTTGCCCCTCATCAGTACAAAGCCGGAGTTGTAATTTGGCTGTATAAGAGGCCACTGACAAGGGATCTAAGGGGAAACGTTTCTCCTTGTGGAGAAGGCCAAGCTGGCATGAGGAGACTTGTAGGCCATGCAATGCTCCCCAGGGAATTTAATTATAAAGCAAATCAAAAAAGTCCCCAAGAATATCCTTGTCTTTTAAGGTCTATTTGATGGGAATCCACAAGTAGCACCCATAGCCTTAATAAACCTTTCTTTCCACCAAAATATCTGTCTACCTGTCAGTTACCCACATAGACTGAACATATAAAAAGCAAAAACACAACACAATATTTTCCCAAACACACATATATATATTTTCAATAACCCAAAGCATGAAAAGATAGAAGACTATTTATTTACAGCTCATCAGACCATGAAATGAGAGTGACATGTATCAGTTACATAGCCTGGATACTGAGGAAACTGAACAATGTTATAATTTCATGCTCCACAATTTCGCTTCAAGATATTTGCTAATTTGCTGACATCTCAGGAACGTAAATGCTGACTCTTGCATTTTGATCACGATTTGATTAAGTTGGATAGTCCTTGAGATGAGAAGTCATGAGCTAAGATGGTAATTTTCACTAATTTATACAGAGTATTTGATGGGCGGTGGGGGGTTAGACAGGCATCAAGCATGCAAGATCATGGGCAAATAGTGGATTATATATTTGGAACATGGGAAATTCATGAGCTACATTTCAATCATCTCAGGAACCGAAATTCGGATTTAAAAAATCTACAAAAGCTTTCGAGATTTTCAGAGATTTAGAAATGTTTGTTTCTCCCAAAACTCATATCCTGATTCCTACCTTAAATTTCATATTGAATTCCAGCTCAAGAGAAGGATAAGCCTCCACGTTTTGCCTCATCAAACTGCTGTGTTTTGTCTCTGGTCTTTGCAGATGTGTTAACCCTAGAGAAAAGTGAACTTACCGAAATTCTACTTTTACTTATTCACCCACTTCTAAAAAGGAAGGAGGTATTGATTCGCATTGAATATACAGTATTTGTAGAAATTTGTAAAAATAAATCAGAACTCATAAACTAATCTGTCCTCATTTTCCTCCTGTCCTCTGATCTACTCCTCTTTTATCTTCTTCTCCCTTCTGATCTTCCTGCATGGGCTGTCACTGACCAGGACCGACACGTCCATGGCGGTTGCAACAAACACCATTGATGTTAATGATATCACATGGGGCCCAATCAGCAGCAACCTTTGATGAAAGAAATACGATTGGAGGACCATCCGAGAATCGGTGGCAGCAGGACAGAAATGGGTAGGGCTGGAGAGAGGAGAATGAGGGTATTGTTTTTATTAATACCTTTTTGGTCCTCAAAATCCAACAAAATTGCTCTTAGTTAAAAATCCCCCAAAAGTTTTGAACTGATATGCACCAAATTTTGGGGAAAATTTGTTAAATTTTCATTTGCCACAAATTTTTCACAAGGACTCAAGCTTCTGACAAAACAAATTCATAACATTATCAACACATACTTGTAAAACCCTTGACAAGCTGGGAGGAATATCACAACTATCTGGTGGTCAGAAAACAAATGGACATACTGTAGTATGAACATTTCCTGACAGAGAATCACAAAATAATGTTTTCTTTTCTTCAAAATTAGTCATTTTGCATCTATTATCTCCTGATATATCGAGCCAGGAGGAAACGGTAAAAAGGAAACTTCTGTAAGTTGGGTCTTTGATGATCTAAAGACATAATTAATTCAGGGATTCGACGAAGGATTCTTTTATCTGAAACGCGCGTCGGGGTGTGCACATTGTTTGGATCTGGTGGCGCCTTAAAGGTACAGGATTTCCCAATTACATTCTCTTTCACCTCCTCCCCCTTTTTTCTATTAAATTGCGCATTGCACTTTGCACTACTGTTTGGTTTATATATATGCCATGTTTTGGACATTTCTAGTGCTTATGTTTTTTCTGCTTATCCACATGAATTTGAAGTGACTGGCGGAATTTTTTTATATTTGAATTTTTACACTTGGTTTTTATTTGTGGGAATCCTGCATAATAATAATTTTTTTATCCTTTTGGTGCCCCTTATGCCTACTTAGGTTTTTATATATATTGGTGAATTTTTTATATATATGTCGCCTATTATTTTTGTTTTCAAACATGTGCACACAAATTTTGTTGTAACCATTGCAAATAAAGTAAATATTTTAAACGGATATCCGTGCCACTAATTTCTTTGAGTTTGGTCTATTAGTTCCGGTGGTTGGTTTTCGCTACACATGTGAGTGGTCTCCACTCTTTCTCCTTTGTTGCACTAGGGTTCATTGGAAGGCTCCTTAGAAGTATTATTGTTTCATAGAATATTGGCCCTATAAGGTGTTAACAATTTTGCTTTGCTTTCCACACGGTTCAGTCTCACCAGCCAACAGTATGGATAAAAATTTCTCCACCCTGATCCTTCTTCTTTCAACCCCATTAAGTCCCAGGAGACCAGTGATTCCACACTAGGACATTCTGTGGAGCTATTTACAACATAATTTCTTCATTGTGGTCTCTCACCCTGCATGTTCCCAGAGGGACAGGAGGACATGCTATGTAAAATAAATAATAATAAAAATTACAAGCAGGGTAATTTATAGGGTGTCTGGATGACCATTATTGTAATTTTTGGCAGGCTTTGCGCTTAATGCAGACATTTAATGATTGTAGGAGCAAAACGACTAAACTTCGTTCACAATATTTGAATGAAATACTACAGCTGGTGCCTTCAAGGGTACATGGATGATCCTGCTTGTAATTTTCGGCAGGCTTTGCACTTAGTGCAAATGTTTTATGATTGTGGAAGTACCACAACCACACTTTGTATGCAATATTTGAATTAGATACTACAGTTGATGCCTTGAAAGGTGTATGGATGGCCCTACTTGCATTTTTTTGGCAGGCTTTGTACTTAGTGTAGACCTTTTATTATTGTGAGAGTACAACAATTACACTGTGTTCACAATGTTTGAATATGATACTACAGATGGTGCCTTAAAGGGTGTATGGATGATCCTGCTTGTAATTTTTGGCAGGCTATGCACTTAGAGCAGACCTTTAAAGATTGTTGGAGCAAAGAACTAAACTTTGTTCACAGTATTTGAATGATATACTATAGTTGGTGCCTTGAAGGATTTATGGATTGCTCTGCTTGTAATTTTTGGCAGTCTTTGCACTTAGTGCGGACCTTTTATGATTGTGGGAGTAAAACAACTACACTTTGTTCACAATATTCGAATTCTATACTACAGTTGGTGCCTTCAAGAGTGTATGGATGACCCTCCTTGTAATTTTTGGTAGATTTTTACTTGTCTGCAGAGCTATTATGAGTGTGGGAGTAGCACAACTATACTTTGTTCACAATATTTGAATTAGGTACTCCCAGTTTATGCCTTGAAGGGTGTATGGATGACCCTGCTTGTCATTTGTGACAGTGTTTGCACTTAGCATAACCTTTATGAGTCTAGGAGTATCGTTACATGACAATTTGAACAAAATGTGTATAAGGCCTCCTTTACATCTTATACAGGGTGTATCTGAGTCCCTCTTCCATCAACGTTTTGGCAGTTCTTGCTTTGTTCATAAATTATACTGAAATTTCCAATTTTTAAATAACGATTTCAATTTGGGTTTACATAAATTATTTTTTTAAAATCCTTTTTAAATTTTGCCTTGTATGCAAGTCATTATACAGGAAATAATGTTTCTTACCCTTTTTTTCCCTGTAAACTTTATTCTCAGTCCTTATAATGGAGTAAAAGTGTGACGCTCCCCCAATAAGAACTTTTTACTTTTTAACCTTTTATTAGCCAATTATGGTTCCAAAATATGGCTCTATGGGCAGATTCAACTTACAAAAATGGTGAAATTCAAGTAGAGGTCAATTCCACTTGAGTGTAATCACTTATCTCTAGTTACCATCATTGATGATGGCAATTTTGGGATGTTTTACCCTCTCAGGAGAGCCAATTTGTAAGAGGGCTTTCTCTATACTGTAGGCCTTTTCATCTGGGACATCCCCAAATTTTCAGAACTGACAACTCAGGAACTGTTAGTTGCCAAGAATATTACCCAACACTATCGGTTTTTGGCTGCTTTTAGTATTGCAATCTAGTCCTAATCAATAGAATGGGGCCGAGCTGCAATTCTCGATACAATTCAGAAACGAGTGGTTCTGTTGCTAAAAAAAATAAAGATCCTTTTTTTCCTAATCTCACACAACTTCTTTCCCAGATCCTGTGATAGGCTTTATATGCAGGCAATCGCCACATAAAGCTATTAACTGAAGCGAAGTAACAATGTCGCCAAGTGTAAAATGTGCCTTTGCTCCATGTGTTATCTGTACCTGGACTGATGACTGCTGCTGATTGTAGCTCTGAAGTTCATGGTGTCAGAGCCCAGTATTATCTTCTGTCATCCTCCTTGTCTGACTGATGGGCTGCAAATGATCTCCAGAGGCAATTGCTGCAGATGACCCGGCATTTATCTGTGATGTACAGATCTGGAGACTGCAGCTTAGAACCGAAGAAGCCAAAGAATATGCAACTAATACAGTCAAATCTGGAATCGTAACTCTTTTCCATGTATCTGTACTAAATATTGCTATTACCTTCATGACGTCCTGTTCTGCTGTGTGCCTGCATGACATCAATCACACTGCTCTCTACCTGTACTATATGTACTGTACTGCTGCTTACCTACGTTATATATACTACACTGCGTTCTACCTGTACTACATGTACTATACTGTACTCTAACTGTACTACATGTACTGTAGTGCTATCTGTACTATATGTACGGTACTGCTCTCTAACTGTACTAGCTGCCGCCACATCTCCGACCACCCTAGCTGCCGCCACGACCACCCGAGATGCTGCCACGACCACCCAAGCTGCCGCCTCACCACCACCAGTGCTGCAGCACACCAACCTCCTGTCTCTTCCCCACTATCCTGAAGAATGTAAGTCCACAAGGCCAGGGTCCTCTCCCCTCTGTACCAGTCTGTCATTGTAAATCTGTTTACTGTTAACGATATCTATAACTTGTATGTAACCCCTTCTCATGTACAGCACCATGGAATTAATGGTGCTATATAAATAATAATAACATAGTGTACATTCATTTCTGGAGACTGACGGAACCATGGTGCGAGCGATGTTCTTTGATTTCTCGAGTGCATTTAATTCCCTGCAGCCACCTTTACTACACAAAAAGATGACTGATATGAAGGTGGAGGTGGGGATGAGAAATTGGATAACTGACTACCTATCAGATCGGCCACAGTTTGTACAGATGGGAGCAGTTGTGTCAAGCAGATTATTGAGCAGTGTAGGTGCCCCCCAGGGAACGGTGCTTGCACCCTTTCTATTCACACTGTATACATCAGACTTTCAGTATAAATCTGATCTTTGCCACCTTCAAAAATTTTCGGATGACTCCGTGGTTGTGGGATGTATTAGGGGAGATCGGGGGGATGAGGAATATAGAAGGGTGGTGTCGAATTTCGTGGATTGGTGCAATGGTAAATATCTACAACTAAATGTTAAGAAAACCAAGGAGTTGGTGGCCAACTATAGCAGGATTAAGTTGGAATGCTTACCGATCACTATTGCTGGTCAGGAGGTAGAGCAGGTGGAGAGTTACAAATATTTGGGGGTCCATTTGGATAGCAAACTGGACTGGAGATGCCACTCAGAGACTGTCTACAAGAAGGGGATGAGCAGATTGTATTTCCTAAGGAAACTGAGGTCTTTTAATGTGTGTAGCAAAATGTTAGAAATGTTCTACCAATCTGTAGTGGCAAGTGCCATCTTTTTTGCAATCATATGCTGGGGTAGTAGTGTGCGGGCCTCTGATGCTAATAAGCTGAATAAGCTTATCAAAAAGGCAAGTTCTGCTGTCGGCTGCAATCTGGACTCTCTTGAGGAGGTAGTGGAGAGAAGAACTCTGAAAAAGTGTAGGGCAATTATGAACAATAATGCACATCCATTATATGAGCTATTCATGAGACAGAAGAGCACCTTCAGTAACCGGCTAATACTTCTGAGGTGTAAGAAGGAAAAATTTAGGAAATCGTTTGTGCCAACTGCTATGGGGATGTACAACAATAACATTAGGGTTAAATCATAAAGGGGATTGTCTACTTTATTTCTTCTACTTTTCAGTTCACCCGCTGTGTTTGTCATATTCTAATGTATAATGTCCTTCTGTCAACAAACTGTCATGTCAATTATGTAATTCATTTTATGATTCTTATGATGTAAGTTGTGCTGCTGTGATACCATAATTTCCCACGGGATCAATAAAGTGTATCCTATCGTATCGTATCGTATCGTAATAATAATAAATATATTGTACTGCGCTCTATCTGTACTACATGTACTGTACTGCGTTCTATCTGCACTAAATATGTTGCACTGCTGCTTACCTACTGTACATTCTATATACTACTCTGTGTTCTACCTGTACTACATGTACTGTAATGCATTCTATCTGTACTATATGTACTGTACGGCTCTCTACCTGTACTAAATATATTTTACTGTGTTCTATCTGTACTATATGTACTGTACTGCGCTCTAACTGTACTACATGTACTGTAATGCATTCTATCTGTACTACATATACTGTCTGCTCTCTACCTGTACTAAATATATTTTACTGCTCCCTATTTGTACTACAGGTACTGTAATGCATTCTATCTGTACTATATGTACTGTACTGCTCTCTACCTGTACTATATGTACTGTACTACTCTCTACCTGTACTACATATACTGTCTGCTCTCTGCCTGTACTAAATATATTTTACTGTGTTCTATCTGTACTATATGTACTGTACTGCGCTCTAACTGTACTACATGTACTGTAATGCATTCTATCTGTACTACATATACTGTCTGCTCTCTACCTGTACTAAATATATTTTACTGCTCCCTATTTGTACTACAGGTACTGTAATGCATTCTATCTGTACTATATGTACTGTACTGCTCTCTACCTGTACTATATGTACTGTACTACTCTCTACCTGTACTACATATACTGTCTGCTCTCTGCCTGTACTAAATATATTGTACTGCGTTCTATCTGTACTATATGTACTGTACTGCGCTCTAACTGTACTATATGTACTGTACTGCACTCTAACTGTACTACATGTACTGTACTGCATTCTATCTGTACTATATGTACTGTACTATGTTCTATCTGTACTACATGTACTCTACTGCGCTCTAACTGTACTACATGTACTGTACTGCGTTCTATTTGTGATATACTGTATTTCTATTTACCTAAATGCCATGTACTGTACTGCTCTGCTCCATTGCTATACTACTTGTACTGTACTTATCTCTACCTGTACTACATATACCGTAATTTTCTGCTCTTTACCTGTATTACATGTACTAAACTTCTCTCTACCTGTACTGCATGTCCCGCACTTTTCTCTGCCTGCACTACATATAATGTAAGGCTCACTACCTGTATGTAATGCATGTACTGTACTGCTCTCTGCATGGATTATATATATTGCATTACTTTCTACATATATTACAAATACTGTACTGCTCTCTACCTGTACTACATTTACTATACTGCTCTCTACATGTATTACATATATTGTACTGCTCTCTACCTGTACTACATGTACTGTACTGCTCTCTACATGTATTACATATATTGTACTGCTCTCTACCTGTACTACATGTACTGTACTGCTCTCTACATGTATTACATATATTGTACTGCTCTCTACCTGTACTACATGTACTGTACTGCTCTCTACATGTATTACATATATTGTACTGCTCTCTACCTGTACTACATGTACTGTATTGCTGTCTAATTGTACTACATGTACTGTACTGCTCTCTATCGGTATACTGTACTGATTTTTGCCTGTACTAACAACTGATGTTACAAGTATTGTACTATTTTTTCCTCTACTCCATGTATAGTACTGCTCTCTACCTGTGCTGTGTGTATTCTACTGCTAATTACCTGAGCTGCATTTCTTTTACTCCCCCTACAACTACCTGCACTATATGTACTGTACTGCTCTCTAACACTAGTAGTACTATATCCTCTTCTCTCCTTCTATACTTCATAATCTGTACTGACCTACGTCTATAAAACATTTACCAATCTACTCTGTATGATCATTATTTATACAACCCGTGGCAAAAATTATGAAATCACTGGCCTTGGAGGATGCTCATTCAGTTGTTTAATCTTGTAGGAAAAAAAGCAGATCACAGACATGGCACAAAACTAAAGTCATTTCAAATGGCAACTTTCTGGCTTTAAGAAACACTAAAAGAAATCAAGAACAAAAAATGTGGTAGTCAGTAATGGTTACTTTTTATAACCAAGCATAGGGAAAAATTATGGAGTCGCTCAATTCTGAGGAAAAAATTATGGAATCATGAAAAACAAACAAACAAAAAAACCCTCCAACACATCACTAGTATATTGTTGCACCACCTCTGGCTTTTATTACAGCTTGCAGTCTCTGGGGCCTGGACTTAATGAGGGTCACACAGGACTCTTCATCAATCTGGCTCCAACTTTCTCTGATTGTTGTTGCCAGATCAGCTTTGCAGGTTGGAGCCTTGTCATGGACCATTTTCTTCAACTTCCACCAAAGATTCTCAATTGGATTGAGATCCGGACTGTTTGCAGGCCATGACATTGATCTTATGTGTCTTTTTTCTAGGAATGTTTGCACAGTTTTTGCTCTATGGCAGGATGCATTATCATCTTGAAAAATGATTTCATCATCCCCAAACATCCTCTCAATTGATGGGGTAAGAAAAGTGTCCAAAATATCAACATAAACTTGTGCATTTATTGAAGATGTAATGACAGCCATCTCCCCAGTGCCTTTACCTGACATGCAGCCCCATATCATCAATGACTGGAAATGTGCATGTTCTCTTCAGGCAGTCATCTTTATAAATCTCATTGGAACGGCACCAAACAAAAGTTCCAGCATCATCACCTTGCCTAATGCAGATTTGTGATTCATCACTGAATATGACTTTCATCCAGTCATCCACAGTCCACGATTGCTTTTCCTTAGCCCACTGTAACCTTGTTTCTTTCTGTTTAGGTGTTAATGATGGCTTTCATTTAGCTTTTCTGTATGTAAATCCCATTTCCTTTAGGCGGTTTCTTACAGTTCAGTCACAGACGTTGACTCCAGTTTCCTCCCATTCGTTCCTCATTTGTTTTGTTGTGCATTTCCTGTTTTGGAGACATATTGCTTTAAGATTTCCGGTCTTGATGCTTTGATGTTTTCCTTGGTCTACCAGTATGTTTGCCTTTAACAACCTTCCCATGTTGTTTGTATTTGGTCCAGATTTTAGACACAGCTGACTGAACAACCAACATCTTTTGCAACATTGAATGATGATTTACCCTCTTAAGAGTTTGATAATCCTCTCCTTTGTTTCAATTGACACCACTCGTGTTGGAGCCATGATTCATGTCAGTCCACTTGTTGCAACAGCTCTCCAAGGTGTGATCACTCCTTTTTAGATGCAGACTAACGAGCAGATCTAATTTGATGCAGGTGTTATTTTTGGGTATGAAAATTTACAGGGTGATTCCATAATTTTTCCTCAGAATTGAGTGATTCCATAATTTTTCCCCTATGCTTGGATAAAAAAAGTAACCAGTAATGGCATCAAGACCGGAAATCTTAAAGCAATATGTCTCCAAAACAGGAAATGCACAACAAAACAAATGAGGAACGAATGGGAGGAAACTGGAGTCAACGTCTGTGACTGAACTGTAAGAAACCGCCTAAAGGAAATGGGATTTACATACAGAAAAGCTAAATGAAAGCCATCATTAACACCTAAACAGAAAGAAACAAGGTTACAGTGGGCTAAGGAAAAGCAATCGTGGACTGTGGATGACTGGATGAAAGTCATATTCAGTGATGAATCACAAATCTGCATTAGGCAAGGTGATGATGCTGGAACTTTTGTTTGGTGCCGTTCCAATGAGATTTATAAAGATGACTGCCTGAAGAGAACATGCACATTTCCAGTCATTGATGATATGGGGCTGCATGTCAGGTAAAGGCACTGGGGAGATGGCTGTCATTACATCTTCAATAAATGCACAAGTTTATGTTGATATTTTGGACACTTTTCTTACCCCATCAATTGAGAGGATGTTTGGGGATGATGAAATCATTTTTCAAGATGATAATGCATCCTGCCATAGAGCAAAAACTGTGCAAACATTCCTAGAAAAAAGACACATAAGATCAATGTCATGGCCTGCAAACAGTCCGGATCTCAATCCAATTGAGAATCTTTGGTGGAAGTTGAAGAAAATGGTCCATGACAAGGCTCCAACCTGCAAAGCTGATCTGGCAACAACAATCAGAGAAAGTTGGAGCCAGATTGATGAAGAGTCCTGTGTGACCCTCATTAAGTCCAGGCCCCAGAGACTGCAAGCTGTAATAAAAGCCAGAGGTGGTGCAACAATATACTAGTGATGTGTTGGAGGGTTTTTTTGTTTGTTTGTTTTTCATGATTCCATAATTTTTTCCTCAGAATTGAGCGACTCCATAATTTTTCCCTATGCTTGGTTATAAAAAGTAACCATTACTGACTACCACATTTTTTGTTCTTGATTTCTTTTAGTGTTTCTTAAAGCCAGAAAGTTGCCATTTGAAATGAGCTTACTTTTGTGCCATGTCTGCTTTTTTGTATAAAATTAAACAACTGAATGAACATCCTCCAAGGCCTGTGATTCCATAATTTTTGCCAGGGGTTGTACTGTCTTTTAAGTGTGCTACTTAAACTCTACCCTTTTCTGTCCATACTAACGATACAAAATGGACTACTGCCTGTACCATATGTACCGTGATCCTCTCTACCAGTGCACAGTAAGTGAATCCTTTGGATATTAGGTAGCGATGACTCTAATCTGTTGGTTTTTTTCCTATTTATCTACTGTAGGGTAACTTTAAGAAGCACAGTACATACATTTCCTGACAAGTTGTAAAATTACATGTTTTTTTACAATGTGAAAATTGTTGGTTTAGGTTCTAAAAATACAACTTAAATGGCGTATCATAAGGAGAGCTCTAAAGCTGGAAGGAAATGTTCATTTTCAAATAAATGACTTCTTTTCACCAAATTTATATTGGATACAAGAGGAAAACAAAGTACTTTAGAAAATTGCTACCTCTGGTGATTGTGTGGGTTTAAGAGCCCTAAAAAAAAAAAAAGAAAGAAATCAATAAAGCCCAAAGAAATCCTTAGAGTCTGGAAATGTATAGTAGACATCCAGAAGGGTGGAGCTGTATAAACACTTGTATTAAATAGGAGCGAGGCCACATACGAAAGAGATTAGTTATTGTCAATCCGTGATCTACTTCCAGCTAACGAGTGGCTGATTGTTGATCCTTTTAACTTAAGAAAATAGCCATAGAACTTGTCATGTACCGGGGAGTGTTTTTAAGGCAGTAAATTCTCCATCACTTTTCTCGTCTTGGCAGATGTTTGGATGGTTTTGGCAGATAGGAGCGTCGCTTGGTTTTCGGGGGATTTTATAAATAGATCTCCTTATTTTTTTTTTTTTTTGTCTCCATTTATTCTCTGCCGCACACAATAAAATGCGTGGAGCAAAAATGACCCTATTATAATTACAAGCTTGGATCGTAAAGCTGGTATGGGCAGTAAGTGCGGCCCCCCGTGCACAATTTTGGTTTTACAATGTTATTTTTGGTTACATTTTGATTTAATTATCGGTTTGGATAGTTTGATATATATTCTAGAATAGAAATTCTATTTTCTTTCTTTCCTTTCCTTTCTTTCTTTTTCTTTCTTTCTTTCTTTCTTTCTTTCTTTCTTTCTTTCTTTCTTTCTTTCTTTCTTTCCTTTCTTTCTTTCCTTCTTTCCTTCTTTCCTTTCTTTCTTTCTTTCTTTCTTTCTTTCCTTTCTTTCTTTTCTTTCTTTCCTTTCTTTCTTTTCTTTCTTTCTTTCTTTCTTTCCTTTCTTTTCTCTTTCTTTCTTTCTTTCCTTTCTTTTCTCTTTCTTTCTTTCTTTCCTTTCTTTTCTCTTTCTTTCTTTCTTTCTTTCTTTCTTTCTTTCTCTTTCCTTCTTTCCTTTCTTCCTTTCTTTCTTTCCTTTTTTCCTTTCTTTCTTTCTTTCCCCTAAAATACTTTGCAAGCTTTTATACTCCAAATTTTTGCTATTATTGTATTATTATTATTATTATTATTGTATTTTTTAGGTAAAAAAAAAAGTTCCAGCGATTCACCAATTATACTAGCCTTAGTGCTGATGATATTGTGCCGACCTCAATGTCTCTATTATAATGCTAGTTCTGGTCCTGATGAATACATATATTCTCTGTAGGACGGCTCACAAATAATACTTATAATTAGAGTTGAGCGAATTTTTCGGCAGCGAATATTGCAAAAACAATACACAGCCAAACGTCATAGGAGTCAATGGGAGACAAAATGGACGAATATGTTCGGAATCGATTGTCAAACATACTGTACATTTGGCACGAACAGGGTACTAATATGGCAGAAATATGGCAAATTCAGGTTCGGCGACCGATTCTGAAAATATTCGCTCGACTCTAAGTCACAAGAGGCAACGTGAGTGACGATTATAAAACATATTCTTTAATAAGAATGTTAAAAAATGGCCAATGAACCAATTTGTTTTTTAAATGTGATTTATCTAAAGGATACCCACGTCATGAAATGGACGTATCTCTTCTTGATATCCAAAAGCCAAACTAAAGCAACACATAGAAAATAGTCCAGTATAATGATAGGTACCGCTATGTTTGTACATCATTAATGATGACAATAAATATATCTCGTTAATCCCTAGTAGTGTTGAGCATTCCGATACCGCAAGTATCGGGTATCGGCCGATATTTGCTGTATCGGAATTCCGATACCGAGATCCGATACTTTTGTGGTATCGGGTATCGGTATCGAAACAACATTAATGTGTAAAATAAAGAATTAAAATAAAAAATATTGCTATACTCACCTCTCCGACGCAGCCTGGACCTCACCGAGGGAACCGGCAGCGTTGTTTGCTTAAAATGCGCGCTTTTCCTTCCTTCCGTGACATCACGGCTTCTGATTGGTCGCGTGCCGCCCATGTGGCCGCGACGCGACCAATCACAGCAAGCCGTGACGTAATTTTCAGGTCCTTCTAGGCATTCAGTATTTTAAAATTACGTTCCGGCTTTGTGATTGGTCGCGTCGCAGTCACATGGGCGACGCGACCAATCACAAGCCGTGACGTCACGGGAGGCAGGAGACGCGCGCATTTTAAAATGTGCGCGTGTCCAGCCTCCCGTGACGTCACGGCTTGTGATTGGTCGCGTCGCCATGTTGGCCGCGACGCAACCAATCACAAAGCCGGAACGTAATTTTAAAATACTGAAGGACCTGAAATTACGTCACGGCTTTCTGTGATTGGTTGCGTCGCGGCCAACATGGCGACGCGACCAATCACAAGCCGTGACGTCACGGGAGGCTGGACACGCGCGCATTTTAAAATGCGCGCGTCTCCTGCCTCCCGTGACGTCACGGCTTGTGATTGGTCGCGTCGCCCATGTGACCGCGACGCGACCAATCACAAAGCCGGAACGTAATTTTAAAATACTGAATGCCTAGAAGGACCTGAAAATTACGTCACGGCTTGCTGTGATTGGTCGCGTCGCGGCCACATGGGCGGCACGCGACCAATCAGAAGCTGTGACGTCACGGAAGGAAGGAAAAGCGCGCATTTTAAGCAAACAACGCTGCCGGTTCCCTCGGAGAGGTGAGTATAGCAATATTTTTTATTTTAATTCTTTATTTTACACATTAATATGGTTCCCAGGGCCTGAAGGAGAGTTTCCTCTCCTTCAGACCCTGGGAACCATCAGGGATACCGTCCGATACTTGAGTCCCATTGACTTGTATTGGTATCGGGTATCGGTATCAGATTGGATCCGATACTTTGCCGGTATCGGCCGATACTTTCCGATACCGATACTTTCAAATATCGGATGGTATCGCTCAACACTAATCCCTAGTCATCACAAAAAATTGTTGTATGCAAAAGGATAGGAATAATGGATAGGTGGATATGATAGAAAAATGGGGAAAGAAACAACAATTGTTAAAAGAAGATATCCAAGACTTTAGAAAAAAAGGCATGTAGTTGCTAAGAGTGGCAACTACCTCCGGGTTGTACCCGATGCCGATGATTGACCGCTCCTGCCAGAGATTTAGCTGCTCGTTCTCAACAGAGCAGCAGATTCTCCTCCTGTTGACAGGGTGGGACTACTGGTGTCATGCTGATTGATAGTCGGCTCTCCGCTGCCTATTTGGAGAAAGCCGCCTGTCAATTGACATTCTACCATTAGTCCCGCCCTGTCAATAGGAAGAGAAACCGTCGCTCTGTTGACAAGGAGCAGCTGAATCTCTGGCAGGAGCGGTCAATGACCAACACCGGGTACAACAGAAAGGTAGCCTCCTCTTTTTAGCAACTACATGTCTTTTTTTTTAAAGTCCTGGATATCCCCTTTAAGGTATACTATGTTATGGTATTCCCCAATTACACTATGGAGGAAGATTAAGTGTTTTTTCGGCGCTGCTGGTGGAGTCCCAAGGGAAGGATCCAGGACTCACAGGGGTTGAAGCAGCGCGGTTTTAATATCGTCATGTTTCAAAGTTATCAAACTTCTTCCTCAGGATAAAACCAGGTGGGACTCTACCACCAGCATAGAAAAACCACTTAATCTTCCTCCATGGTACTTGTCCGGTATTACAACCCATGGTTCTGATTTACCAAAGCTTTAACATTGTTGTGGGCTACACAACCCCATCAGATGATCAAACACTCCCTGCTAACATATCTGTTGCTATCAGTTAAGACCCTAGAGTGTATTTTTACTCCCCAGCCCCCGCTGATACCCCCAATCATCAATCATCGCCATAACATTGATTACACTAAAGAGAGATCAAGTATTGAAAAAAGTATAAGGCGCAATCTCACCCATTTTAGTTGGTCCAAACAGGGATGCTCCAGGACAATACTGTATGAGTCTACACTACTATCTCTTTCACCCTTTCTCCTGATGAATCCTGGAACCACAAATTGTGAATTTTATTTTTTTTGCTATTTGTAGCCAATTATGAAACTTACAACATTAATATTTTTCGGTTACTGAGTGACGTCTTCTTTTAAACGTTGAGACGACGTTTGGTGTCATGGTTCCCAATGGCAGGGAAACATCAGAACACAAAAATAACGGACGAGCTCTGGGAGATGGAATCTTGAGCTGACCGTGAGCTAAATCTACCACACAACTAATAATAGCCAGGGAGCATACCTACGACTTCCTAGATGCCACGCGCCAGCCGGAGGACTAACTACGCCTGGTAGAGGAAGGAACAGACCTGGCTTACCTCTAGGGAAATACCCCAAAAGATGATAGCAGCCCCCCACATGTAATAACGGTGAGTTAAGAGGAAAAGACATACACAGTATGAAAGTAGATTTAGCAAAGAGAGGTCCACTTACTAGATAGCAGAAGGATACAAAAGAGGACTTCACGGTCAACTGAAAACCCTTTCAAAAACCATCCTGAAATTACTTTAAGACTCCTGTGTCAACTCATGACACAGGAGTGGCAATTTCAGCCCGCAAGAGCTTCCAGCTACAGAGAATAACAAAAACTGCAAACTGGACAAAAGATACAAAACAAAAGGACAAAGTCCACTTAGCTGATCAGCAGACTAGTAGCAGGAACATGCAACCGAAGGCTCTGGTTACAATGATGACCGGCAAGGAAATGACTGGAGAGCAAGGCTAAATAGGAAACTCCCAAACACTGATGGAAGCAGGTGAACAGAAACAGCAAAGTGCAAACAAGTCACCAGTACCACCAGCAACCACCAGGGGAGCCCAAAAAGCAGATACACAACAGTACCCTCCCCTTAAGGAGGGGGCACCGAACCCTCACAAGAACCGCCAGGGCGATCTGGATGAGCCCTATGAAAGGCACGAACCAAATCCGAGGCATGAACATCAGAGGCAGTTACCCAAGAATTATCTTCCTGACCATAGCCCTTCCATTTAACCAGATATTGAAGTCTCCGTCTGGAAATACGGGAGTCCAAGATCTTCTCTACCACGTACTCCAATTCACCCTCCACCAGCACAGGAGCAGGAGGTTCAGTAGAAGGAACCACCGGTACCTCATATCTCCGCAACAACGACCGATGGAACACATTATGGATAGCGAAAGATGCCGGGAGGTCCAAACGAAAGGAAACAGGGTTAAGAATCTCCAAAATCCTATAAGGACCGATGAACCGAGGCTTAAATTTAGGAGACGAAACCCTCATAGGGACAAAACGGGAAGACAACCACACCAAGTCCCCAACACGAAGGTGAGGACCAACACGACGACGGCGGTTAGCAAACTGCTGAGTCCTCGCCTGGGACAATTCCAAATTATCCACCACTTGTCCCCAAATCCGATGCAACCGGTCCACTACCGCATCCACTCCAGGACAATCCGAAGATTCAACCTGACCAGATGAAAAACGCGGATGAAACCCTGAATTGCAAAAGAAAGGAGAAACCAAAGTGGCAGAACTAGCCCAATTATTAAGCGCAAACTCTGCCAACGGCAGAAAGGCAACCCAATCATCCTGATCCGCAGACACAAAACACCTCAAATAAGTCTCCAAAGTTTGATTAGTTCGCTCCGTCTGGCCATTGGTCTGAGGATGGAATGCAGACGAAAAAGACAAATCAATGCCCAACCTGGCACAGACTGCCCGCCAAAATCTAGACACGAACTGGGTACCCCTGTCAGAAACGATGTTTTCCGGAATACCATGCAAGCGAACCACATTTTGAAAAAACAGAGGGACCAACTCAGATGAGGAAGGCAACTTAGGCAATGGCACCAAATGAACCATTTTAGAAAAACGGTCACACACCACCCAGATGACAGACATCTTCTGAGAAACAGGGAGATCCGAGATAAAGTCCATAGAGATGTGCGTCCAAGGCCTCTTCGGAATAGGCAAGGGCAACAATAACCCACTAGCCCTAGAACAACAAGGCTTGGCCCGAGCACACACATCGCAAGACTGCACAAAAACACGCACATCTCGAGACAGAGAAGGCCACCAGAAGGATCTAGCCACCAAATCTCTGGTGCCAAAAATTCCCGGATGACCTGCCAGAGTAGAAGAATGGACTTCCGAGATGACTCTACTGGTCCAATCGTCAGGAACAAACAGTCTACCAGACGGACAACGATCAGGTCTATCCGCCTGAAATTCTTGCAAAGCACGTCGCAGATCTGGGGAGACAGCAGACAAAACTACCCCATCCTTAAGGACACCAGCAGGTTCAGAATTCCCAGGAGAGTCAGGCTCAAAACTCCTAGAAAGAGCATCTGCCTTCACATTCCTAGAACCCGGTAAGTACGAGACCACAAAATTAAACCGAGAAAAGAACAACGACCAACGTGCCTGTCTAGGATTCAGGCGCCTGGCAGACTCTAAATAAATCAGATTCTTGTGATCAGTCAAAACTACCACCTGATGTCTGGCTCCCTCAAGCCAATGACGCCACTCCTCAAATGCCCACTTCATGGCCAAAAGCTCCCGATTACCAACATCATAGTTTCGCTCGGCGGCCGAAAATTTTCGAGAAAAGAATGCGCAAGGTCTCAGCACCGAGCAGTCGGAACTTTTCTGCGACAAGACCGCCCCCGCTCCGATCTCGGAAGCATCGACCTCAACCTGAAAGGGAAGAGAAACATCAGGCTGGCGCAATACAGGGGCAGACAAAAAGCGGCGCTTAAGCTCCCTAAAGGCCTCCACAGCAGCAGGGGACCAATTGACAACATCAGCACCCTTCTTAGTCAAATCCGTCAGAGGTTTAGCAACGCCAGAAAAACCAGTTATAAATCGACGATAAAAATTAGCAAAGCCCAAGAATTTCTGAAGACTCTTCAGAGAAGTAGGCTGCATCCAGTCATAAATAGCCCGAACCTTGACAGGGTCCATCTCAATAGAAGAAGGGGAAAAAATGTACCCCAAAAAGGAAATTTTTTGAACCCAAAAACACACTTTGAACCCTTTACACACAAAGAATTCTCCCACAAAACCTGAAAAACCCTCCTGACCTGCTGAACATGAGACTCCCAGTCATCAGAAAAAATCAAAATATCATCCAAATACACAATCATAAATTTATCCAAATATTCACGGAAAATATCATGCATTAAGGACTGAAAGACCGAAGGTGCATTAGAAAGGCCGAAAGGCATTACTAAATACTCAAAATGGCCCTCAGGCGTATTAAATGCGGTTTTCCACTCATCCCCCTGCTTAATTCGCACCAAATTATACGCCCCACGAAGATCAATCTTAGAGAACCACTTAGCCCCCCTTATGCGAGCAAACAAATCAGTCAGCAAAGGCAACGGATACTGATATTTGACTGTAATTTTATTCAGGAGTCGATAATCAATACAAGGCCTCAGAGAGCCATCCTTTTTAGAGACAAAGAAAAAACCGGCTCCTAAAGGTGATGACGAAGGACGAATATGTCCCTTTTCCAGGGACTCCTTAATATACTCGCGCATAGCAGCATGTTCAGGTACAGATAGGTTAAACAAACGACCCTTTGGAAATTTACTGCCAGGAATCAGATCTATGGCACAATCACAATCTCTGTGGGGAGGGAGTGAACCAATTTTAGGCTCTTCAAAAATATCACGATAATCGGACAAAAATGCCGGAATCTCAGAGGGAATAGATGAGGAAATGGACACCAAAGGTATGTCCCCATGAACCCCCCGACATCCCCAGCTTAACACAGACATAGCTTTCCAGTCAAGGACTGGGTTATGTGATTGTAACCATGGTAATCTGTTGTGAAATTGGATTTTGGGCTCCCCCGGTGGCCACTGGTGGAATTGAACTGGTGTGCATCATCCCCTCTGTTCACCTGTTTCCATCAGGATGTGGGAGTCGCTATTTAACCTTGCTCCTCTGTCACTTCCATGCCGGTCAACATTGTAATCAGAAGCCTTTCTGTGCATGTTCCTGCTTCTAGACAACTCCCAGCTAAGTTGGACTTTAGTCCTCGTTTGTTTTTGCATTTTGTTCCAGTTCACAGCTGTAGTTTCGTTTCTGTGTCTGGAAAGCTCTTGTGATCTGAAATTGCCACTCTGATGTTATGAGTTAATACTAGAGTCTTAAAGTAATTTCAGGATGGTATTTTGATAGGGTTTTCAGCTGACCATGAAAGTGCCCTTTCTGTCTTCCTGCTATCTAGTAAGCGTACCTCAATTTTGCTAAACCTATTTTCATACTACGTTTGTCATTTCATCTATAATCACCGCCAATATATGTGGGGGCCTCTGTCTGCCTATCGGGGAAATTTCTCTAGAGGTGAGCCAGGACTATATTTTCCTCTGCCAGGATTAGTTAGTCCTCCGGCCGGCGCTGGGCGTCTAGGGATAAAAAACGTAGGCAACGCTACCCGGCTACTGTTAGTTGTGCGGCAGGTTTAGTTCATGGTCAGTTTAGTTTCCATCCTTCCAAGAGCTAGGACTTATGTTTGCTGGGCTATGTTCTCTTGCCATTGAGAACCATAACAGTTTGACCGGCCAAAAAGGGTTAAATTAATTGACAGAGAAAGGAGAGAAAAGAGAAGTCTGCTGAAGATTTTTTTTTTTTTTTTTTCCTTTCCCTTCAGTTCTGAGTGTGCTTGTAATTGAATCTCTTGCAAGTCTGCCTATATTGCAGCCTTTCTCTCTCTCTCTCTCCTTCTAATCCTGGAATGGCTCTGTGTTCACCTGTTTAAAATGGATATTCAGAGTTTAGCTGCAGGTTTGAATAATCTCACCACGAAAGTTCAAAATTTACAAGATTTTGTTGTTCATGTTCCTATATCTGAACCTAGAATTCCTTTGCCTGAATTTTTCTCGGGGAATAGATCTTGCTTTCAAAATTTTAAAAATAATTGCAAGTTGTTTTTGTCCCTGAAATCTCGCTCTGCTGGAGATCCTGCTCAGCAGGTCAGGATTGTGATTTCCTTGCTCCGGGGCGACCCTCAGGATTGGGCTTTTGCATTGGCTCCAGGGGATCCTGCGTTGCTCAATGTGGATGCGTTTTTTCTGGCCTTGGGGTTGCTTTATGAGGAACCTCAGTTAGAGCTTCAGGCGGAAAAGGCCTTGATGTCCCTATCTCAGGGGCAAGACGAAGCTGAAATATACTGCCAGAAATTCCGTAAATGGGCTGTGCTTACTCAGTGGAATGAGTGCGCCCTGGCGGCGAATTTCAGAGAGGGTCTCTCTGATGCCATTAAGGATGTTATGGTGGGGTTCCCTGTGCCTGCGGGTCTGAATGAGTCCATGACAATGGCTATCCAGATCGATAGGCGTCTGCGGGAGCGCAAACCTGTGCACCATTTGGCGGTGTCTACTGAGAAGACGCCAGAGAATATGCAATGTGATAGAATTCTGTCCAGAAGTGAACGGCAGAATTTAAGACGAAAAAATGGGTTGTGCTTCTATTGCGGTGATTCAACTCATGTTATATCAGCATGCTCTAAGCGTACTAAGAAGCTTGATAAGTCTGTTTCAATTGGCACTTTACAGTCTAAGTTTATTCTATCTGTGACCCTGATTTGTTCTTTATCATCTATTACCGCGGATGTCTATGTCGACTCTGGCGCCGCTTTGAGTCTTATGGATTGGTCCTTTGCCAAACGCTGTGGGTATGATTTGGAGCCTCTTGAAACTCCTATACCCCTGAAGGGGATTGACTCCACCCCATTGGCTAGTAATAAACCACAATACTGGACACAAGTAACTATGCGGATTAATCCGGATCATCAGGAGATTATTCGCTTTCTTGTGCTGTATAACCTACATGATGTGTTGGTGCTTGGATTGCCATGGCTGCAATCTCATAACCCAGTCCTTGACTGGAAAGCTATGTCTGTGTTAAGCTGGGGATGTAAGGGGACGCATGGGGACGTACCTGTGGTTTCCATTTCATCATCTATTCCCTCTGAGATTCCTGAATTCTTGACTGAATTTCGTGACGTTTTTGAAGAACCTAAGCTTGGTTCATTACCTCCGCACCGGGAGTGCGATTGTGCCATAGATTTGATTCCGGGTAGTAAATACCCTAAGGGTCGTTTATTTAATCTGTCTGTGCCTGAACATGCTGCTATGCGAGAATATATAAAGGAGTCCTTGGAAAAGGGACATATTCGTCCTTCGTCATCTCCCTTAGGAGCCGTTTTTTTCTTTGTGGCTAAGAAAGATGGCTCTTTGAGACCGTGTATTGATTATCGGCTTTTGAATAAAATCACGGTTAAATATCAATATCCGTTGCCACTGCTGACTGATTTGTTTGCTCGCATAAAGGGGGCCAAGTGGTTCTCTAAGATAGATCTCCGTGGGGCGTATAATTTGGTGCGAATTAAGCAGGGGAATGAGTGGAAGACCGCATTTAATACGCCCGAGGGCCACTTTGAGTATTTGGTGATGCCTTTTGGTCTTTCAAATGCCCCTTCAGTCTTTCAGTCCTTTATGCATGACATTTTCCGTGATTATTTGGATAAATTTATGATTGTGTATCTGGATGATATTTTGATTTTTTCGGATGACTGGGACTCTCATGTCCAGCAGGTCAGGAGGGTTTTTCAGGTTTTGCGGTCTAATTCCTTGTGTGTGAAGGGTTCTAAGTGCGTTTTTGGGGTTCAAAAGATTTCCTTTTTGGGATATATTTTTTCCCCCTCTTCCATCGAGATGGATCCTGTCAAGGTTCAGGCTATTTGTGATTGGACGCAACCCTCTTCTCTTAAGAGTCTTCAGAAATTTTTGGGCTTTGCTAACTTTTATCGTCAATTTATTGCTGGTTTTTCTGATGTTGTTAAACCATTGACTGATTTGACTAAGAAGGGTGCTGATGTTGCTGATTGGTCCCCTGCTGCTGTGGAGGCCTTTCGGGAGCTTAAGCGCCGCTTTTCTTCTGCCCCTGTGTTGCGTCAGCCTGATGTTGCTCTTCCTTTTCAGGTTGAGGTCGACGCTTCTGAAATCGGAGCTGGGGCAGTTTTGTCGCAGAGAAGTTCCGATTGTTCCGTGATGAGACCTTGTGCCTTTTTCTCGCGTAAATTTTCGCCCGCCGAGCGGAATTATGATGTTGGGAATCGGGAGCTTTTGGCCATGAAGTGGGCTTTTGAGGAGTGGCGTCATTGGCTTGAGGGGGCTAGACATCAGGTGGTGGTATTGACTGACCCCAAAAATCTAATTTATCTTGAGTCCGCCAGATGCCTGAATCCTAGACAGGCGCGCTGGTCATTGTTTTTCTCTCGGTGTAATTTTGTGGTGTCCTACCTGCCGGGTTCTAAGAATGTTAAGGCGGATGCCCTTTCTAGGAGTTTTGAGCCTGACTCACCTGGTAACTCTGAACCTACAGGTATCCTTAAGGATGGAGTGATATTGTCTGCCGTTTCTCCAGACCTGCGGCGGGCCTTGCAGGAGTTTCAGGCGGATAGACCTGATCGTTGCCCACCTGGTAGACTGTTTGTTCCTGATGATTGGACCAGTAAAGTCATTTCTGAGGTTCATTCTTCTGCGTTGACAGGTCATCCTGGAATCTTTGGTACCAGGGATTTGGTGGCAAGGTCCTTCTGGTGGCCTTCCCTGTCTCGAGATGTGCGAGGCTTTGTGCAGTCTTGTGACGTTTGTGCTCGGGCCAAGCCTTGTTGTTCTCGGGCTAGTGGATTGTTGTTGCCCTTGCCTATCCCGAAGAGGCCCTGGACGCACATCTCGATGGATTTTATTTCGGATCTTCCTGTTTCTCAGAAGATGTCTGTCATCTGGGTGGTGTGTGACCGTTTCTCTAAGATGGTCCATTTGGTTCCCCTGCCTAAGTTGCCTTCTTCTTCCGAGTTGGTTCCTCTGTTTTTTCAAAATGTGGTCCGTTTGCATGGTATTCCGGAGAATATCGTTTCTGACAGAGGAACCCAGTTCGTGTCTAGATTTTGGCGAGCATTCTGTGCTAGGATGGGCATAGATTTGTCTTTCTCGTCTGCTTTCCATCCTCAGACTAATGGCCAGACCGAGCGGACGAATCAGACCTTGGAGACATATTTGAGGTGTTTTGTGTCTGCAGATCAGGATGATTGGGTTGCTTTTTTGCCTTTAGCGGAGTTTGCCCACAATAATCGGGCCAGCTCTGCCACCTTGGTGTCTCCTTTTTTCTGTAATTCGGGGTTTCATCCTCGATTTTCTTCTGGTCAGGTGGAATCTTCGGATTGTCCTGGAGTGGATGCTGTGGTGGAGAGGTTGCATCAGATTTGGGGGCAGGTAGTGGACAATTTGAAGTTGTCCCAGGAGAAGACTCAGCTTTTTGCCAACCGCCGGCGTCGGGTTGGTCCTCGGCTTTGTGTTGGGGACTTGGTGTGGTTGTCTTCTCGTTTTGTCCCTATGAGGGTTTCTTCTCCTAAGTTTAAGCCTCGGTTCATCGGCCCGTACAAGATATTGGAGATTCTTAACCCTGTGTCCTTCCGTTTGGACCTCCCTGCATCTTTTTCTATTCATAATGTTTTTCATCGGTCATTGTTGCGCAGGTATGAGGTACCGGTTGTGCCTTCCGTTGAGCCTCCTGCTCCGGTGTTGGTTGAGGGCGAGTTGGAGTACGTTGTGGAAAAAATCTTGGACTCCCGTGTTTCCAGACGGAAACTCCAGTATCTGGTCAAATGGAAGGGATACGGTCAGGAGGATAATTCTTGGGTGACTGCCTCTGATGTTCATGCCTCCGATCTGGTCCGTGCCTTTCATAGGGCTCATCCTGATCGCCCTGGTGGTTCTGGTGAGGGTTCGGTGCCCCCTCCTTGAGGGGGGGGTACTGTTGTGAAATTGGATTTTGGGCTCCCCCGGTGGCCACTGGTGGAATTGAACTGGTGTGCATCATCCCCTCTGTTCACCTGTTTCCATCAGGATGTGGGAGTCGCTATTTAACCTTGCTCCTCTGTCACTTCCATGCCGGTCAACATTGTAATCAGAAGCCTTTCTGTGCATGTTCCTGCTTCTAGACAACTCCCAGCTAAGTTGGACTTTAGTCCTCGTTTGTTTTTGCATTTTATTCCAGTTCACAGCTGTAGTTTCGTTTCTGTGTCTGGAAAGCTCTTGTGATCTGAAATTGCCACTCTGATGTTATGAGTTAATACTAGAGTCTTAAAGTAATTTCAGGATGGTATTTTGATAGGGTTTTCAGCTGACCATGAAAGTGCCCTTTCTGTCTTCCTGCTATCTAGTAAGCGTACCTCAATTTTGCTAAACCTATTTTCATACTACGTTTGTCATTTCATCTATAATCACCGCCAATATATGTGGGGGCCTCTGTCTGCCTATCGGGGAAATTTCTCTAGAGGTGAGCCAGGACTATATTTTCCTCTGCCAGGATTAGTTAGTCCTCCGGCCGGCGCTGGGCGTCTAGGGATAAAAAACTTAGGCAACGCTACCCGGCTACTGTTAGTTGTGCGGCAGGTTTAGTTCATGGTCAGTTTAGTTTCCATCCTTCCAAGAGCTAGGACTTATGTTTGCTGGGCTATGTTCTCTTGCCATTGAGAACCATAACAGTAATCCAAGCACCAAAACATCATGTAAATTGTACAACACAAGGAAGCGAATCACCTCCTGATGGTCTGGAGTCATACGCATAGTCACTTGCGTCCAGAATTGTGGTTTATTACAAGCCAAAGGTGTAGAATCAATACCCTTCAGAGGTATAGGGACTTCCAGAGGCTCTAAATCAAACCCACAGCGCCTGGCAAAGGACCAGTCCATAAGACTCAGAGCGGCGCCAGAGTCCACATAGGCATCCACGGTAATAACTGATAATGAACAAATCAAGGTTACAGACAAAATAAATTTGGACTGCAAAGTGCCAATTGAAATAGACTTGTCAACCTTCCTAGTACGCTTGGAGCATGCTGATATAACATGAGCAGAATCACCACAATAAAAGCATAACCCATTTTTACGCCTATAATTCTGCCGCTCGCTTCTGGACATAATTCTGTCACATTGCATTTTCTCTGGCGTCTCATCAGAAGATACCGCCAAATGGTGCACGGGTTTGCGCTCCCGCAAAAGCTGATCAATCTGAATAGCCATTGTCATGGACTCATTCAGACCTGTAGGCGCAGGGAACCCGACCATAACATCTTTAACGGCATCAGAAAGGCCCTCTCTGAAATTTGCCGCTAGGGCGCACTCATTCCACTGAGTAAGTACAGACCATTTACGAAATTTTTGGCAGTATATCTCAGCTTCATCTTGCCCTTGAGAAAGGGCTATCAAAGCTTTTTCAGCTTGAATCTCCAAATTAGGTTCCTCATAAAGCAACCCTAAAGCCAGAAAAAACGCATCCACATTGAGCAACGCAGGATCCCCTGGTGCCAATGAAAATGCCCAATTTTGAGGGTCACCTCGCAGCAAAGAGATTACAATCTTAACCTGCTGGACAGGATCTCCTGAGGAGTGAGGTCTGAGAGAAAGGAATAATTTACAATTATATTTGAAATTCAGAAACCGAGATCTATCTCCGGAAAACACCTCTGGTGTAGGGATTTTAGGTTCAGAAATAGGAGCATGAATAACAAAATCTTGTAAATTTTGCACCTTCGTAGCAAGATTATTAAAACCTGCAGCCAAACTCTGAGGATCCATCTTTAAACAGGTGAGCTCAGAGCCATTCAAGGATTATAAGGAGAGAAAGGCAAAGGCTGTAATTAGAGCTGAAATACAACTGATCCAACTATGGAGCAAGCATAGGGGAAAAAAAAAAAAAAATTTACAGACTTCTTTTTTCTCTCCTTTCTTCTGCCAATAAGTTTAACACGGGCCGGTCATACTGTCATGGTTCCCAATGGCAGGGAAACATCAGAACACAAAAATAACGGACGAGCTTTGGGAGATGGAATCTTGAGCTGACCGTGAGCTAAATCTACCACACAACTAATAATAGCCAGGGAGCATACCTACGACTTCCTAGATGCCACGCGCCAGCCGGAGGACTAACTACGCCTGGTAGAGGAAGGAACAGACCTGGCTTACCTCTAGGGAAATACCCCAAAAGATGATAGCAGCCCCCCACATGTAATAACGGTGAGTTAAGAGGAAAAGACATACACAGTATGAAAGTAGATTTAGCAAAGAGAGGTCCACTTACTAGATAGCAGAAGGATACAAAAGAGGACTTCACGGTCAACTGAAAACCCTTTCAAAAACCATCCTGAAATTACTTTAAGACTCCTGTGTCAACTCATGACACAGGAGTGGCAATTTCAGCCCGCAAGAGCTTCCAGCTACAGAGAATAACAAAAACTGCAAACTGGACAAAAGATACAAAACAAAAGGACAAAGTCCACTTAGCTGATCAGCAGACTAGTAGCAGGAACATGCAACCGAAGGCTCTGGTTACAATGATGACCGGCAAGGAAATGACTGGAGAGCAAGGCTAAATAGGAAACTCCCAAACACTGATGGAAGCAGGTGAACAGAAACAGCAAAGTGCAAACAAGTCACCAGTACCACCAGCAACCACCAGGGGAGCCCAAAAAGCAGATACACAACAGTTTGGCATTGATACCAATTTTGTGTGCATATCACTCTTTGATCGCTTATTATTACGTTTTTCAGGGAGGTGAAGTCAACCAAAAAAAGCATCATTATGGAATTATATTTTTTTTCTTTTTACGGTGATTACCGATTGGGTTAATAATTTCATATTTTATCCACTTTCCGACCTTAGACGTATAGGTACGTTCAAGGTCGCCTACCCGTGTTTACTGCGGGCACCGGCGATGAGCCCGCATCTTTTCTGGCACATGTCAGCTGATTTCGTACTTAACAGCCACGGGTGGAATAGTGATCCACCCGCGGCTGTTAACATGTTAAATGCTGCTGTCAATTTCTGACAGCGGCATGTTACATGATCATGCCTGAAGTGCATTCCCAAACACCGCCCATCGGCTCCAGTGTCACATGATTGTCTGTCACCCCGATGGGTTGGCATGACAACCTGGGGTCTGCAGGAAACCCCTGTGGTTGTCATAGCCGGAGAGCTGTGAGCACCGCCCAGCGGTTGGCACTTATAGCATGTGAGCATTTTAGCTACATAGAGTAGGGCTGTGTGTAGCACAAGTGATTGCCATTGCCTAAGAATAACACAGGCATTTAAATGGTTACTATCTGCGTGTTATACTAATACTATCCCAGGTACTATTGATAAAATAATATCATGCACAATACCTCTATAATAATTCCAGTCCTAGTGCTGATGTCATAGCGCCAGCGACAAAGTGTTGAAATAATATTGTCAGCCACAGTGCCTGTAAAATAATGATAGTCCCAGCACACATAGTGCTTTTTTAAGAGCCGTTATATGAATCCTATCTCTAGCATTATTAGTATTGATATAACAGTGCCAACCACAGTACCTCTATATTAAGAAGAAACCTGGTGCTAATGTGATAGTGCTAAATACATCGTTTCCCGTCCCAGTGATCTCACAGTACGTCTATGGTAATATTATCCTTAATGCTATTGTAAGAGTAGTGCGTAGTGCCCTAATAATAATGACAGCCATGTATTAGTGCCAGTTACAGGTCCTCTGTAAAAATATCAGTCTCATTGCTAATGTGATGTTTTATGTGTGTTTGCAAACTTTTTTTGGCTTTCTTTTTTATTACTTTTTTTATTCCCTGTGCTTTTATTTCTAGCCTATTAGAAAATGTATGAAAAACACCAAACCTAGAGCATGCAGTGTTACAAAAAAATAAAAACAGCTACTATCAGATTACATACAAAAACCTGCTGACAGATTCCCTTTAACACCTTAATCCCATATGACGTACTATCCCGTCGAGGTGACCTGGGACTTAATTCCCAGTGACGGGATAGTATGTCATATGCGATCGGCCGCGCTCCCGGGGGGAGCGCGGCCGGGTGTCAGCTGATTATCACAGCTGACTTCCGGCACTAAAAATATAAATGAGATATCGCTGTAATCATACTGACCCGAAGAATAAAACTGCTTTATCAATTTTACCAAACGTGGAACGGTATAAATGCCTCCCCCAAAAGAAATTCATGAATAGCTGGTTTTTGGTCATTCTGCCTCACAAAAATCGGAAAAAAAAAAGTGATCAAAAACTGTCACGTGTCCGAAAATATTACCAATAAAAACGTCAACTCGTCCCGCAAAAAACAAGACTTCACATGACTCTGTGGACCAAAATAATGGAAAAATTATAGGTCTCAAAATGTGGAGGCGCAAAAACTTTTTTGCTATAAAAAGCGTCTTTTAGTGTGTGACAGCGGCCAATCATAAAAATCCGATATAAAAAACGCTATAAAAGTAAATCAAACCCCCCTTCATCACCCCCTTAGTTAGGGAAAAATAATACAATTTAAAAAATGTATTTATTTCCATTTTCCCATTAGGGCTAGGGTTAGGGTTAGGGCTAGGGCTAGGGTTAGGGCTAGGGTTAGGGCTAGGGTTAGGGTTAGGGCTAGGGTTAGGGCTAGGGTTGGAGCTAAAGTTAGGGTTAGGGTTGGGGCTAGGGTTAGGGCTAGGTTTGGAGCTAAAGTTAGGGTTAGGGTTGGGGCTAAAGTTAGGGTTAGGGTTGGGGCTAAAGTTAGGGTTAGGGTTGGGGCTAAAGTTAGGGTTTGGATTACATTTACGGTTGGGATTAGGGTTGGGATTAGAGTTAGGGGTGTGTCAGGGTTAGGGGTGTGGTTAGGGTTACCGTTGGGATTAGGGTTAGGGGTGTGTTTGGATTAGGGTTTCAGGTAGAATTGGGGAGTTTTCACTGTTCAGGCACATCAGGGGCTCTCCAAACGTGACATGGCGTCCGATCTCAATTCCAGCCAATTCTGCGTTGAAAAAGTAAAACAGTGCTCCTTCCTTTCCGAGCTCTCCCATGCGCCCAAACAGGGGTTTACCTCAACATATGGGTATCAGCGTACTCGGGACAAATTGGACAACAACTTTTGGGGTCGAAGTTCTCTTGTTATCCTTGGGAAAATAAAAATTTGGGGGGCTAAATATCATTTTTGTGGGAAAAAAAGATTTTTTATTTTCACAGCTCTGCGTTGTAAACTGTAGTGAAACACTTGGGGGTTCAAAGTTCTCACAACACATCTAGATAAGTTCCTTGGGAGGTCTAGTTTCCAATATGGGGTCACTTATGGGGGGTTTGTACTGTTTGGGTACATCAGGGGCTCTGCAAATGCAATGTGATGCCTGCAGACCAATCCATCTAAGTCTGCATTCCAAATGGCGCTCCTTCCCTTCCGAGCTCTGCCATGCACCCAATCAGTGGTTCCCCCCCACATATGGGGTATCAGCGTACTCAGGACAAATTGGGCAACAACTTTTAGGGTCCAATTTATCCTGTTACCCTTGTGAAAATACAAAACTGGGGGCTAAAAAATAATTTTTGTGAATAAAAAAGAATTTATTTTCACGGCTCTGTGTTATAAACTGTAGTGAAACACTTGGGGGTTCAAAGCTCTCAAAACACATCTAGATAACTTCCATAGGGGGTCTACTTTCCAAAATGGTGTCACTTGTGGGGGGTTTTAATGTTTAGGCACATCAGGGGCTCTCCAAACACGACATGGTGTCCCATCTCAATTCCAGTCAATTTTGCATTGAAAAGTCAAATGGCGCTCCTTCCCTTCCAAACTCTGCCATGCACCCAAACAATGGTTTACACCCATATATGGGGTATCAGCGTACTCAGGACAAATTGCTCAACAATTTTTGGGGTCCAGTTTCTTCTCTTACCCTTGGGAAAATAAAAAATTGGGGGTGAAAAGATCATTTTTGTGAAATAATATGATTTTTTATTTTTACGGCTCTGCATTATAAACTTCTGTGAAGCATTTGTTGGGTCAAAGTGCTCACCACACATCTAGATAAGTTCCTTAAGGGGTCTACTTTCCAAAATGGTGTCACTTGTGGGGGTTTCAATGTTTAGGCACATCAGGGGCTCTCCAAACGCAACATGGCGTCCCATCTTAATTCCAGTCAATTTTGCATTGAAAAGTAAAATGGCGCTCCTTCCCTTCCGAGCTCTGCTATGCGCCCAAACAGTGGTTTACCCCCACATATGGGGTATTGTCGTACTCAGGACAAATTGCACAACAACTTTTGTGATCTAATTTTTTCTCTTACCCTTGGGAAAATAAAAAATTGAGGGCGAAAAGATCATTTTTGTGAAAAAATATGATTTTTTATTTTTACGGCACTGACTGCATTATAAACTTCTGTGAAGCACTTGTGTGATAGAAATATATATATATATCATGTAGATCTCACTTGCATGTATATAATCATATACAGTATACTCATATACTCACAGCTAATATATACATTATAATCAATGGCTTAAAATGGCTGACATAAACTGACATATTGTATGGGGTTTTCCACTCAAAAGCGGAATAACGCCAGATGTATTAAGTGCTGATCAGATGTTTCAACTTTGTCCTTGTTGCAGAGCTACATTTTAGTTGCTTAATCAGCAGTCATATGAGCGTTAATCACAATATTCCATATATGTTTAGATAACCAATGACAGAGGAGCTAGACAATATGGTAATTAACTAACCACCCCTAACAACCCCTAACCACTCCTTTCTATATGCTATCATAAAAACTATGTATGTACAATAAAGTATCAGTATTGATGGAATGTTATGGACACAACAATGCTTGTGCATGTCTCATTTCTTGAGCGCTCAAAATACTCAGTCTTATTGGGAGCGGCCGCAGCACGCACAGGGATAAATTTATCCAACCCAAATTTCCATAACAAATGGCCCCCAACAGCGAGGCAAGGAACGAAACGCACGGGATCCTGCTGACCGGAGAGACTGAGGTTTTGGCCACGGCCTTGGTTCACGGGACGGAGACTGCGCAGCTCCATAAGTAAGGTAAGAAAATGTTATCATCTTACCTGAAAGTCCCCTGTGCCCAGTCCGGGTCTATGCCTCTTGCCGGTCAGGTGTGGTCACCACTGCATTTCCCAGGTAGTGTAAAAAGTCCGAAGCCTGAATCCAAACCCTGGGATGTGTGTCTGCTGTGTGCCGTGTATGTGTTCTGTGTTTGTGTAAGATCCGGGAGAAGGAAGGAAAAGTGACTTTTGTTTGTGGTGGCTGGGTAACAGATAGCAGGAGGTCAAATCGCTGAATAAGCTATCACAGATTCCCATGCAATAGGAGAGACAGGAGGTCTCGGGATAGGCAGTTCCATGATCCAGGTTCGGATGGTGATAGCTTTGAGGGCTGCCACAGATTCCCGTAGCCGGCGGCCAATCAGGATGACCGGAGCGGAGGGTGGTAGAACCCGGCATATGCGTGCCCAGTGCGATTGATAGTTGTCTGTTCCCAGTGCAACCTGCACGTGTCACAGAATTAAAGGGGCATCTCCCGGATTGTCTATCTGTATCTGTTTCTGTTTTGTTCAATTCATGTATTGCTGCTTTAAGCGCATACAATTGTAAAGAAAGTTTTTTTTCTTTTCTCTCTCTCTTATGAACTTCCTCTTTTCCAGCTGCTGTAGCAGAGATGCATTGTAAATCACACTGTTACATCTGTTTTTTTTCTGCCTGTTTCTACAATACTAGCTATGTGTAGCTATTTGTGAAGAAATGAAACAAATTGTATCTATCATTTTTGGTGCGACATACGTGTTTTCAGATACGTGATTTTAGTGACATTGGATACAATAGCATAAGAAAAGGGGAAGTGTGTGTGTCTAACTGCGTTGAGCGCAGAGAGAGGGGAGAAATATATATATATAGTTTTTTTTTTACTCTTTTGAAAGTCTTTATTGTTTTTTTATATATTTTTTTTAAAGGTTTTTTTTAAAGTTTTTTTTAAGTTTTCCAAAGTTTTTTCTTTTGTATCAAAATGTTTGCGTTTTTGATCATTTTTTTTTTTTTTGGGAGTTTTATATACTCATTTTTAGAAGATTTTTTTTTTTTTTAAGTGTTGTTTTCTTTTTCCTTTTTGTGTGTTTTTCATTTCATTTTTTTTGTTTTTGCCATGGGGAATAAAGTGGCCAAGCAACAGGAGAGTCTTTTTATTTCCTGATAAGAAAACGGCCCCCCAGATAGTGATAGTGGCAGAACACGAAGGTGTTAAGTATGTGAAGAATTTTGGAAGGTATAAAGTATGTGAAATTCATAAGAATGGCAGACTTCAAGCTGCGGAGAGACATGACGTAGAAAGGAAAATAAGGGAAGTTAGCTGATGTTAAATTGGTCAATGCTAATACATGGTATGAAGTGGCAGCAGAGCTTACATCGTTTAGGTGGTACAGAAAGTTATGTGAGCAAACCAGGAAGTGATTTTTGTGTGTATAAGACGGGAAATATTGGATCTGCGCAGTCTGCTTTTAGCAGAATCCATGGTATAGGTAGTTATTTTGGCACAGTATGTGGTGCGCCCCGTCCCTCCCTACAGGGAGAAGGCATACTTGCTCCACTCTATTGTTCTCGTTCTTCTCTATCCTCCTTTTTCTCTGTCACTCTTTCTCTCCTCATTCTTCTCTCTCACTCTCCTTTCCTCTCCTCTTTCTCCACACTTTTCTCTCTCTCCCTCTCTCTCTCCCCTCCACACCTTCCATCTTCTCCTCTCTCTCTCTCTTCACCTCCTTCTGCACACCCTGATTCTCCCCGTTTCTCTTTACCACACCATTCTATCTCTCTCTCTTTCTTCTCATTCTCCTTCTCCGCACCTCTTTCCTCCTTCTTCACTCATCTCCACATTATCTCTCTCCTTCTTCTATTCCTTTTTTTCTCACTCATCAACCCCTCCTTCTTCTTCTTCCTCTTTCTTCCTCATCGTTGCCGGCTGGGCCAATGCCCAATTCAAACAATGTGGTGCTTACAGCACAAGGTTCCCCTTCTATGCCCCTGGTACAGTCCTATCACAACTATTCCTCTGATGAAGATGAAGAGGGAACATCATACATGCTGTCCAGTACTAGGAAAAGAAACCCACAGGCACCAAGAATGCAGGGGCAGATAGAGGCACCACCATTACACTATGTGCACTCCACCCCAAGTCAGGTGACAATTTTCCAGACCCAGGGATGCATCCCATGCCATTTTACCGAAGAATGTAGCAGAACCAGCGAACATATGCAGCCACCTGGAATGATCTCTGGGCCATAAATTGAAATAGAAGCAGGCGATGCACTCTGGCCAATCATGAAGGAACAATTCAAACTTCCAGCAGAATTAGATGTACATGCTTGGGAGTCAGTGCCACAGCTAATTGAACAGCTCAAGAGAGTGGGCCGAAGGCAGATTGGCAGGATGAGCCCTCGGCTTACGGGACATGAGCCAAGAAAAGACAGCGTCTGTAAAGAAGTTTCATGGCAGAGTAACGCAAGTATTCCAAGACTTGGGCTTCACCATTCATGACCAGATACACAGGCAAATGTTGGTACAGGCCTTTGTGCATGGACTGAGACAACCAATCAGGAAACCACTGATAGGGGCTAGGCCTGAGAACAGGTCAATAGCAGTGGACTGACCCAGCAAAATGGTTTATGTGCGCCTAGGAGACTGTTTATTGCCGATTGTCACCAAAACTGCCACCATTATAGCACCACAAAGAGCGCGAAGAAGGAAATGGGTTCTGTGCTGCTGAGAATGCCAGAAGGGGAGCCAGAGGTGAAGATGCTGCAAAGTGCCGATCGACACACCGGAAGAACCGCTGCAGACTCCGGAGAGGAGACACCGACCTCAATAAGGTTAGCAAAGGGGAGAAGCTATGTCAGACCAGGGGTAAGAAGTGATGGCAGATGCAGCCGCAGCCCCTGTAATGCCCCAAGACCTTGGGTTGGATGCAGCCGCCGGTCTCATGGCACCCCCGGGCCTTGCCACGAATGCACCTGCAGGCCCCATCTTACCACCGCAGCTTCAATCAGCAGGCCGGACCCCGCTGCCGCTACAGTACCCATCATGCCGTTGTCCACAGTAGCCAAAGGGATTGAGTCCCAACCAGGGGTGCAGAAGACAGCCCCTCTCATGATGACCACTGACCTGGAAGCGCAACCACCCTACAAAGGCAGAAGAAGTGTCAAGTGTTACATCTGTGGCAAGTTTGGCCATTTCCAGGACCAGTGCAAAACACCCACGCCCCCGAAGAGACTGGACCCATGCAACCCAAGAGTTGGTCCAGAGAAACAGGTCAAGGAAGAAGTGCAGAAAGCAGTGAAGTACCCTGTCCATAGGACAGGGCCAAGCAATCCAGGTCCGCAAGACACTACGCTCCTGACATGTAAACCTTCATCTGCAAGACCAATACCTCAAATTACCCTTAAAGTGGATGACGTTGTCAGATCCAATGTGGTGCAGCCAGAAGTGTGATGACACCTGTGGAACTCGCTGATCCCACCTGCTTATCAGAATCCTCTATGCCTCGCATGGGCATTGATGGTCAAGTCAGACATTCTCAGCTTACAAAGTCACTGAGCGTGTGCACTCAGCCAGGACACTCTATCCTGCCCCAGTTTGTGGTGTCAAGGACCTTCCACTCAACCTGCTGGGAGCGAACCTACTGCAGAAGCTGAAGGCAACCACAGTGTTCCAGGAAGATGGGACAGTGACACTTTCTTCATCCCTGACCCAAGAAGAGTCATGCTGGCGGCCCTACAAGAACAATAAACAACCGGTGAGGCCTACTCAAGGAGGTATTGGACGTAGTACCAGAAAGTCTATGGTCTGAGGGACCCCAGGATGTGAGAAAACCTCAAGTTGCCCCAGTACGGGTGTCACTCAAGCCAGATACCCCGTACCCTCGTAGGGCCCAGGCCAGGCCTAGAGTCAAGCTGCCTCTTACCAACTGAAGGTCTACCTGGAAATAGGAATCATTGTTCCTTGCACATCGCCTTGCAATACCCCGCTTTTCCCGGCCAAGAAAAAGACTGTAAAAGGAGAGCCAGCAAAGTTCAGAATATTACATGACCTGAGAGCTGTGAATGACGTCACGGTGTTTGAAACTCCAATTGTGCCGAATCCGCACACTCTGCTCTCAAATGTGCCTGCCACAGCAAAAGTGTTCACAGTGACCGACCTGGCTAATGCTTTCTCCAGTGTTCCCCTTCATCCGGAAGACCAGTTCCTGTTTGCCTTAATGCACCAGGGGGGACACCACACATGGACAGTGATGCCACAGTGGGCCCAGAACAGCCCTTCACAGTTCACCAAAGCAATGTCCACAGTCCTCACCAACTGGGTCACAGAACAAGCAGAAGTAACCCTGCTACAATACATGGACAATCTACTCCTTTGTGCAGTTGACTTTGACACGTGTAAAGCCCATTCCTTGTATCTCCTACTCTACCTGGCAGAGCAGCACTGCAAGATCTCAAAGAACAAAGTCCATTGGTGTATGAAGCGAGTTACGTTCCAGAGACACTGTATTGCTCACCGGGCGAAACACCTGACAGATGACCGGAAGACCACAGTGGAGAAGATAGTTCCTCCAACAACTCCAAAGGTGCTACAGGCCTTCCTTGGTCTAGTTTCGTATTGCAGAGCCTGGATCCCTGATGCTTCCGTCCTAATGCAGCCTCTGTGTGAATACGTCAGCGTGA
The DNA here is from genome assembly GCF_051348905.1 of Ranitomeya variabilis. Classification (NCBI taxonomy): domain Eukaryota; kingdom Metazoa; phylum Chordata; class Amphibia; order Anura; family Dendrobatidae; genus Ranitomeya; species Ranitomeya variabilis. Next base: position 748,306,573 of record NC_135234.1, on the reverse strand, counting down.
CCCCGTTCCTCCAGACAGATGTGGCCTTCAGTTCGTTCAAGAAGTTAAAAGGTTCTGTAGCCTCAGCGCCAGCACTAGGCCTATCTGACTACGAGAAGCCATTCCGTCTCTACTTGATGAGAAAAGAAGGCCTTGCTACTGGAGTCCTGACGCGGCTTCAGGGGGGAAAGCAGACTTTTGGACTACTTTTCAGCTCGCCTGGATCCAGTTGCAAGGGGAGCCTCTTCCTCCCGCTTGAGAGCAGCAGTTGCAGCACACGCCCTCCTGGACAGGACTACTGACATCAGTGGAAAGACAATTGGAAATCCTGGCTCTGCATGACATCTCAGCAATCCTCAACCAAACCCAGCTAAAATATCTCTCCACCGCCAGGCATCTTCGCCTCCAGTGCTCTCTACTCCTGCCCGACAATGTCACCATCTCCAGATGCACAGTCCTCAACCCATCTACTCTACTCCCACTCCCAAGGGGGGGTACAGATATGGACCCTCAGATAAAAAGTCTGATCAAAATCTGCATGATACTTTCTGCAGGGATCTGAATTTGCTCCAGACGGATGACCATGATTGCTTCAGCATCATGCAACAGGAAACAGAAGGACTACCCAAGGTGGCAGAAGAGCCACTGACCAATCCAGAGTTGATCCTCTATGTGGATGGCTCCAGATTTGCAGATGATGAAGGAAGATTCCACACGGGATGTGCAGTGACCAGCAATCAAGAGATCCTGTGGTCCAGAAGTCTGCCGCCCAGTCTGTCAGCCCAGGAAGCAGAACTGATAGCAATGATGAAGGCCTATCAGATGGCAGAAGACAAGACTGAGATAATGTATACTGATTCAAGGTACTCGCATGGCATAGCACACGACTTCGGACCCATCTGGGCTGCAAGGGACTTCATCACAGCAAGCGGAACAACCGTGAAGCATCATGGAGCCATTAAGGACCTGCTGAACGCACTTCAACTTCCAAAAGTGGTGGCAGTACTAAAAGTCAAAGCGCATGGAAAACTAAGCACAGTAGAGGCACGAGGCAACAACATGGCGGATATGGCAGCCAAAAGAAGCAGTCAAGGGAAGACAATATGGAAAAGTGGGAGAGGTCGTAGAGCCGGACGGCTACTACATGACAACTGAAGACAAGAAACCTGACCAAATGACATCCTGTGATCTGCTCAAAAAGCTGCAAGAGCAAGCCCCAAAGGACAAGAAGGAATGCTGGATGCGAAAGAGAGCAACACATGAAGAAGGAAGGTTATACTCAATGGACTACAAACCCTGTTTACCCCGAAGCATGTACCCTATGGTGGTCCAGTGGGCACATGGGCCCACACACAGATTAAAGACACAGATGAATGATCCGATTGGTGCTTACTGGTTCGCTCCAGGGATCTCCACCCTAACAGCCAAGTTCATAAACAGCTGCCTGGCCTGTGGCAAATGCAACCCTGGAAGAATGGAGAAAGTTCCCATACATCATCTTGCCAGACCACCGTACCCCTTCCAGAGGATCCAGATAGACCACATCCAAATTCCACCAAGTGGAGGTTTCAAATATGCCCTTGTGGTTATGGACGTGTTCTCAGGATGGCCAGAAGCTTTCCCAGTGAGGAACCAGTCAGCAAAGACTACTGCAAAGAAGCTACTCTCAGAGATGAGATATGCAGCTATGGGGTCCCAGAAGTGATAGAGAGTGACCAGGGACCCGCATTCACAGGAAATCTCACACGAGAGATCTAGTCAGCAGTAGGGTCAGACTTAGGCCTACACACTCCCAATCACACTACTCAATGTTAGGCACACTCCCAGAGGCCCAGAAAAGCTGTTACCATATGAAATTTTATTTGGGTCTAGTCCCAGGTTAGGGGTATCCTTTCCCTCAGCAGCTGATTATGCAATATGATACTTTGTCTGCTTATGTAAGTTGAACTCACCAAGAAACTTGCTAACATCCATTCTCGAGTTTTTTTCTTCATTGCCAGATCCAGATTCAGTGTCCGGTATGCACTCCTTGAAGCCAGGAGACTGGGTGTGGGTGAAAAAGTTTGTAAGGAGAACACCACTCGATCCCAGATTTGATGGTCCTGTTCAAGTGCTGCTGATGACACCAAACTTTGTGAAACTGGAGAGAAGACCCGCTTGGATCTACTCATCGCATTGCAAGAAAGCTCCCCTACCAGAAGATGACACCCAAGCCAGAATGATGTTGTGGATGCCCTGCCTGACGGAATAGATGACCTACCTGATAAAGACTACACATTGCATACTACACATGCTATTGACTAAGAGACTGATTGCAACGAACCCCCATTAGGGACAGATCTCCTGACCGCCCATTTGCGAAAAGTCTGTACGGAGTGGGGCGCAGGCGTTAGGCTTGTGTCAGTTCACCGACAGCACAAAAGAGTTGCAGCACTTTGGGACAGGAGGCTAGGATTGGGGCAAGTGATATCTAAGGGGGCTTGTGATAGAAATATATATATCATGTAGATCTCACTTGCATATATACTCCTCTATAATCATATATACTCATATACTCACAGCTAATATATACATTATAATCAATGGCTTAAAATGGCTGACATAAACTGATATAAGCCAGACAGATTGTATGGGGTTTTCCATCTCAAAAGTGGAACAACGCCAGATGTATTAAGTGCTGATCAGATATCTCAACTTTGTCTTTGTTGCAGAGCTACATTTTAGTTGCTTAATCAGCAGTCATATGAGCGTTAATCACAATATTCCATATATGTTTAGATAACCAATGACAGAGGAGCTAGACAATATGGTAATTAACTAACCACCCCTAACAACCCCTAAACACTCCTTTCTATATGCTATCATAAAAACTATGTATGTACAATAAAGTATCAGTATTGATGGAATGTTATGGACACAACAATGCTTGTGCATGTCTCATTTCTTGAGCGCTCAAAATACTCAGTCTTATTGGGAGCGGCCGCAGCACACACAGGGATAAATTTATCCAACCCAAATTTCCATAACACTTGTTGGGTCAAAGTGCTCACCACACATCTAGATAAGTTCCTTAAGGGATCTACTTTCCAAAATGGTGTCACTTGTGAGGGGTTTCAATGTTTAGGCACATCAGGGGCTCTCCAAACGCAACATGGCGTCCCATCTCAATTCCAGTCAATTTTGCATTGAAAAGTAAAATGGCGCTCCTTTCCTTCTGAGCTCTGCCATGCGCCCAAACAGTGGTTTACCCCCACATATGGGGTATCAGCATACTCAGGACAAATTGTACAACAACCTTTGGGGTCCATTTTCTCCTGTTACCCTTGGTAAAATAAAATAAATTGGAGCTGAAATAAATTTTGTGTGAAAAAAGTTAAATGTTCATTTTTATTTAAACATTCCAAAAATTCCTGTGAAACACCTGAAGGGTTAATAAACTTCTTGAATGTGGTTTTGAGCACCTTGAGGGGTGCAGTTTTTAGAATGGTGTCACACTTGGGTATTTTCTATCATTTAGACCCCTCAAAATGACTTCAAATGAGATGTGGTCCCTAAAAAAAATGGTGTTGTAAAAATGAGAAATTGCTGGTCAACTTTTAACCCTTATAACTCCCTAACAAAAAAAAAATTTGGTTCCAAAATTGTGCTGATGTAAAGTAGACATGTGGGAAATATTACTTATTAAGTATTTTGCATGACATATATCTGTGATTTAAGGGCATAAAAATTCAAATTTGGAAAATTGTGAAATTTTAAAAATTTTCGCCAAATTTCCATTTTTTTCACAAATAAACGCAAGTTATATCGAATAAATTTTACCACTATCATGAAGTACAATATGTCACGAGAAAACAATGTCAGAATCGCCAAGATCCGTTGAAGTCTTCCAGAGTTATAACCTCATAAAGAGACAGGGGTCAGAATTGTAAAAATTGGCCCGGTCATTACCGTACAAACCACCCTCGGGGCTTAAGGGGTTAAATTCCACAGAAATCTCCTTTAATAGATGGGGGGTGTATGGGCATGAATATGGCTGTAAGTTAAGGCTGGAAAACCCCATTAAACATGTATTGTAAAAAAATATATATATTCTCGGAATTATACATATCTCCATATTTATTCGTTACCCGAGTCAAACTGTATCAGCTGTAAATATTCTCCCATTATTATCAGGACGCACTTAGAGCAATATTTTTCCATTGTCATCTTTATAAGAGACAGTATGCATATTATATAGGAAAATTGTGTCATTTACATAGACTGGTAATTGTCTGGACAGTACTATGTTACCAAACTCAATTACTGTCTTTCCATGTAAGAAAAAAAAAATTCTATCCCATGACTGAAAATTCCAGTGAAATGTAAAAGTGACATTACAATGTTTAACATTTGAAAAAGAATAAAGGAGCTTGGTAATAATAAAATTTTAATGCAACCCAGCTTTCATTTCCCAAGAGCATGGTTCTGAAGTTGTAACCACTTGCCCTTGGGAAAGAACATTATTTTAGATTATTCATACTATTTTATCTATGGTGGGTTTTTAACTCTTGGAGGTTTAGAATCCAAGAATGCCACAACGTAAAATTCATTCAGGGCTTGAAAAAAATTACATTATATATATATATATATATATATATATATATATATATATATATATATATATATATATATATATATATATATATATATATATATAATATGTTTTCTTTGATTTCTTGCATATTATTTTTGGTAGTTTAAACTTTTTGAAGATTATACTATTTTAAATATTTAAAATATTAGCATTAAATGTCTCATTATTTTTTATTTCAGCTTTGACTTTCTGTGCCTGTTTGTGCTTTAGGGCAGCGATATAGGGTCTTTTTTAAGCACAAGTTGGACTAACTATGCAAATGTTAGTTTCATTGTCTTATTAATTTGACTTTAATAATTTGATTTTGAAGGGACAACCACTCTGCCACCAAAAATAATTGATATATATATATTATTTATGTAACATTCCCGAGTAAGTGGTGATTAGAGCAGTTATTTTATTGTGAATGTTTTGTAAAATAGAATGTGTTATTGAAAGCACCAGATTTTTATATTATTTCATGTCCCCTCTTGCCCTTTACTTTTATAGTTTTGAATATAATATTATTTTAGAAAATATTTCATTATACTGTATAAAATATAAATATATATATACATAAATATATATATATTATAATCTACAGTAAAGTGAAAAAATATGTTTTTTATTCTACTGTATAGTGCATCGTGTGTGTGTGTGTGTGTGTGTGTGTGTGTGTGTGTGTGTGTGTGTATATATATATATATATATATATATATATATATATATATATACACGAGGGGTGTTCATTAAAGATTTCCCCTGACCCACTTCCTGTGGGCAGAGAGCAATGAAACTTGGCACAGTTATTAGTACTTCTCTACATAGGTGCCTCCTAGTGGGACACACTTCTCCCATCTCTTTAAGCAACTGTAAACGCCTCGCTTGTAGAGATCGACAGGTTGCTCCAAAAGCAATGTTGTGACTTCGGAAATCAGAGTCTCCTCATCTGGAAAATGCTTGCCCTTCAAAAATAACTTCATTGTTGGAAAGAGGTGGAAGTCCGATGGTGCATGGTCGGATGAATAAAGGGGATGGGGTAGAATTTCAGAGCCTCAGGAGCATGCTTCCAACATTTGGGCAACATGTGAGTTGTGAACTGGTACATTGTCTTGCAGAAGGCGGACACCTTTGGTGAGCATGTCATGTCTCTTGGTTTTTATGGCCTCCCGCAATTTCTGCAGCAGTGAAGCATAGTATGCCCCAATGATCCTGGTACCCTTTGCTAGGAAATCCATCAATGCAACTCCATGCTGGTCCCAAAATACTGTGAACATGACCTTGCCTGCCGAGAGTTGGGCATGTGCCTTCTTTGGAGGCGGTGACTCATGATGCTTCCATTGCATCGACTGGACTTTAGTCTCAGGATAATAGTGATGGACCCAGATTTCATCCTTTGTGATCAGTCTATTGAAAAAGTCCTCCTGGTTTACATGGCACATCGTCAATAGAGCCTGAGAACATTCGACTCGTTCCTGCTTCTGGAAAGATGTGAGCAGCCGGGGAACCCAGCGAGCAGATACCTTATGCATATGAAGTTGGTCTTGGATGATTTTTTCTATGGACCCCACACTAGTCTAGACATCTTGGGCTAGGTGTTGAATGGTTACGCGACAATTTTCCAAAATGGCAACCTCCATTGCTGGATGGTGTGTTCATCAATAGCAGAGTGGGGTAGTCCTGGAATTGGAGCTGTTTGCACCAAAGTCTGACCACATTTGAATTGACAATGCCAGTTCTTGACTACATCATATGATGGGGATCATCACCATAAGCCTCTTTCATCTCATCTAACATCTCCTTTGGTGTGCGGCCTTTCAAGTAAAGGAATTTGATGACTGCTCTGCATTCCACTGGGTCAATTATCAAACCTCACACCATTTCAGCACCTGTAAAATCAAGACCGTTATCAGTTCTGAGTTGCAAATTGGAATGTATGGTATAGAGACGTACCCGTATGTACTCGAGTATAAGCCGACCCGAATATAAGCCGAGACCCCTAATTTTGCCACAAAAAACTGGGAAAATGTATTGACTCGAGTATAAGCCTAGGGTGGGAAATGCAGCAGCTACTGGTAAATTTCAAAAATAAAAATAGATACCAATAAAAGTAAAATTAATTGAGACATCAGTAGGTTAAATGTTTTTTGATATGCATATTGAATCAGGAGCCCCATATAATGCTCCATACAGTTCATGATGGGCCCCATACGATGCTCCATATTAAAATATGCCCCATATAATGCATCATAAAAGATTAATGATGGCCCCATAAAATGCGCCATAGAATAATATGCCTCATATAATGCCTCATATAATGCTCCATAAAGGTTGATGGCCCCATAAGATGCTCCATAGAATAATATGCCCCATATGCTGCTCCATAAAGGTTGATGGCCCCATAATATGCCCCATATGCTGCTCCATAAAGGTTGATGGCCCCATAAGATGCTCCATAGAATAATATGCCCCGTATGCTGCTTCTGCTGCGATTAAAAAAAATTTAAAAATGACATACTCACCTCTCGTCGTTGGGAGCCAGGTGCCAGTGTCGCCGCTTGCTCAGGCCCCCAGCACTTGCCATATTCACCTGTCCCCATTCCACCGTCACACGCCACTGTATCTTCTGTCTCTCTGCAGTGACTGTTCATAAAGAGGGCGTGCACTAAACATGTCATCGTGCCCTCTGACCTGAATGTCACAGCCAGAGGATGCGGAAGACCCAGCCCGGCGAGGGAACGGGGACAGGTGAATATCGCATGGCTCACACTCCCCCATCATACTCACCCCCTCCTGGCTCCGTCTCTGCAAGTCCCTGCTTCTCTGATGGTCTCTCCGGCGCCAGCAACTTGTTCCTGTGATCAGCGGTCACATGGTACCCCTCATTAAAGTAATGAATATGCGCTCCATGCCTATGGGAGTGGAGGCGCGTTCATATTCATTACTTTAATGAGCGGTACCACGTGACCGCTGAACACAGGAAGAGCTGCAGGCAGGGAAGTGCAGAGACCCATCAGGAGGGGGTGAGTATGATGTGACAGCCACCACTCCTGCCGCTCCCCCTCCCCCGCCGACCCCATGGGACAATGACTCGAGTATAAGCCGAGAGGGGCCCTTTCAGCCTAAAAAACTGGGCTGAAAATCTCGGCTTATACTCGAGTATATACAGTATATCATTACACATGTGCAGTTTCAGTGTCCGGTGATAAATAGACGTGGGTCAGGGGAAATCTTTAGTGAACGCCCCTTGTATATATCATTTATATATATGTATTTTCATATATATTTAAATATATATTATACAGTATAATGTAAAAATACATTTCAATGTATAATATTTCTCTCTTATAATATATTCATTATTAAAAATATTGACACACTTGTGCTTGTGGATAGAGAGATTCACGGGTTCTCCCTCTACTTCTTCCTCTCAATTACACCTTATCTGTCAATATATTTGGAATATTAAACACCAAGACTACCACACAAACCTCTCATTGGTCTCCATGTCTACACTTACTAAACAGCAATCCATCTAAAGAAAGGGTTGAAACTTGCCAACTTTTCAAGTCAAAACAATAGCTCATACATATCATTCATATCATGAGGCAAAAATTCTCACAGATACATCTGCACCAAGACTTTTCCTCCTTCTGACTCCGGCTGTGATGTGCATGACATCCACTACACTTCCTATCAAACGATCAAGGAAAAAACTTATCTCCCACATTGGCTTTCTCGGCTTCAGCCCCTATTTCAACTATTTCATACCTTGATGACCCCAATTATTTGGATATATTCAATCTAGGGTCTCCTATGCCTAACAAAAACATTTCTCAACGTTTGTCCAACAAAATCCTTATGGTTGACTCTTGGCCTGAGGAAGCTATGTTTTGCCCCAGTAACTCCCTGTAACATCACCATGTCTACTGTATCCTCACCCTCTTTAACACAAAATTTCCAAAACCCAGAAAATGGTTTTGTCTTGACCTCCTTTCATGACTACCTTTTTGGTCCCTAAAGGAAAAATATATAATCATTTCGAATTCCTACAAACCGACTTCTCTAATCTCATCTCATGGGGAAACAGAGTTAAGCATGAGCTTTTCAGACCTAGAAGTGAAGTCTATTCTATGTAATTCACATGGCTTTTCCAGATGCATACTCCTACAAGAAAATCTCTACAAAATTCCACTCCGATTCTATAAAACTCCTGAATTTTTGCACCACTTAGGTTTAACAGTATCAAACTTATGCTGGAGACGTGGTACCCACAAAGGTACATTTTCCCATATTTTATGGTTCTTTCCTAAAATAAAACCATTCTGGAAAAAGATAGAATCTACTTTATGCAACCTAGGACTCATTAAATATACCTTAACTCGTATGGCAGAAAATATTACTATTTTGCCCATCAAAATACTTCAAGCCTAGGAAACATGACTCGCTAGCAAATAACACTTCCCACTCAGATTGGATAGGTAATATTCACTCAATTTAGCACCTTGATGAACTCTCTAGTTGGAAATCCCACAACGATTGACAGTTAGTTAAAATATGGACACCTTGGACAAAAAAACCATCAGACTTGGTGCAAAAAACACACAAACCACATCGCACATACCCTAATATATCTCACTTCTTCCCTTCCCACTCAAATTCTTTATGACTCACTATCCACCTGATGATCCCTTTCGTTCAACTTCTATTTTATCCACTCTTTCTTTTATTCACACTCTGTCATAATTTTATTCCTAACCCGCTAACCACATAGTCACGGACTTTCCTTGCTCCTCAACCTACCATTCCATAATTCCTCACTATGGCCTTGCTGTAATTTCAAGAAATGTAGTACTGTTTTATATGGTAAATTTTATGTATGTTGATATTTGATCTATAACTAAAGAATTATTTAAAAAAATATGTGCACAGACATCAGTGATGGCAAACCACAGGTCAATAGATAGCACTTGCCACTTTTGACTCCTCCGAGACTGTCCTCATAGTGACACCCCCTTACTATCCACTATCAGATTTGATTGAAACACTGATCTGTTTGTTACATAAGAAATATTTATCACCTATCCAAAAAATAGATGATAAATGTATGATTACTCATGGTCTTTTGGCTGAGAACTACAGTCATCCTGTGTGTGAATACAGCAGTACTGAGCATGTGTGACCTCAACTTCCATAACACTGAAGTGGAGGTCATTGCAAATAGATCAATGGCTGCACTCAATCTTACTGTACTAAAGCAAGGAAATGTGCGACACATGAAATGTGAATAGCATAATGGCTTGTGAAATCTATATAAAAACACATGAGATTCTTAGCACAATATTTGGCCAAAAATTGTGAGCCCATCCACCAAACGTCAAGGTAATCTTGTTTTTTCATAAATTTCACAAGCCATTATGCTATTCACATTTCATGTATCGCACATTTCCTTGCTTTAGTACAGTAAAATTGAGTGCAGTTATTGATCTATTTGCTATGTTAGTCCTTTTTTGGTTATGCACCAGTTCAGAATAGATTGCTGTTCAGTCGGTTTTCCTATATTTACTATGTACTATTTTTTCTGACTTGAACGCCCCGCCCTTCACCATGCTGTGATTTTAATTACATCCAAACACAGTTGATTCTGACCTTCCTATAAATGCAGGCTTTACCATGTTATTAGCCATAGGTAAGTGTTCACACTAGGCAGTCAGGTCAGGTACCCATCCAATTTGAGATTACCTTGACGTTTGGTGGATGGGCTCACAATTTTTGGCCAAATCTTGTACTAAGCATCTCATGTGTTTTTTCATAGATTTTGCAAGCCATTATGCTATTCACATTTCATGTATCGCACATTTCCTTGCTTTAGCACAGTAAAATTGAGTGCAGCCATTGATCTATTTGCTATGTAAGTCCTTTTTTGGTTATGCACCAGTTCAGACTAGATTGCTGTTCAGTCAGTTTTCCTATATTTACTATGAAGTGGAGGTCACACATGCTCACAACAGCACCATTCAAACAGGGGACCCTAATACCTCATTGGTGTGTTAATTGGGGCTACAAATGATCATACATCCATCAATTTCCTCTGGTGGAGTTATATGTTTATTATAGGATGGCTCATTTAAGGGACAACTCAAGATATGAGTTTCCTCTAATCTCGGCACTTATGGGATAACCATTGTTGTGTGTTGAAGTCATGTTTAGTGGCAGTGCCAATGCAATCATCAGTTGATATTTGTCACACTATGGCGGTCTTCTGTAAGGAGGGGAGGCTTCAAACTGTCCCTGGATCTGGGACCATAACTATCCCTGTCTCAAGGGTACTCTTGAAGGTAGAAAGACTCGGGCAACTGACCTTACCATGTGACTGTAAAACCCAGATCTGTCCCCTTTCCCTGCCCCATGTGGCATGGGGCAGAAATATAAGGTAAGCAAGACACAAAGACAAAATAAGGATAACAGAAAGCAGCAAGCATACAAACACTCAACAAAGGTAAATAGGGAAGGATAGGAATGTACCAACCAAATGGGAATAAGACAATGAGAAAAGCATACACCCCAAAAACAGCACGCAAGAATCTCCAGTAGCAACAATGATCAGGATATCCATCACAGTGTCTCCAAGGAGCTAGGAAGCAAAGCTTTCACTGGCAATGCAGAGAAGGTCTGGCCAGAATTTACAGGTAGAGGTCATGAACAGATCAGAGGCAGCTGAAAATTGAGCTGCAAGTTTCTGACTGGCATTAATAAGGGTCATTAACCTCTTTAGCACCAAAGGAAACCAAATCCATTTAATATGGGACACAAACACACAGGCTAAATGGAAGTTGTGCAATTTACAATACGTAGTGATCTTCTAACTCCATATCTCCCAGGAGGACATGACACACTCGTGACACTATTCCTTAAAGAAGCCTTAGTGAATGTTGATAAAAATGTTATTTTTTTACCTGGTATAAATTCAACTATTTTTCTGAATTTGATGTTTTTTTTCTCCTTTATTTCTGCGCCTCTCCATTCCTGAGATACGGTCTTTTTTTCTTAGTATGTAAATATAGTCTTTTTACCAAGTAGGTGGAATCCAAGACACTCGGTGGGAGAATTTGCTCACCACACCCACTTGGCTAACAAGACTACATTTATATACAGGGAAGAAAGAAATATAATGTCGGATTTAGGAGAACAGCGGCATTTACACCAGGTACAATAAATTACATATTTATGTCAAGTAAAATATTCTCTTTAACAAATGCATATAGTGTACGTTAGGGCATGGGAAGAGCTCATGTAGAATTGCCTTGTTTTGACAAAATTCTCTTAACAAATAAATCTTTGAAATTTATCCTAACGTTTCGATCGACGTATTGTCACGTTAGCATCAATTTATTCATTTGATCCTGCAGATCTTAGATTTGTTTGAAATAAGAAAATGGAAAACAACAAAAGTAATATTTTTCCCTCTTAACACGAGCGTCATGTGACACAACTAAAAAGCCAGACGTGAATTTTTTTTCTTTCAATTTCACAGCATCCTGCTGCTGTTAGGAAATATCTCCCAGTGGATTCTGCAGCGCCGCTTCCATCAGCAATTCCTTTTGATCATAATCCGTAGCTATGGTTTTGCCTTTTTACAGTGTGAGCCAAGGATGTTTATATATTTTATGTATTAAAATCTTAAGACTAACAGAAAAAAATTAGACTTTAAAAATATATCTAGCCAGACGAGACAAAAGAAACCATGTAAGACGGAACTCGAATTTTTAAATTCTCCTTCTTGGTTGTTTCATCTATGCCTTGTAGTGCCTACATAACTATTCTACATTTTACACTCTCTGTAAATATGCGCAAATGTTAACATTTTACATTTACATTTTTGAATTTGGTAATATAATTCAATTCCAGAAGATAAAGAAATTCCTCTGTAGAGTCTTATCTATGTAGCTACTCTAAAAGAGTGTGTCTCCTTAAAGGAGTGGAGAACCTATCAACACCCCATAGAAGATCTTATGTTAAGATAAAGCATTGCCATGTTTAATATCTACTGGCTAACATGGAACAAATATATCATGTTTGAATGTTGTTTTATCTATTTTGTGGCCTGCAGCACTTCGTTAACCAGTAGAAAGGGTTAACTATTGGGGCCAGCAAATGGCTGTCGGAGTCAAGTTGGAAATTCAGGTTCCTGTTTGCGAGGCAGTTAGTAGAGAGTACTAAAGAGAGAATAGCCTATAATACAGGAGACCTGCATCAAAAAGGGTGTTATGTGTTAAGAAGGGAGACCAATCTAAGATAGCAAGTTCTAGAGTGGACAACTATCAAGTGGCAGAAGGATTCCTAGTTTCAAGCAAATGGGGGTCTACAGTAATCATTATCTATATTAGATATGAATTTAAAGTGTAGCCAGACCAGAGGGTCATAGAGAAGACTGGCCAGGCTGGGACTTGTGTTCTCCTAAGGGTAATCAAACAGGCAATTAGACATACCTTTGTGTCTGAGTATCTTGAATCTTTAATGTGTTTAGTTGGTATTTTGTGTTTGCCACAATCCATTTTCTTTTGTTGCCATCATCCTGGCAAACTCTTGTGATTTCTGCAATTTGCACCTAATGCTCCTCAAGACCTGTTACCCATCGTTTGCAATAAGCTCTTACCCATCATTTGCAATAAGCTCCTTAAATTGGTTCTTAGCGACTGTTTATATTATACTACATTCTTCTTTGCAAAATTGTGTGATTTCTATAATGTGCACTTACTGATGCTCAGTCCTGCTGGTTAACCACTACTTTTTCCCGCTGAAATAGAAATTGTCCGCTGCACTGCATCTGCTCTCCTGCGATTGCCAATCATGGCTCCGTGGCTTCTGGTGTGTCCTACTTGCCGATTGTCCAGATTTCCACTGCTGTGTCATTAATCTCAAACAGTGTGTTCACCCTTACCTGCGGCTTTGTGGAGCAAACTCACCAGATGAGTCTAAAGGCTTGCTTACACTGGCGAGAAGCCAGCGTGTAACTCAAATGTGTGCCATCCGATGTTTCATCCAATTTTATACCATGGAGCAGTGCCGACTATCAATTATTTCTATGCAGAGTCGACATGATAAAAAAAATCGCTGCATGCTTTGATTTGCAGCATATATAGGATGTTCTATGTTTGCGTGCAAAACATCGGACTGCATTGTAATCCTACATACCTATATACAGTGAGCACAGAAAGTATTCAGACCCCTTTAAATATGTCACTCTTTGTTTCATTGCAGCCATTTGGTAAATTCAAAAAAGTTCATTTTTTTCAGATTAGTGTACACTCTGCACATCATGTTGACTGAAAAAAAACAGAAATGTAGTAATTTTTGCAAATTTATTAAAAAAGGAAAACTGAAATATCACATGGTCATAAGTATTCAGACCCTTTGCTCAGACACTCGTATTTAAGTCCCATGCTGTCCATTTCCTTGTGATCCCCCTTGAGATGGTTCTACTCCTTCAATAGAGTCCAGCTGTTTAATTAAACTGATAGCACTTGATTTTGAAAGGCACACACCTGTCTGTGAACCATTCCCTCCTGTTACAGACCCTCTCATCCCTTGGCATCACAGACTTGGCCCTATCCTGGATCTCATCATATCTAACAGACAGGACGTTTAGTGTCTCCCTCTCCCATACCACCTCCTCACATCGCCCCCTGTCTGTTGGTGTTCCTCAAGGCTCAGTTCTAGGATTCCTACTCTTCTCCATCTACACCTTCAACCTGGGACAGCTCATAGAATCCCACGGTTTACAATATTATCTCTATGCCAATGACACACAGATCTACCTATCTGGACCTGACCTCACCTCCTTACTTACCAAAATCCCACTCTGTCTGTCTGCTATCTCAGCCTTCTTTTCTGCTCGCTTTCTAAAACTGAACATGGACAAAACAGAATTCATCATCTTTCCCCCACCTCACTCTACCCCTCCACCTGACCTATCCATCAATGTCAATGGCTGCTCACTCTCCCCAGTCCCACATGCTTGGTGCCTCAGGGTGATCCTTGACTCTGCCTTTTCTTTCAAGCCATATATCCAAGCCCTTGCCTCCTCCTGCCGATTCCAACTCAAAAACATTTTCCGGATCCGTGCATTCATTGACCATGAAATCACAAAAACACAAGTGCATGCCCTTATCATCTCCCGCTTCGACTACTGCAACCTCCTACTCTCTGGCCTCCCCTCTAGCACTCTGGCACCACTCCAATCCAATCTAAACTCTGCTTCCCGACTAAACCACCTGTCTCCCCGCTATTCCCCAGACTCTCCTCTCTGCCAGGCCCTTCATTGGCTTCCTATTGCCCAGAGGCTCCAGTTCAAAACACTAACAATGACATACCAAGCCATTCACAACCTGTCTCCTCCATACATCTGTGACATGGTCTCCCAGTACCTACCTACACGCAACCTTCGATCCTCTCATGATCTCCTTCTCCCGTGCATCCCCTATCCTCTGGAACTCTCTACCCCAACACATCAGGCTCTCGCCTACCTTGGAAACATTCAAAAGGAACCTGAAGACCCACCTCTTCCGACAAGCCTACAACCTGCAGCGATCCTTTGTCTGCTGAACTGGCGCATTACCAACTCTACCCTCTCCTAGTGTATCCTCACCAATCCCCTGCAGACTGTGAGCCCTTGCGAGCAGGGTCCTCTCTCCTCCTGTACTTGTGTGTGCCTTGTTTTATTCATGTTTATTGTACTTGTCTATATTTGCCCCGTTCACATGTAAAGTGCCATGGAATAAATGGTGCTATAAAAATGTATAATAATAATAATAATAATAATAATAATATATAGTGTCCTAATTATTGGAAGTGCATGACTGAGCTTCGCCTGACATATTGTTGGCAGCAGTGGGATCAGTGGGATCTCACCAGTATTCTCCTTGATAATTTTGTGGCAATGGTGGAATCTGAGTGATCTGTCCAGTGTTCTCCTTGACAAATTGGTGGAAGCAGTGGGATCTGCATGATCTCTCTGTTGTTATGCTTGACAACCTTGCAGCTATTACATTTTAAAATATAGCATATTCAATCAGATAGGTGAGGTATCCCGGTACCCGTTCTACTGCTGATAGATGAGGGAGTTGTTGTGTGGCAGTAGATTCGTTCCAGTGTGTCAGTATAAGTTTGGGCACTGTGAGTTAGAAAATGTGATACATTGCATTGTATACCGATGACTCATAAATGTGGTTTGCTGTCATCTACTGGCCAATGTGTATATGAAAGTTAAGTGAGTATTCTTCTCACAACAAGCTGCCATAGAAACGGCTGGGATGATCCTCCTAGCTCCGGACACACAGTCTTCCTTTGGTAACTCCCAGCTCAGGAATCTCACACTTTCTGAGGTAACTTCCAGTTCTGAGCGGTTTAAGCTGCCTGAGGGAGCAAACACTACTGCTCCGATCAAAGTTTTCCATGTGAGTCCACGCTGAGGGGACATCTCTCTCCACATAATCGCCTCCACAAAGGAGGGAAGTCTTCTAGTCAGGAGAGATAATACTTCTCATGTGCTCTCCTGCATGCTGGTTATCCTGTTTGCTTCTAGCCAGGACCAGACCCATGTGGCTGCCACACCACTGACTTTGCTTAACCTAACCAGTGCTAAAGGGAATGGTAGGCTCAAAACTGTGAGTACTTCCACACTTTAGGGTTTTTCCACGGAGAGTCAATCTGTGAGGGTCCCTCCATCAGTGTAATATTTCTTAGACTGCATATAGCACTTCCTCTAACAGCAAGTGAAGAGAACTCTGCGCCAGCCACCCTGAGAGGCCTGTTGTGAATTAGACTTTTTTGGCTCCCTCTAGTGGTTACTAGTGATATGACTCTGGGATTTCCTTCCCTCTGTTTGCACCCAGCTGGGTCGTTACTTCAGGGGTGTTGCTATATAAACCTCCTGGAACCTTAGTCCAGTGCCTGGCATCGGTGTTATCAGACACATTCTGTTTGCTCCTGTTTGCTGGTCCTGGTTCGTGCTAAATTAAGCTAAGTCTTGCTTCTTTGTTTTTTGGGTTATTTGTTTGCTATCATTTTTGTCCAGCTTGTACTAAATGTGATTCCTGACCTTGCTGGAAGCTCTAGGGGGCTGGTGTTCTCCCCCCGGGCCGTTAGACGGTTCGGGGGTTCTTGAATTTCCAGTGTGGATATTTTTGATAGGATTTTTTGCTGACCATATAAGTTATCTTTCTATATTCTGCTATTAGCTAGTGGGCCTCTCTTTGCTAAATTCCTAGCTCATTCTTATGTTTGTCTTTTCCTCTTACCTCACCGTTATTATTTGTGGGGGGCTTCTATCCAACTTTTTGGGGTATTTCCTCTGGAGGCAAGAAAGGTCTTTCTTTTCCCTTCTAGGGGTAGTTAGCTCTCCGGCTGGCGCGAGACGTCTAGGATCAACGTAGGAACGTTCCCCGGCTGCTGGTATTTGTGGTGCTAGGATTAGTTATATGGTCAGCCCAGTTACCACTGCCCTATGAGCTGGTTTTCTGTATTTACTGAATTAGCATTATTCCTGAGACCCTCTGCCATTGGGGTCATAACAGTATGCCAGGCCAATATTGAATGTTTAAAGCATTGTAGAAGTGGGATAATAAGAAAGGAAATTCTGAGTTTTTTTTTTTCCTTCCTTCTCTTCCTCCCCTTTACCTTTGAGTGGCGTGTGCTTGCTGCAGACATGAATGTGCAGACCTTGATTACAAGTGTTGACCAGCTGGCAGTTCGTGTGCAGGGTATACAAGATTTTGTTACCAGTAGTCCTATGTCTGAACCTAAAATACCTATTCCGGAATTGTTTTCTGGAGATCGATTTAGGTTTAGGAATTTCAAGAATAATTGTAAATTGTTTCTTTCTCTGAGACCCCGTTCATCTGGAGATTCTGCTCAGCAAGTTAAAATTGTTATTTCTTTTTTGCGGGGCGACCCTCAGGATTGGGCTTTCTCGCTAGCGCCAGGAGATCCGGCATTGGCGAATATTAATGCGTTTTTTCTGGCACTCGGATTGCTTTACGAGGAACCCAATCTTGAAATTCAGGCAGAAAAAGCCTTGCTGGCTATTTCTCAGGGTCAGGATGAAGCTGAAGTGTATTGCCAAAAATTTCGGAAATGGTCCGTTCTTACTCAGTGGAATGAGTGTGCTCTGGCCGCAAATTTCAGAAATGGCCTTTCTGAAGCCATTAAGAATGTGATGGTGGGTTTCCCCATTCCTACAAGTCTGAATGATTCTATGGCGCTTGCTATTCAAATTGACCGGCGTTTGCGGGAGCGCAAAACCGCTAATCCTCTGGTGGTGTTGTCTGAACAAACACCTGATTTAATGCAATGTGATAGAATTCAGACTAGAAATGAACGGAAAAATCATAGACGTCAGAATGGGTTGTGTTTTTACTGTGGTGATTCTACACATGTTATATCAGCATGCTCTAAACGCCTAACAAGGGTTGTTAGTCCTGTCGCCATTGGTAATTTGCAACCTAAATTTATTTTGTCTGTGACTTTAATTTGCTCTTTGTCTTCTTACCCTGTTATGGCGTTTGTGGATTCAGGTGCCGCCCTGAGTCTTATGGATCTGTCATTTGCCAAGCGCTGTGGTTTTCTTCTTGAACCGTTAGTAAATCCTATTCCTCTTAGAGGTATTGATGCTACGCCATTGGCGGAAAATAAACCGCAGTTTTGGACGCAGGTGACCATGTGCATGACTCCTGAACATCGGGGCTGTCAGGGAATTCATGCTGATTCCCCGCCGGTGTCTATTGCTTCCTCTACTCCTTCGGAAGTTCCTGAGTATTTGTCTGATTATCAGGATGTATTCAGTGAGTCCAGATCCAGTGCTCTGCCTCCTCATAGGGATTGTGACTGCGCCATAGATTTGATTCCAGGTAGTAAATTTCCTAAGGGAAGATAATTTAATCTGTCAGTACCTGAGCATGCCACAATGCGTTCATATATCAAGGAGTCTCTGGAGAAGGGGCATATCCGTCCATCCTCTTCCCCTCTTGGTGCGGGATTCTTTTTTGTGGCTAAGAAGGACGGATCTTTGAGACCTTGTATTGACTATCGGCTACTGAATAAAATCACTGTAAAATTTCAGTATCCTTTGCCTCTCTTGTCGGACTTGTTTGCCCGGATTAAGGGTGCCAAGTGGTTCACCAAGATAGATCTTCGTGGTGCATACAACCTTGTGCGCATTAAGCAAGGTGATGAATGGAAGACTGCATTTAATACGCCCGAAGGTCATTTTGAGTACTTGGTGATGCCTTTTGGGCTTTCTAATGCTCCCTCAGTATTTCAGTCCTTTATGCATGATATTTTCCGGAAGTATCTGGATAAATTTATGATTGTTTATCTGGAAGATATTCTGGTTTTCTCTGAAGATTGGGACTCACATGTGGTGCAGGTCAGGATGGTGTTTCAGGTTTTGCGTGAGAATGCCTTGTTTGTTAAAGGCTCAAAGTGTCTCTTTGGAGTACAGAAAGTTCCCTTTTTGGGGGTTCATTTTTTCCCCTTCTGCTGTGGAGATGGACCCAGTCAAGGTCCGAGCTATTCATGAGTGGACTCAACCCACGTCAGTTAAGAGTCTTCAGAAGTTCTTGGGTTTTGCTAACTTCTACCGTCGTTTTATCGCTAATTTTTCTAGCGTTGTTAAACCTTTGACGGATATGACCAAGAAAGGTTCTGATGTTGCTAACTGGGCTCCTGCAGCCGTGGAGGCGTTCCAGGAGTTGAAGCGCCGGTTTACTTCGGCGCCTGTTTTGTGCCAGCCTGATGTCTCACTTCCCTTTCAGGTCGAAGTGGATGCTTCTGAGATTGGGGCAGGGGCCGTTTTGTCACAGAGAGGCCCTGGTTGCTCGGTAATGAGACCATGTGCTTTCTTCTCTAGGAAGTTTTCGCCTGCTGAGCGGAATTATGAAGTGAGCATTTGAGGAGTGGCGTCATTGGCTCGAGGGTGCTAAGCATCGTGTGGTGGTCTTGACTGATCACAAAAATTTGATGTATCTCGAGTCTGCTAAACGCTTGAATCCTAGACAGGCCCGATGGTCATTGTTTTTCTCCCGTTTTGACTTTGTGGTCTCGTATTTACTAGGTTCAAAGAATGTGAAAGCTGATGCTCTTTCAATGAGCTTTGTGCCTGACTCTCCTGGAGTCACAGAACCTGTTGGTATTCTTAAAGAAGGAGTTATTTTGTCAGCCATTTCTCCTGATTTGCGACGTGTGTTGCAGAGATTTCAAGCTGGTAGACCTGACTCTTGTCCACCTGACAGACTGTTTGTTCCTGATAAGTGGACCAGCAGAGTCATTTCCGAGGTTCATTCCTCGGTGTTGGCAGGTCATCCGGGAATTTTTGGCACCAGAGATCTGGTGGCTAGGTCCTTTTGGTGGCCTTCCTTGTCACGGGATGTACGGTCATTTGTGCAGTCCTGTGGGACTTGTGCTCGAGCTAAGCCTTGCTGTTCCCGTGCCAGCGGGTTGCTCTTGCCCTTGCCTGTCCCGAAGAGGCCTTGGACACATATTTCCATGGATTTCATTTCTGATCTCCCGGTGTCTCGGGGTATGTCTGTCATCTGGGTGGTATGTGATCGCTTTTCAAAAATGGTCTATTTGGTGCCTTTGCCTAAGCTGCCTTCCTCTTCCGATCTGGTTCCTGTGTTCCTTCAGAATGTGGTTCGTTTACACGGCATTCCTGAGAATATTGTGTCTGACAGAGAATCCCAGTTTGTTTCCAGGTTCTGGCGATCCTTTTGTGCTAGGATGGGCATTGATTTATCGTTCTCGTCTGCCTTTCATCCTCAGACTAATGGACAAACTGAGCGAACTAATCAGACTCTGGAAGCTTACTTGAGGTGTTTTGTTTCGGCAGATCAGGATGATTGGGTGACCTTCTTGCCGTTGGCTGAGTTTGCCCTAAATAATCGGGCTAGTTCCGCTACTTTGGTTTCGCCATTTTTCTGCAACTCTGGTTTCCATGCTCGTTTTTCCTCGGGACATGTGGAGCCTTCTGACTGTCCTGGAGTAGATTCTGTGGTGGATAGGTTGCAGCAGATCTGGAATCATGTGGTGGACAACTTGAAGTTGTCACAGGAGAAGGCTCAGCGTTTTGCCAACCGCCGCCGCGGTGTGGGTCCCCGACTTCGTGTTGGGGATTTGGTGTGGCTGTCTTCTCGATTTGTTCCTATGAAGGTCTCCTCTCCTAAATTTAAGCCTCGCTTCATCGGTCCTTACAAGATATTGGAAATCCTCAATCCTGTGTCCTTTTGCTTGGATCTTCCGGTTTCGTTTGCCATTCACAACGTGTTCCATAGGTCTTTGTTACGACGCTACGTTGTGCCTGTGGTTCCTTCTGCTGAGCCTCCTGCTCCGGTGTTGGTTGAGGGCGAGTTGGAGTACGTGGTGGAGAAGATCTTGGATTCTCGTCTCTCCAGGCGGAGGCTTCAGTATTTGGTCAAGTGGAAGGGTTATGGTCAGGAGGATAATTCCTGGGTGGATGCCTCTGATGTGCATGCGGCCGATTTGGTTCGTGCCTTTCACGCTGCTCATCCTGATCGCCCTGGTGGTCTTGGTGAGGGTTCGGTGACCCCTCCTTAAGGGGGGGGTACTGTTGTGAATTAGACTTTTTTGGCTCCCTCTAGTGGTTACTAGTGATATGACTCTGGGATTTCCTTCCCTCTGTTTGCACCCAGCTGGGTCGTTACTTCAGGGGTGTTGCTATATAAACCTCCTGGAACCTTAGTCCAGTGCCTGGCATCGGTGTTATCAGACACATTCTGTTTGCTCCTGTTTGCTGGTCCTGGTTCGTGCTAAATTAAGCTAAGTCTTGCTTCTTTGTTTTTTGGGTTATTTGTTTGCTATCATTTTTGTCCAGCTTGTACTAAATGTGATTCCTGACCTTGCTGGAAGCTCTAGGGGGCTGGTGTTCTCCCCCCAGGCCGTTAGACGCGCAATAGCGGCGGGTGAAATCGCTATTCACCCGCCGCTATTAACCTGTTAAATGCCGCTGTCAAATGCAGACAGCGGCATTTAACTACCGCATCCGGCCGGGCGGCCGGAAATGACGTCATCACCGACCCCCGTCACATGATCGGGGGTCGGCGATGCATCAGGAAGGTAACCATAGAGGTCCTTGAGACCTCTATGGTTACTGATGCCGGCCTGCTGTGAGCGCCCCCCTGTGGTCGGCGCTCACAGCACACCTGCATTTCAGCTACATAACAGCGATCTGATGATCGCTGTTATGTAGCAGAGCCGATCGGGCTGTGCCTGCTTCTAGCCTCCCTTGGAGGCTATTGAAGCATGGCAAAAGTGAAAAAAAAAAGTTTTTAAAAATGTGAAAAAAATATTAAAAATATAAAAGTTTAAATCACCCCCCTTTCGCCCCATCCTAAATAAAACAATAAAAAAAAAAACCTACACATATTTGGTATCGCCGCATTCAGAATCGCCCGATCTATCAATTAAAAAAAGCATTAACCTGATCGCTAAACAGCGTAGCGAGAAAAAAATCCGAAACGCCAGAATTATGTTTTTTTGGTCGCCGCGAAATTGCGTTAAAATGCAATGACGGGCGATCAAAAGAACATATCTGCGCCAAAATGGTATCACTAAAAACATCAGCTCGGCACGCAAAAAATAAGCCCTCACCCGACCCCAGATCACGAAAATTGGAGACGCTACGGGTATCGGAAAATGGCACTTTTTTTTTTTTTTTTTTTAAGTAAAGTTTGGAATTTTTTTTCACCACTTGGATAAAAAATAACCTAGACATGTTAGGTGTCTGTGAACTCGTAATGACCTAGAGAATCATAATGGCAGGTCAGTTTTAGCATTTAGTGAACCTAGCAAAAAAGCCAAACAAAAAACAAGTGTGGGATTGCACTTTTTTTGCAATTTCACCGCACTTGGAATTTTTTTCCTGTTTTCTCGTACACGACATGGTAAAACCAATGATGTTGTTCAAAAGTACAACTCGTCTCGCAAAAAATAAGCCCTCACATGACCATATTGACGGAAAAATAAAAAAGTTATGGCTCTGGGAAGGAGGGGAGCGAAAAACGAAAACACAAAAACGAAAAAGGGCCGCGACTTGAAGGGGTTAAACATCAGCCATAGAGATAGTGGTACATAGCCATAAAACACTGTAGAAACTATACAGATTGTGTGTGACACCATAGAAGTGAAGAAGATTAGTATGTGACTAAAAGAGAATAATGCAGATTTTATTAATAGGGAGAAAGCTAAGAAACTAGATCAAGTCTAAGGCTAGGGCATGGAAGAACACATTGCTGTTAGCTGCTGCTTACATGATCAGAGTGGTTATAATGTTGCTGCTCCAACTCAATCACATTATTTTTTGCATGTATGCAGATTGCAGAAGCAATTCACCAATCTTGCGGAAATAAAAAAAAAACACAGTGTGTATGTCATGAACAGTGCTGATTTTATGCACCCTGATTTATTAGTCTAACTTGACCTAGATGCCAAAACAAGAAAGCAACCTGTTGCCGCTGTTATTTTTTTTACTTAACATATTTTTAATTGGTCCTTTTTTAAAATGGGAGAATTGTGTTAAAAATACAAATGAGAAGTAGAAAGAAAATACAGTCCAGAATATCTCTGTGTGTTATACACTTTTTCAGAGCAATTGGAGGCTTTGATGTACTTTTGATTTGCAGCAAATCAAATCCACAGCCAATCGCTAGCAAATTATGATTTCAGTAGATTTGTTCATCACTAATTGAAATTATTTTTGGAAAGTAAGGCTACTATACTATCAGACATTATATATGAGTCTCATAAACACAACTTGCTTTACTGCTTCCTCATGCAGAGAACAGCCATTTTGAAGGCTTTTGAGGATAATCATTTTGGAAACTAAGTGAGGCGGATTTAGAACCTTGAAAGATTAGACTGGGGTCGATCAATCAATACTCAAGTGGACACTTGCAGGTATGAGACACAAGACAACAAAAATGTATTTCATACTCAACATTTATTCAGGAAACTAGTCAGCTTAAAGGAAATAACTTTGCCGCCACATCTAGGTTGCCGCCTGTGGTATGGTGGTGGTGTGGTTTCAGTATGTCTAATGGCAGGAATGAACCTGATCTAAAATAGGAGCCAATTTATCATGGACCAAAATAACTAGCATTATAGACAATTTAATTAGTCATATTATTTTTTTTAACATTCATATTAATATCATGTATATCAGAGGCTTAATATTGTGTAGGCTGGTGTTCATCAACCTACATGTCGCATTCAAGTGGGAGTTGGAGTTTTGCCACTATTGAAGAGTTAAAGGTTGAATGCAATCATTTTTGATTAATGATGTGATCTCTTTATTGCTAAATTAATATTTTGGCATTTTCATGAATTTTCATTTATGAAAATTCATCTAGTGGTCGGAACCTGTGTGAGTACGTTAAAATATTCTGTTCTAGCTTATGATCAGGTATACAACACAAGGTGGCTGTTTTTAATTAAACATTGAATAATTAGCAAGAGTGTCAATTTTTTTTCCCCAGACCAGGAATTTAGGATAAATCACCTTTTTGTGAAAATGCTAATTTTCGATTCCTCATTTGGAGATGAACAGCTGTGTTGTATTTTCCACCGAATTTAAAGAGTAATTAAACCCTTTTCCGTCTGAAACTTTTAATTGTTTTTACACATGCTTTGGCTTGGCAGAACAGGGCAAAAAAAATCTAATCAAGGATTGGAAATGACATGCTTGGAATGTCATACACCGGTGATTATCATTTTAAATGTAAATGATTAGCTGAGGCGACATGGAACCCAAAGAACAGTCATTGCAATGCATTAAGTCACCTGAATTCCAATGAGCACAGTTGGGAGATCAGATTGGAAAGATGCCTGCCTAACGATTGACATTAAAGTAGATCTGACACAAGCTGTATACAATTATTAAATACATCTCTTAGACCCAATGAGGCTGATGTTCTTTCTTGAATTTTTGGAATCAAGGAATCAATTTTTTGACATCTTATTTTGACGAATTTAGAAAAATGGCAGCAATAAGCTGTTACTTTGCTGGATTTGCTTTTGGTGCTGGGTTGGGGTAAAAAAAAGTTATACCCACCTCACTCAGGCCTCATTTGTTCTGTGAAAAATCCCGTTCCAGTCTTTCATCTTGTTCAACGGGATCTTCACCACCATCGTTTTGGTCTTTTACCTTTTTCACTGATATCATCCCCGGAGTAACCTATTCAGTCTAATGAAAGCCCAAAAAACCTAGTCAGCCTAATCCAAGCTGGAGGAAGCTAGTCAGACTTGTAAATGCCAGAGGCACCTAGTTAACCTAATCAGTGCTAAAGGCACCTAGTTAACCTAAACAGTGAAGGAGGCACCTATTTAACCTAGCCAGTGCCAGAGGTAGCTAGTTAACCTAGTTAGTGCTGAAAGAACCCAGTTAGTGCTATAGGAACCAATTAAGTCTCATCAGTGTTAAAGGAACAAAGTTATCCCAGTCAGTGGCAGAGTCACCAGCCAGCCTAGTCAGTGCTCGAGGAACCAATTCAGTCTAGTCAGTGCCAGAAGAACCTAATCAATCTAGTCAGTGCCGAGGCAACCTAATGTGCCTAGTCAGTGCCAGAGGAGCCTAGTCAATGCCAGAGGCACTAGTTACTCTAGTCAGTGCCAAAGACATCTAGTCAGCCTAGACTGTGGCAGAACAGCCTTCTCAGTGACAGAGGAACCATGTCAACCTAGTCAGTGCCAGAGGAATCTAGTCAGTCAAGTCAATGCCAGAGGAATCTAGTAAGCCTAGTCAATGCCAGAGGCACCTAAATAACATAGTCAGTGTCAGAGATATCTAATCAGTCTAGTCAGCGACAGAGGAACCTTGTCAGTGCCAGAGGAACCTAGTCAACCTAGTCAGTGCTAGATGAACCTAGAGAGTGTAGTCAGCACCAGAGGTATCTAGTCGGCCTTTTCAATCCCACAGATGACAACATCTTCAAGGAGTTTGTATGTTCTCCCCATGTTTATGTGGGTTTCATCTGAGTTCTCCGGTTTCCTCCCACATTCCAAAGACATACTGATAGGGAATCTAGATTGTGAGCCCCAATAGGGACAGCGCTGATAATCTATGCAAAGCGTTGCAGAATACAAAAGTGCTATATAAGTTTTATAAATAAAATAAATAGCTGAGCTTCAGAGGAGTACCAAGATGTCGGTAATGGGGGATTTCAGCAGACTGTGTCAGGTGTCGAGTTCCTGCCGCTGCACAGTAGAAATCTCGAACCATGTCTGCTGCAGTCTCCCATTCTCCTCCAGCCACAGTGGCACCTGCTCAGCAGAGACGTCGGTCCCAGCGTCTGGCTCAGGCTGATACTGGACGACTGGTTACTACTGCCCTTCCAGGCTCTGTCATTGTAGCCAGCAATGTTCAGCAGCGAGCAGGTCTTTCTGGGACTAAGTCCCGGTTTTCCCATACTGAGCATGCCACGGGACGACCTCCCATTGGAGGTCTGGGGTCACATGCTCAGGTCCTGTAGCAGCTCCTATTGGACCACCAGGAAGGTCCTTGTCTGCTACAGCTATAAAAGGTTGCATGGCCGCACGGCCATGCACTTGTATCAACCTATGTTTTGAGCCTTGCTACTGTGTGGTCATGTTTGCATGAGATCAGGGTTGGCTGAAATAAGCCCCTAGAATACCGACACCTCCGGTGAGGAGTTGTTTGTGTGCTATGCTGACTGCATGACCACAGTTTTGCTCAGTTTGGTAACTGTGTTCCTCTGTGAGGTTAACAGGGCACAGTGTTTCCCTACCCTAGCGATTCTGTGAAGTAACAGAGTTTGCTAATACCACCATATAGCGCCGCCAATTACTAGCAGCAGGTTCCTCTCCTGCATGGTGGACCCCGGGTTGCAAACGCACCTATTATTACATATATTTATACTCTGTGCGTTCCGCCAACCCTAACACTGTCATAGTAACCCATCAGTGCATTGTAATTGCATCATGGGGCACCGATAGGAGATGGTAGGTGTGAGCAGCGACTCGCGTTCCATTTAAACTCTGCTCTCAGAAAAGCTGCAGCTATTAGAGACAGATGCCGGCTACTTAATATAGCTGGTATCTGTCTCGTGTGGAGAAAGCTCTCTAAAGGTCACCTCTGCATCTGCGTACATGAACTAAGGGATTGAATGCCGGGTAGATATGGACATTGGTATTTAAGAAGTTAAACAGCAGTGATCGGACTTAGGCATGTTCACAACGACACTGGAAGAGGTTCATGAGATTTTCCCTGCCCACAGTCCATATTACAACTGACCTCCTTCATCCGAAGGGTCGATCAGACCTCACCGACCATAAAGTCCGGTGATATCCAATCACATTCCATAAGGGGAATGCTCCTTTAAGGATATTTAAAAAAAGTCTTTATTATATAATTTTCTTCCATTTTCCAAGTCATAACCATTTTTATGAATTCTGCTCTCGCTCCGGGTAGAAGGAGGTCCCTTATTTATTATCACCTACAATACACATATAATTACAGCAAATAAATTCCTTTTCAGACTATACAAATAGGTTGTAATAATCCGACCGAGCCACCCGCCGCGTTAATGGAAGGAAATCACAGCATTATAATTATCTCCGCTCATATCTTCTTCTTAATGTGAAGTCAATGCAGTATCAAGAATGAAGTTAGTTTTCTGTATATTACACAATTCAATCATATAAGATTATCTCTGAACCGTGAAGCAACGAGGACAAAGGATCTTATGATTTGCCGAAAAAAAAAAAAAAAAAGTTCTCCAGCCTCGGTTTGACTTAATGATATATAGAGAGTGAGTAACGCCACACTCCCGGTGATCCATCACTGCTCATCTGACAGATCCATAGTCTGATACGATTTATATTTTATACGCTTCACTCCAAAAGCGCACTACCCCTGCATTATCAAGAAGGGAAAGATGCGGAGGGGAGAGAAAGCCATCTCCTGGATACGTATCAATCACCATCACACCAGGATTTAATCTCTTATCATAAGCTAAATCTAACAAAGTGTCCCCTGCTTCACAAATGAAAAACTTGGAGCGGCGGCAGTAAGTTGTAGAAGGGCGTCTGTAAAACACGCATCGGCATTTACAGCCATGGCATTCGGTAAAGCGCCGTCTAATGTATTGGCCGTGGGTGCTGACTTCCATGGTGTTGATTAGGGTGTTGATTTCTGTTAATAATTAAAGAAAGTGTCTCACATACTGTACTGTGCAAAAGGTGTGGAAAAAATGCTGCAATGTAAGGATGCTTGCAAAACTAGAAGTCATCATAATTTATTTTTATTAATTAACAAATTGCATTAATTAAAAAAAAAAAAAAACGAAGTCTAAATCACATCAATATTTTGTTTTGCCTTCAAACCAGCATTAATTCTTCTATATATACATGCCCAAAGTTAGAAACAACCACCACAGTCAAGACATGGAATGCCAGAAAGAGTTGACCCACACAGAAGACAAATATAAGATAGCCTTTATTACAGTGAGTGGCAAAAAAAGTTATATATGCATAAAAAATTACAATAAAAATACACAATAAAAACAAGTACGCAATTTAATTTCAGGACAATAGGAAAACATTTTTTAAAAAAATATATAATAATATATGGTGACCTCCAATCCTGGTTAATACAGATAGAAACCTACTTAAAAAAAACTTTTTTTAAAAAAATATAAAAAATAAAATGAAAGGTGTAACCAGTGACCACCCAAATATCAGCTAAAAAAAAACCTTCGTCAGGAAATGAAGGAAAGTGTTTTCCGAAACGCGCGTCGGGGTGCGCGGTGTCAGGACCTGGCGTCTCTCCCTACAGGTAGTTTACAGATAGAATACTTCAATAATTATTGTTATTTTTTCTGCACTTTGCACTTTTTTGGTGTGATTACTTTGCAGCAATGTGCTTCTTTCATGAGTGGCTCTGCGTGTATTGAGCTGTGTGCTCTTATACTTTGTGGCCCCACACATTAACACACATGTGGCACAAGGTGGGCTTTTTATATATTTGTCATTTCATGAATTAGATTATATAATTTTATATCTAAACCATCATATAGTATTTATAATTTTGCACTTATGCACTTTAATGTGGTTTTTTTTTGAGCTGATATTTGGGTGGTCACTGGTTACACCTTTCATTTTATTTTTTATATTTTTTTAAAAAAGTTTTTTTAAGTAGGTTTCTATCTGTATTAACCAGGATTGGAGGTCACCATATAGTATTATATATATTTTTTTAAAAAAATTTCCTATTGTCCTGAAATTAAATCGCGTACTTGTTTTTATTGTGTATTTTTATTGTAATTTTTTATGCATATATAACTTTTTTTGCCACTCACTGTAATAAAGGCTATCTTATATTTGTCTTCTGTGTGGGTCAACTCTTTCTGGCATTCCATGTCTTGACTGTGGTGGTTGTTTCGTACTTCAGTGTTTAGTCACTATTCCTCACAGAGCACTGATATATAATATATATTCTTTTACTGTATTTTGTAGAATTTCTATTATTATTTTAATTTCTATTGGTGCATCTGTGTGTTCTAACATGCCCAAAGTTAGAATTTTCCTTTAGGATTATAGTCAGGTGAATGAGTAACCAATTATATCAAACAGGTGATAATGATCAGGATTTTCATAGGTAGGTTGAAACAGTCATTCACTAAAATAGAAACAGCTATGGGAGACTTCAAACTGGGTGAGAAACAGTCAATCACTGATACAAAGGTGAGGTTGTGGAAGGCAACATCATGTCACACGTCATACATCATGGCAAGACTGAGCACTGTTACATGCATGCCTTGGTCCGTTTGATTCTGTGGTGCTCCACATGATCCATGTGTTGTATTTCCAAGGCCTATATATAGGCTCGCTAGAGACACACCTAGGTCTTGGTATTGCTCTAAGACTAAGGGCTCCTTCTCACTTGCGTGAAATACGGCCGAGTCTCGCAGGTTAAAACCTGGCTCTGCCACCGGAACTCCAGAGCGGAGCGTGCTGCCGCACAGCAATACATGGAGTTGCATGCTCCACTCCCAAGTGCCAGCGGCAGAGCCGAGTTTTAACCTGCGAGACATGGCCGTATTTCACGCAAGTGAGAAGGAGCCCTTATAGTAAGAAACACGGCTGAAGGCATAGCACTCTGCCCAGTGTTACTGTATGGGGCAGCTCCCATCTCCGATTAGTTTCTCATGACGATTCGGCATTAGAGAACAAACGCAGTATGCAGTGATTTGCAGTGAGAGTTGGCTCACAGTGTAACATTGGACTGCACTCAGATGTCACTCCAATGCCATCCGTAGTGCAGACTCAGGCCATGGATGAAATGGAGAAATTACTTTCTCCGTCTCCTCCCCAGCTGTGCTCCGATCCTGTCATGCGAGAGAATCGCAGCCCAGAGTACTGACACTTGGCTCACGCTCGCAGGAGCCGACGATCATTAGTATATCACATCTGATACTGCATGCTGGTGTGATTCCAGCCTAACTTTCTTAGTTTGCGTTGCACAGCTCCAGTCAACCGTCATGAGGATGTCTGCGGTTTCCAGTAACCTTACTACCTGTCTGTGGAGAACCTCAGCTACTTCCCTATCGTTTCCAGTATCAAAACTCTTTTTAGTGACCAGTGTGAACGTACACTTACATGCTGCATGCACACCAACTTATATTTCAGTTCATTTATTTCGTTTTTTTTGGTTTCCAGTATCAAACTGCCTGCGGTTTCCAGGACGCCTTCCTGGGTGTCTGCAGCTTTGAAGGTACTTGATTTTTTTCACTCCAGAGTTATGTCTGCTACTTGTCCCCGGTCTTCTAGGTCCTCTTCTTCGTGTCTGGCTGTGGTTTTCAGACTGTGTTGCTGGCTGTTTGCAGCTTCTGTAAGCAGGTTGCGGGATGCAGTTGTAAAGGTCGGCCAGGGCAGTAGTTGTGGCTGAGCTTTTCGGTTGTCTGATACCCTCCCTCTACAGGAAAAAGGTGTTTCTTATATTGCAGCTTGTGCTCAGTACTCACTGTGCTGTCAGTGTCCCCTTTGCTGTGTTGGCAAACGGCTGCTTCTGGATACCAATAAATAGAGACACAGTCCAGGGCAACTCTCAACTGAACAAATTTATTTACTTCAGGACACAGCACATCCAAGTAGTCTCCAGCATTTCCATCACAGTAGACACAGCATATCGCTTCATCTTTCCCTTCTCTGTTTCCTGCATCACTAATTATTTCCATCGGTTGGGGCATCTCAGACGGCCCCTCAGTGTCCTCCCTGTAATGCTTCACTTCACCACTGAAGCATCCGTCTGCCCGTTTCGCCCCGGATGTCAGAGATTCAGCCCACAAAGATATTCGCCACATTCTGGAGTGACCTGCCCGTACACTTTTACGGTGACCTCTTTGTCTTCCTCTACTTCCTTCCTTTTTCTACTGCAGGATCTGCTGTACTTTGCTCTTCTCTGTGTACCCTGGATGGCTGGGCACGCACTTGAATGATATGGGGTTATCTGGCAGCTCAGGCATGTAGCCCACCAGAGCACTAAGGGGTCTGACCCCCGACTAACTAATATAGGAAGACCTTCCTTACTTATTCCCAAGGTAACCTCTCCTACAGTTAACTCCTACAGTGCTATATACAGAGTAGCGACCTCTATGTCCCCATCTAGTGGTCATAACCCAAACTATACTGTCCCTATTAAATACATGGTGCAGCAACATGAAATATACATTGGGAATACAGTATAAGTATACATATATATATTGTACATGTACAGCAGCAGCATGGGTACTTAAAGAGGCAGGACCTTCAACCCCTTACATAGTTACGCAAGAAAGGCAGAGCAAGGGTTATCAATTTAATTTAGCAGTGAAGGTACTCCTCACTGCGAGAAACAGTTAGGTAGAAAATGAAGGAAAGGGAAACAATGGCAATGCCATAGATGATCCGGTGGGGGTTGTTGTTCCTGCAACGGCTTATAAAATGTCCTCAGAGGAGGCTCCACAGCTCACGGTCCAGCTTCTGGCTGCAACGGGCGGTCTCTGGTCTCACCTATTGGACCCCTAGTCCATAAACTCATATAGCCAAATTCAAGGGTGCTGCAAAAACCCCATTATCAAGTGAGGTCTCAGATATGTTTGTCAGCAAGGGGGATCGCAGCGCCAGGTCCTGTACACGGCCCAAGCTTCTATGCATGAGCTTGGCGCCAAACTTAACTGAGCCCACCGACCTGTCTCTGCTCACAGTCCCGATGTAGTGCTCACGGGGTGTCAGCCGCAGTCCGTCACGGCGCTGATGCCTGGAACCCGGAGCAAGCTGTGCATGTACCTGCTCTGCCTCTGCCGGTGGGAAATTGCCTGTCGCTGCATGCGCATTTTTATTTGCCACACCCCCTGCTTCCGGGTGACGAGGTCTGTCCAGTTCCCTATTCATTCCCCCGGACAACCTTGGACACAGCCTCGACAGTTCCGGACCTGTCGCAGTACAGGTGCCCGCAGCCTGGTCTTCCTCCATACAGTCCCCCTCTCCTTTAGCTCGCCATTCTATGGTCAAGAGTTCCTGTAGTAGATGTTGTCATTCTTCCATCTCTTGAATAATCCACTGCCAAATAAATTGATCTTGTTCATATGGGGAGTGGGGAGTATTCCAGCTGTTGTCCGCTCGGTACGACGTGTCTTGGGTTGAGTGGTAGAGTCAGGCTGCGATGTGGAGGACAGGGGTTCGCCTGAGTTCTCAGGAGCAGCCATCTTGGAAGTTTCGGTCCCGGGTACTTCCTCTGGACTAACAGGACATGAGCCATGCCCTTCAGGGAGCATACAAAAATGCAAGAAAAAGAATGCCCATATATATAGGGAACACCACAAACAAGTTAGACACTCAATTTATTGTAGAACAAGACATAACACTGAAGACACAACAATTTAAAAACATTTAAAACAATTATGAAAATCCAAAATAGCCATGCCCAATAATGTGGATCATGGACACCACGTGACTACCCAAACATGCTCAATGCTGTAAACATAGACTCAAGAATAAATATTGAGATGCAAAAAGGTATATAAATACATATGAGCGGCCCCTATCTATTCACAGTACCATATAGAAAAATATGTGGTGGAAAAAAACATGATGCAAAAAGGTTTTTGTATATACGCCCCGTGCAAAAATAGACATATACAGTGGGGCAAAAAAGTATTTAGTCAGTCAGCAATAGTGCAAGTTCCACCACTTAAAAAGATGAGAGGCGTCTGTAATTTACATCATAGGTAGACCTCAACTATGGGAGACAAACTGAGAAAAAAAATTCCAGAAAATCACATTGTCTGGTTTTTTATCATTTTATTTGCATATTATGGTGGAAAATAAGTATTTGGTCAGAAACAAACAATCCAGATTTCTGGCTCTCACAGACCTGTAACTTCTTCTTTAAGAGTCTCCTCTTTCCTCCACTCATTACCTGTAGTAATGGCACCTGTTTAAACTTGTTATCAGTATAAAAAGACACCTGTGCACACCCTCAAACAGTCTGACTCCAAACTCCACTATGGTGAAGACCAAAGAGCTGTCAAAGGACACCAGAAACAAAATTGTAGCCCTGCACCAGGCTGGGAAGACTGAATCTGCAATAGCCAACCAGCTTGGAGTGAAGAAATCAACAGTGGGAGCAATAATTAGAAAATGGAAGACATTCAAGACCACTGATAATCTCCCTCGATCTGGGGCTCCACGCAAAATCCCACCCCGTGGGGTCAGAATGATCACAAGAACGGTGAGCAAAAATCCCAGAACCACGCGGGGGGACCTAGTGAATGAACTGCAGAGAGCTGGGACCAATGTAACAAGGTCTACCATAAGTAACACACTACGCCACCATGGACTCAGATCCTGCAGTGCCAGACGTGTCCCACTGCTTAAGCCAGTACATGTCTGGGCCCGTCTGAAGTTTGCTAGAGAGCATTTGGATGATCCAGAGGAGTTTTGGGAGAATGTCATATGGTCTGATGAAACCAAACTGGAACTGTTTGGTAGAAACACAACTTGTCGTGTTTGGAGGAAAAAGAATACTGAGTTGCATCCATCCAACACCATACCTACTGTAAAGCATGGTGGTGGAAACATCATGCTTTGGGGCTTTCTCTGCAAAGGGGCCAGGACAACTGATCCGGGTACATGAAAGAATGAATGGGGCCATGTATCGTGAGATTTTGAGTGCAAACCTCCTTCCATCAGCAAGGGCATTGAAGATGAAACGTGGCTGGGTCTTTCAACATGACAATGATCCAAAGCACACCGCCAGGGCAACGAAGGAGTGGCTTCGTAAGAAGAATTTCAAGGTCCTGGAGTGGCCTAGCCAGTCTCCAGATCTCAACCCTATAGAAAACCTTTGGAGGGAGTTGAAAGTCCGTGTTGCCAAGCGAAAAGCCAAAAACATCACTGCTCTAGAGGAGATCTGCATGGAGGAATGGGCCAACATACCAACAACAGTGTGTGGCAACCTTGTGAAGACTTACAGAAAACGTTTGACCTCTGTCATTGCCAACAAAGGATATATTACAAAGTATTGAGATGAAATTTTGTTTCTGACCAAATACTTATTTTCCACCATAATATGCAAATAAAATGATAAAAAAACAGACAATGTGATTTTCTGGATTTTTTTTTCTCAGTTTGTCTCCCATAGTTGAGGTCTACCTATGATGTAAATTACAGACGCCTCTCATCTTTTTAAGTGGTGGAACTTGCACTATTGCTGACTGACTAAATACTTTTTTGCCCCACTGTATATATCAACAGGTTTTAGTAAACAATGATAGCCTTTTCCGGAAAAAATAGGTAATATACTATCAACAATAAAGGCAAAAATCCTGAAGTACTGAAGTACAGCCGTCTGATAAGCCCTTCAGGGAGCGAAACAACTGTGTCCTCTTCATCACAATCAGGAACTGTAGGGGTCAGCTTTGCAGGGACACCTGGTATTCTCTCTCCTTCTTCGGGGTCTCGAGACAGAAAAGGACGCAACATACTTTGGTGGACTATTCGGGTAGGTGCTCCTTCCTCCCCTTCAGGTTGAACTTCATAGATGGGATCATTGAACCTAACTTGGCGTTTCACCCGATAAGGAGTCTTTTCCCAACGATGTTCCAACTTGCTTCGAGGTCGCTTATCTCGGACCAACACACGGTTTCTGGCCTTGAGAGCTGTCCCACGAAGAAGTGCCGTTTCATGATGCTCAAGCTCTAGGAGAATTTCCACAATAAAATAATGTGAACATAACACATTACTAATTTATATGGCTTCAACATATTTCACAGTACACAAGAGTAAGTGCAAAACACATACATTGCCAGACAACAAGCATCACTTGACATGCAAAAAGGGTCACATAGGTCCCGTGTGGAGGAGGGGAAAACAAGGGTCTCCACCACCTCCCTACACTTCCATGGTATTAGACTTTTTTTGTCAGTCAGGAGTTCTGTTTGCCTCCTCTTTGCGTCTCCATGATGCCTCCTGTTTGCCTACATTCTTCAGTAACTCTATCTGCCAGAGGTGTTCATTAACTGCAATCAGTCTGTGCTTTCCACGACATTATTAAACATCTAGTTTGCATTCTGTGTTTCCATGCACTGCGTGCTTTATCTGGCTGCTGCACCAACGCCCATGTCGCATGTGCCCACCTGGACCTTGGGCCTAGAAGATCCACCTCACTGTGTGAGCCTGCTGTTGGCAACAAGCATAGACACTAAGAAAATGAAGACAGAGATGAAGAGACAGTGTCAAAAGAGCTTGAGATCTGCACTTGTGTTGACATTTTGGGGGTCCTCCCCTTTTATGAAGCACACAATCCTTTTCCTGTTCCTTTGAGGGTATCCAATGGTGTGCATCTTTTTAGGGAAGTAACAGGAAAAAAATGCATCCTTCAATAAGGGGAGGACCCCCGAAATGTGATGACAGTGCAGATCTCCGGCTCGTCTCTGCCTTTCTGTCTTCATTCTCTTACCGCCGGTGAGCACATAGATTATCTACATCAGAGTCTACACTAGGGTTGAGCGAAACGGATCGGACAAATTCAAAAATCGCTGACTTTCGGCAAAGTCGGGTTTCATGAAACCCGACCCGATCCTAGTGTGGGATCGGCCATGAGGTCGCCGATCTGCGAGCAAAAGTCGCGTTTCATATGACACTTTCAGCGCCATTTTCAGCCTATGAAGGAGGACGCAGAGTGTGGGCAGCGTGATGACATAGGTCTCGGTCCCCACCATCTTAGAGAAGGGCATGACAGTGATTGGCTTGCTTTCTGTGGCGTCACAGGGGGTATAAAGGGGCGTGCACGCCGACCGCTATCTTACTTCTGACGATCTTAGCATAGGGAGAGGTTGCTGCAGCTTCATCAGAAGAAGGGATATAGTTAGGGAGGGAAGATTAACCCCCAAACTGCTTGTGCTGTAGCGATAAACTGTCCAACACCACCTTTGTTTTGCAGGGACTGTGGAGGCTATATTTGTGTGCATCAGCTCTGTAGCTTATTAGGCTGCCTTATAAGGCTCCCTGATAGCTGCATTGCTGTTTGTACGCCGCTGTGCAAACCAACTGCTTTTTTAAAAGCAAAAATCCTGTTGCTCCTTTCTACACAGTTATCTTGTTTATTTGTCCACACTTTTGTGCGCAGCAGTCCTTTTTATTGCTGCCATACTTGTCCTGAAATCATTGTAGGGAGATATAAATTTTACTACAGTCCTTGTATTTTTTCATATATCTTCCAGCCACTTTCTGCCACTTACATTGTGTTGTTTTATACACTGGGCCTGAGTTTTGGTTCAGTCTCCAAAAACAAAAGTGAGATTCAAATTCTCACAAAGTGGATATACAGTCACCGGCCACTTTATTAGGTACACCATGCTAGTAACGGGTTGGACCCCCTTTTGCCTTCAGAACTGCCTCAATTCTTCGTGGCATAGATTCAACAAGGTGCTGGAAGCATTCCTCAGAGATTTTGGTCCATATTGACAAGATGGCATCACACAGTTGCCGCAGATTTGTCGGCTGCACATCCCAAAGATGCTCCATACAAGGCAGGATGGATCCATGCTTTCATGTTGTTTACGCCAAATTCTGACCCTACCATCCGAATGTCGCAGCAGAAATCGAGACTCATCAGACCAAGCAACGTTTTTCCAATCTTCTACTGTCCAATTTCGATGAGCTTGTACAAATTGTAGCCTCAGTTTCCTGTTCTTAGCTGAAAGGAGTGGTACCCGGTGTGGTCTTCTGCTGCTGTAGCCCATCTGCCTCAAAGTTCGACGCACTGTGCATTCAGAGATGCTCTTAGGCCTACCTTGGTTGTAACGGGTGGCGATTTGAGTCACTGTTGCCTTTCTATCAGCTCGAACCAGTCTGCCCATTCTCCTCTGACCTCTGGCATCAACAAGGCATTTCCGCCCACAGAACTGCCGCTCTCTGGATTTTTTTTCTTTTTCGGACCATTCTCTGTAAACCCTAGAGATGGTTGTGCGTGAAAATCCCAGTAGATCAGCAGTTTCTGAAATACTCAGACCAGCCCTTCTGGCACCAACAACCATGCCACGTTCAAAGGCACTCAAATCACCTTTCTTCCCCATACTGATGCTCGGTTTGAACTGCAGGAGATTGTCTTGACCATGTCTACATGCCTAAATGCACTGAGTTGCCGCCATGTGATTGGCTGATTAGAAATTAAGTGTTAACAAGAAGTTGGACAGGTGTACCTAATAAAGTGGCCAGTGAGTGTAAGTCAGTCCTGTTAGTTTGTTGTATGTCAGCCAGCCACTTTCTGCCACTTAGATTGCGTTGTTATGTACCCTGGGCCTGAGTTTTGGTTCAGTCTCCCCCCCAAAAAAGTGAGATTCAAATTCTCACAAAGTGGATATACTTTTTGATTATTGGAGATTCGTTCGTTTGGAAGTTTTGTTTATGTTGGTATGCGTTTATGTGGTACTTTCTTGTAAATGCGATTATTTGTTTTTGTATATCACAATTGTCTTCTCACTCCTTATTTTTCCCCATTTCTTTCAATCCCTCCCTCCCAGTTTCCCTTCCATTTTCCTTCATTTCTTTTATCCTCATTTTTTTCCATTTCTCTTTTAGTTAAGTTAAAATCTCAGTAAAGTTTGTTTGAAAAAGTGGATATACTACAGTCCTGCTAGTTTGTCGTATGTCAGCCAGCCACTTTCTGACACTTAGATTGTGTTGTTTTATGCAAAGGGCCTGAGTTTTGGTTCAGTCTCCCCCCCAAAAAAAGTGAGATTCAAATTCTCACAAAGTGGATATACTTCAGTCCTGTTAGTTTGTCGTATATCAGCCAGTCACTTTCTGCCACTTACATTGTGTTGTTTTATGCAAAGGGCCTGAGTTTTGGTTCAGTCTCCCCCCAAAAAAGGGAGATTTAAATTCTCAACAAGTTTATGTACTGTAAGGTTTCTCTTACTGAGTGTGTTGGGGGACACTCGCTTGGCCGCAATATTCAAGCACACGGCACGGGTTTATAAACAAAGCAGTCCATACGGTTTATAAAAGTGCCATAAACCAGGTTACGCACAGTTCATTACTTGTATCACATAGAACACAACAGGCACAAACAGTCTCTTTGGTACCTGACGGGAGCCACTGCTCCACCTTGCCGATTCTTCTAACAGCCTTTGCGTAAGCTGCCTAACGGGGATCACCAACTCGCCTGGTCAATACACAGTAGTCAGTCCAGACCTCACCGAAGGACTCCAGCTTCTCCACACTCTGTTAACACTCTTCCGGGTAAGCTGCCTAACGGGGGTCCCCAACTTGCCTGGTCGGCACCCAGTAGTCAGTCCAGACCTCACCGAAGGACTCCAGCTTCCCCACACAGTAACTGTCCCTGGCCCCGCAGATCCCGGTCCTCACCTCGTGCTATTCAGGGATCCGGTCCTCGTCGCAGGACCTCCCAACACCCAGGTAGCCAGGACCCTGCCTGGTGGCCTAGTCCGGGTATTCTTCAGGACGTCCTTCCCCAGCCGGGAACGTCCAATACCCAGGCCACCCGAAGCCAAGTCTCACGGTCTCAGGTGCTTGCAGGACCCTAGTCATTCCTAGGACAGTCCAGCACCGACCGTCTCAGGTGCTTGCAGGACCCTAGTCATTCCTAGGACGATCCAGCACCTTCACCGGTCAGGTCCATACACAGGAACCACACAGGAACCACACAGGACCTACCGGACACACCTCTCAGCTCCACACACAGGGAGCTTACAACCAACACTGCCCCACACCCTGGTCACGTTACATATTGGTAACCACTCCCCTGGGTGGGAGTGTATGTGTGGCTAGTCTGACCCTCCCATCTCTCATGACTAGCCTAGTAAGTCACCCAAACTTAACTAAACACATTACACAAACTCTTGAGGGACTACAGGTCCCAGCATAACCACAATACATCAGACTTACCACGCAAACTCCCTCTGCGACACATATCGGCCATTCACAACACTGCCGATTACAGGTTCACCACTATTACCACAACAGATATGCCTCCATGCATATCTCACAGAGCGCACAGAGCGCCCCCTAGCTGCCACAGGGGTCACTACACCACAGTACACCTTCTACCTTGTTTTACAGTACCATATAACGGTTGTTATTTTGGTTAGATTTTCCAAAAAATGAGGAAGTCTGGTGGAAGAGCCCGTGGGCGGTGGTTGCCAGCTGGTACTGATGGTGGTGGTGGTGGTGGTGCATCTGGTGGTAGTGGCAAAAGCACAATAGCACCTAAGGCTGGAGGTGTTGAGCAGGCGTCATCGTATGGCTACACAAGGCCTCGAAGGCTCCCTTATCTGGGAGTAGGAAAACAGCTTTTAAAGCCAGAGCAGCAGGAAAAAGTTTTGGCTTTCCTTGCTGACTCAGCCTCTAGTTATTTCGCCTCCTCTTCAGAAAGTTCCAAATATAAAAGCAGCTAGTTGTCAGTGGATGCTCCCAGTCAGGAACAAGATGTTTCCTTGTGTCCTTCACCCAAACCAAAAGTGAAGGATGCGTCAGGTGATACTACAGGTTACTCCATGGAGCTCTTTACACATACCGTGCCTGGGTTAGAAAGGGAAATTGTTAACTGCCCATTACAAGATGAATCGGACATGGAGTGCACTGATGCACAGCCACAGCTAGATTATTATGCTGTTCCATTGACTTAGATCACTACATTGCCCTTGCAGTGTACTCAGCCAGAATCTGACCCTGATGAGACTATGGTGCCCCGTCCCGAACGCTAAAGCACCTTACACGGTGACACAGAGGAAGGTGCACATGACATTGAAGAGGAGGTGATAGATGACCCAGTTGTTGACTCAGATTGGCAGCCATTGGGGGAAGAGGGTGCCGCTGCCAGTAGCTCAGAAGCGGAGGAGGATGATCCACAGCAGCCATCTACATCGCAACAGCTGTCATCTGGCAGGCCCGTATCAGGCCAAAAACGTTTGTCAAAAATAAAAACAGTTTTAGGACAGCGTGGCCATCCGGTGAAAATAGCATAGCATGCAATGCCTGAAAAGGTATTCTATAGTAGGGAGAGTGTAGTGTGGCAATTTTTTAACCAAGATCCGAATGATCAGTCAAAAGTTATCTGTAAGAAATGCTCAAAGACCTTTAGCAGAGGGAAGAATCTTCAAAATTTAAATACAACGTGCATTCTTAGATATTTAACCAGCATGCACTTGCAAGCCTGGACTAACTACCAAACGTCCCGTACCATTGGTGCACCTGCTCAGAATGAAGGTAGTCAGCAACGCTACATTGCTTCCTTCACTGTAAGCCCATCGGTTAGGACACCACCAGCAGCAAATGTGGAGGTATCATCGCAAGGCCAAAGCAGTCAGGGAATCACAAGGTTATTGGTAGGAAACACTGTATGTAGGCCAACATCAAGAATACCATCACCAACCCTCTCTCAATCCGCCATGTCCACCACCACCGCTAGTTCCACCATATGCAGCTCTCCAGTCCAGCTCACCCTACAAGAGACTCTCGTTAGGAAAAGAAAGTACTCATCCTATCATCCGCGTACACAGGGTTTGAACGTCCACATTGCTATACTAATCTCGTTAGAGATGATGCCCTACCAGTTGTTTGAAAGCGAAGCTTTCAAAGACCTGATGACCTACGCAGTACCACGCTATGACCTACCCAGTCGGCATTTCTTTGCGAGAAAAGCCATCCCAGCCCTCCACCAGCATGTCAAAGGCCACATTGTCCATGCACTGAGGCAATCAGTCAGTGGAAAGGTGCACCTCACAACAGATGCATGGACCAGTAGGCATGGCCAGGGACGTTACGTGTCCATCACGGCGCACTGGGTTAATGTGGTGGATGCAGGGTCCACAGGGGACAGCCATAGTGGGACAGTTTTACCTAGCCCACGGTCTAGGAAACAGTTGGCTGTAGGCATTTGCCACCCCTCCTCCTCCTCCTCTAGAAGCGAAAGCTCATCCACAGAGCGCATTCGCACGACCACTCCATCCGCAGCTGCCAGTGTTGCACACGAGGTGTCTCATTATGGAACAACTAGTGGTAAGCGTCAGCAGGCTGTGTTACAAATGAAGTGTTTGGGTGACAACAGACACACCGCGGAAGTGCTGGCCGAGTACTTCCAGCAACAAACTCAGTCATGGCTGGGCAGTGTAAATCTTGAAGCAGGCAAGGTAGTCAGTGATAACGGAAGGAATTTTATGGCTGCAATAGCCCTTTCAGAATTGAAACACATACCTTGCCTGGCTCATACCTTGAACCTGGTGGTGCAGTGCTTCCTCAAAAATTATCCGCAGTTACCAGCCCTGCTCCTGAAGGTGCGAAGACTTTGCTCGTGCAGCGCCCCAGAGTCCTGGTCGTTGCAGTACTGTGGCTCCGCCACTAAGGGGAGCCATGGTGCGTTCGATGGCACTGAAGGAGTTCCTCCAATCAGGTATCACAGACACCAATATGTTTCACAGCTGGGCCTCCGGGGGGAGCTAAGGGTGCTATTCATTAGGCCACTCCCCACCATAGTGGGTAAACTGGGGGTCAGGCAGGAAGTTAGTGGAGAAAGCTGACTGGATCGAACGAAGCAACACCTAGTGAGAGAGGGTGTTGTGGAGGAAGAGACAGTAGGGTCTCTGCCAGGGGTGGGATCCTGGCAGAGGCTTGGCATTGAAAGAACGTAACGGGACCGTGCCTGCTCAGAATAGCGGCGGTGCCCTAAGGAAGGATTAGAAGCGAGATAGATTGTGCTGAGTGAGAAACGAAATCAAGCAGAAGGAGAATACCAGCAGGGGTTTTGTTGAAAGAGGCAGCACCTTGCTGAGGCGCATTACCGGTGGCCGGAACGCCGAGGGAGTGGAATAATATACAGCTTTAAGCCATACTCCAAACAGCGGCAGGACAGTCAGTCTCAGGCGGGCTGTCTACCACATATCACCTATGAAGTCTTGGGGGGCAATTGCGGGAGAGGGGCGTCTCTAGGGTCCCGGAAGAACTCCAGGCCTACCTGACAAACGGGTGCCGTTCTTACTGTAACATCAGGAAGGGACGGAAGATTAGCAGAAGATCAGTTAATCGAGTTGTGAGGGAACTTAAGAAACAGACACAACAGTTGTGGGGTACTTTCCGTAAGCATAGCAGGGAAGGACTACAACACAAAGCGCTAAGAAGGAAGGCACTGATTTCCACCTGTGAGGAGAACTCTGGAGGTGCCATTGGACCGGCCGGACTTGCGCAGCCTGGTGGGCCGGATTCCGGACTGAGGACCGAGAGATCTCCAGTAAAGAGGTAAAGAGACTGCAACCTGGTGTCCTCGTTATTTACCGCGACCTGCACCCCACAACTGCACCGCTACACCACCGTTATCACCACCTATTTCACCGGACGTCCCCCACTGACGGACAGGGCCACGGACCGGGTCTAGCCACCGTGACAACCCCAGGACTGAGATCCCAGAGGCCCGGCTCCGGGTACCCCTCGGCCCTGCGGCGGTGTGGGGGCGCTCCGCAACTTGGCGTCACGAACAGGATCTACTTAAGCCTGAAGAATCAGGTCATGTGTGCCTAGAGACTGTGATTTGTTGTGCATGAACTGTAGCTTTATTGAGAGACTGTGTGCTACCATTGACCAATAGAAGTTCCCGCCAAAAGCCGCCGCCATTGCTACTTTGGAGAAGAAGGAGGGCGTGCTATGGGAGGAGACTACCAGAATGGCGCGAGAAATGGATACCGCCCTCTGCGCTTCGGGCTGCAAGGAGATGACCTGCCCCAAGGCAGAGGACAACCTCCTGATTTGCAACGGCGGGAAGCAGGAGACGGAGAAGCCCGACCTCGGAGAAATGGCGGAGTCAGGTGCATGCACTGCCACCGACTATCAGGCAGTGATGATGAACAGCAAGTGCCTGAGCGAGGAAGATGCGACTCCGGCTTGCCCTTCTTCACCGGAGACGGACTTATGTCCCCTGCAGCCGGAGGGCCTGAAACTCCTGGAGCAGATAGCAGAGCTGAGTCCACCAACCCTGACCTTGGAGTCCGTGGAGGAGGAACCACAGCGAGCGGAGCAGCGTTCGGGGGCCGCATCGGAAGAGCCGCGGTCCGAGCAGCAGCCGACTCCAGTGTTCTTGTCAGCGGACCGGATCGACATCGGTGGAACCACATCAGGCGTAGGTACGGAAGACGCCCCTGCTCACCCTCCCGAGTCCGCGTCCACGACCCACCTCCATCTCAGTAAAGGTCGACCCTTCTCGGCAGGGTTAATGGTGTTATCCCCTGGTGACCTGGGGAGGATGGTGCCACCGCTGTCGACTAGAGTGGGAGAGCCCGTGGATGTGAGTCTAGATGGAGTAGTTCTTCGGTGGGACAGCCCCTGGGTTGGGACAGATGGATCCCAGGAGAACGGGTCCACTCTTGCGGTGCTTACGTGGGAACAATATAGACAGTGCTTGATTCTACAGTGGAAAGGCCGGAAAGAGGCCGAGCCGATGGGTCCATCGAAAATACAACAATCCCCTCCGGCATGGGATGACAGAGACGTGGTAAGGCGGGGCACTGTGTTGGCCTACCATGCCAGAAGGGGGTGGGGCCTCATACACGAGCCAGGATTGGATACTGACGTTTTTGTTGCGCACTGTAACGTGAGGGCTCCCTGCTGTGGCCGAAGTGGAGAACCATTGCAAAAGGGGGATCAGGTGACCTACAGCCGCCACCAGAACCCGCTCGGGTGGTATGCACGGAATGTTCGGCGGTGTATGTTTGGAGCC
Organism: Ranitomeya variabilis; assembly: GCF_051348905.1. Lineage (NCBI taxonomy): Eukaryota > Metazoa > Chordata > Amphibia > Anura > Dendrobatidae > Ranitomeya > Ranitomeya variabilis. The sequence continues at coordinate 748,262,687 of NC_135234.1, read as the reverse complement.
GCGACCCTTACCACCTCGGACCTGGTCCCAGGAGCACCTGACCTTGTCACCATCGCGACAGTGCGCCTGGTAGCGGCCACCGAGTTGGCCAGTCGAGTTCATCTGCACGTTCGAACCGCGGACACTGGCACCACAGTGGCCGGGGGGCAGGAGCCCAAGCCACCTGAGCAAGAGTAAACCTCGGAAACCTGAAAATGTAAATAGTTACTGTTTGTTCTTTTGTTCCTGTTGCTGCTAAACCCGTTCAGGGTAAACTTTAAAGAGGTGACCCCTTTGTTGACCCGGGGTCACTATTGTTGTTTTCTTGAAGTTTTGCACAAAGTTACACGAACTGCAGTAATCATGGACTGTGCATGATTTAAACTTTTCTGTAAATAGTTTGCACCTTCTTAAAGGTGCTTCCTACTGGTTTTAGTTAAAGACACTTTGCGAAGATGCCATTCCGGAGCTCTGGCATGAACTGGTAGGCTGAGAAGACGAGCTACCTCAGAGAGACTTGATCTCCTCTTAAAGGGGAGGTTAGAATTGAACTTGGAAAGTGATACTGTTTCTGAACAGTAATGTTATGATGATGCTCTGAAAGAAATGTAACCGTTTTACATGAAAAGTTATATGTGTTTAATATGTTTGAAATGTGAAATTTGAATAATGTTCTTTAAAAGGAAAGATGCAGAAAGCCTGTTGAGGTAGACTAGAGTTCTGCATAACTAGAAACGTAAGAAAGTAATAATGAAGGTGAGGATAGAAGGTAAACCCTGCGTCCCCATAGAAAGTTAGTTCGTTACTAAGGACAGAAAGTAGACCCGTAGGGGTTAGTGAGTGAGTCCTTATAGGAGCCAGGCAGAGTGGGCTCCATGTTCTCAAACTGAAAGGAATGTTATGTCTATACTATGTATAGTAGAGAAAGGCAGTAGGCCCTGGCTGAACGGGGCGGTCCTGTAAAAGAAAGGAGAGGCAGTAGGTCTGGTGCCATAGGGACAGGCGGTCCTGCAGGTTCAAAAGTAGGAGAATGAAGAGTTACCTTGCCCTGTAATGTGATTATAGGAAGGCCTTTGATAAACTAAGAGTGTATGTTTCTTAAAGGCAATGTTAATTTATTGTTCCAGCATTTGCACTTAGTAGAATACCCGGTTGGGTAATGAGAGTTAATTGTAGCCTGTTGCTATGATTTTTGATTATGTTTTGTAACGTTAAAGTGTCCTCACCTCCCATAAAGGGAAGCCTGTTCAAGTATGCTTATTGTTTTGCACTCAACAAATTTGTATGTCTTTTTGCTAACCTGTATTGTTGTTTTCTTCCCAGTCCCGGAGTACTGTGTTTAACCAGGGGGGAGTGCAGCGCCCCAGAGTCCTGGTCGTTGCAGTACTGTGGCTCCGCCACTAAGGGGAGCCATGGTGCGTTCGATGGCACTGAAGGAGTTCCTCCAATCAGGTATCACAGACACCAATATGTTTCACAGCTGGGCCTCCGGGGGGAGCTAAGGGTGCTATTCATTAGGCCACTCCCCACCATAGTGGGTAAACTGGGGGTCAGGCAGGAAGTTAGTGGAGAAAGCTGACTGGATCGAACGAAGCAACACCTAGTGAGAGAGGGTGTTGTGGAGGAAGAGACAGTAGGGTCTCTGCCAGGGGTGGGATCCTGGCAGAGGCTTGGCATTGAAAGAACGTAACGGGACCGTGCCTGCTCAGAATAGCGGCGGTGCCCTAAGGAAGGATTAGAAGCGAGATAGATTGTGCTGAGTGAGAAACGAAATCAAGCAGAAGGAGAATACCAGCAGGGGTTTTGTTGAAAGAGGCAGCACCTTGCTGAGGCGCATTACCGGTGGCCGGAACGCCGAGGGAGTGGAATAATATACAGCTTTAAGCCATACTCCAAACAGCGGCAGGACAGTCAGTCTCAGGGGGGCTGTCTACCACATATCACCTATGAAGTCTTGGGGGGCAATTGCGGGAGAGGGGCGTCTCTAGGGTCCCGGAAGAACTCCAGGCCTACCTGACAAACGGGTGCCGTTCTTACTGTAACATCAGGAAGGGACGGAAGATTAGCAGAAGATCAGTTAATCGAGTTGTGAGGGAACTTAAGAAACAGACACAACAGTTGTGGGGTACTTTCCGTAAGCATAGCAGGGAAGGACTACAACACAAAGCGCTAAGAAGGAAGGCACTGATTTCCACCTGTGAGGAGAACTCTGGAGGTGCCATTGGACCGGCCGGACTTGCGCAGCCTGGTGGGCCGGATTCCGGACTGAGGACCGAGAGATCTCCAGTAAAGAGGTAAAGAGACTGCAACCTGGTGTCCTCGTTATTTACCGCGACCTGCACCCCACAACTGCACCGCTACACCACCGTTATCACCACCTATTTCACCGGACGTCCCCCACTGACGGACAGGGCCACGGACCGGGTCTAGCCACCGTGACAACCCCAGGACTGAGATCCCAGAGGCCCGGCTCCGGGTACCCCTCGGCCCTGCGGCGGTGTGGGGGCGCTCCGCACTCGCACATCCGCCGGTCGCCCGTACACTCCAGCCGTATGCTGAACCATCAGCGATCGCTGAATCTTTCCCAGCACCGCCTAATAATCGACGTTGCAACAAGGTGGAACTCCACACTGCACATGGTTCAGAGGCTGTGCGAACAGAGGCGTGCTGTAATTAATTTGCGGGAGGATACACATACACGGGCAGGCACTTGAATGGCATACATGGAGTTGTCTGGTGTGCAGTGGTCGAAGCTACAAGACCTCTGTCAAGTCCTTCAGTGTTTTGAGGAATGCACATGGCTGGTAAGTGCAGACGACGCCATCATAAGCATGAGCATCCCACTAATGCGTCTGCTAATGCAAAGATTGACGCACATTAAGGAGCAGGCATCTGCAGCCGAGGAGGAGGGAAGCCTTGATGACAGTCAGCCATTGTCTGCTCAGGGAACTCTCCTGGACGAGGTGGCGGACGAAGAGGAGGAGGAGGAGGAAGATGGGGATGAATATTTATGGGAGGAGCATGCTTCTCAGGGGGCAATAGAAACTGGTGGCATTGCAAGATCAGGTACAGGGTTTTTGCTGGAAACAAGTGCTGTTGATTTGCAAGAAAGTGCGCACAAGCAGTGAATTGACACCTGGAACTTTGGCCCACATGGCTGAGTATCCTAAAAAGGGACCCCCGCATTATCAAAATTATGACTGATGACGATTACTGGTTGGCCTGCCTCCTGGATCCACGATATAAAGGAAAATTACAAAATATCATGCCACATGAGAACCTTGAGCAAATATTGGCTACCAAACAAGCAACTCTTGTAGACCGTTTGGTTCAGGCATTCCCAGCACACAGCAGCGGTGATGGTTCTCACACGAGCCGTAGGGGGCAACATGGCAGAGGTGTTAAAGGTGCACAAATCCGAAGTGGTGTTGGACAGAGGGGTTTTATGACCAGGTTGTGGAGTGATTTCGCTATGACCGCTGACACGACAGGTACTGCTGCATCGATTCAAAGTGACAGGAGACAGCATTTGTCCAGTATGGTTACGAACTAGTTTTCCTCTCTTATCGATGTTCTCCCTCACAGGTCATTCCCCTTTGATTACTGGGCAGCTAAAATAGACACCTGGCCTGAATTGGCAGAATATGCATTACAGGAGCTCGCTTGCCCTGCTGCTAGTGTGCTATCAGAAAGAGTCTTCAGTGCTACTGGTTCAATACCGACCGAAAAAAGGACACGTCTGGCTACCCAAAATGTTGATGATCTAACCTTCATTAAAATGAACCAATTATGGATTTCTAATTATTTTGCCCCACCTTCCCCTGCTGACACGAAGCTTGCCTGAAAAATGTCTTGCTTTTGGCCTCCTCTTACTGACTTCTCCAATTCCTCCATTTGCAGCTGCTGAATGTCCACCATAGGCCATTTTTATACCTCCCTAAATGGGCTGACTCCCCCCCAGGGCCGTGGTCACCACCTGGCGCAAGCACCCATGCGAGTGCCGTTTGCCTGGACAGGTGGGTGTGCCCACTCTTGGGCGACGGCACTGGCACAGGGTCCCTAATAGTACAATGAACAATGAAGTGTCTCTGATGGTGGTGGTGCACACCCAACGTCAGACACACCGTCGTAATATGAGGGGCCCTGTGCCAGTACCGCCACCCAGGAGAAAGTGTTCCCCTCCAGCTCGAACAGTGCTCTACCACTTGCAATACTTACCTCTCCCTGCTCCACCACTGTTTAGTCTGTGCTGTTAAATCCTTCAATGGCACTGCCAATACAAATTTGTTGAAATGATAGATGATAGTAAAAATATACAGGGGCCTGGCCTCCATTTAGACCAGTTAATACTTTGTGCCAACTACCACTGTCTGCTACTCAGCAGAGAAGCCCACCCCTGTACCTAGCTATACCACCTGTTTATTTATGAACTATATTTTGGCAGACATTTAGCCCACTTTATTATTTGGGCCTACTAACTTAGTCTGCTACTCATTACAGTTTTTCTCCACTGAACAAAGCAGTGCCGCCTGTTTACTCCTGTTACTACATTTGATTGAACTGCATTTAGCCTAATTTATATATCTGTGTTTCCTCCTCATCCTGCCCATTGCCCAGCCACTGCTAGATGAGTCTGCTGGTACATTGACCCAGACCACTACATTCCCCTTGCACTCTACACAGAGAGAATCTGACCCTGCTGAAAGTCAGGTTCCCCTTCCCGCATACTATACCACCTTACACGGGGACAAAGAGGAAGGTGCAGATGAAAGTGCAGGTTCCTTCATCAGGTGGGGGGGCATACTCGTTGGCGACGTCACTGGCACAGGGCCCCTCATAGTACGCAAAAGTGTCTCTGCCAGTGGGAGGCGCCACCCGCCTTTAAACACACCGCCGTACTATGAGGGGCCCTGTGCAAGTGCCAATGAGTGGGCCCCCCTGCTTGCTCAGGATCACAGCACTTGCAAAGTTGAAATACTTACCTCTCCCTGCTCCACCGCCGTGACGTATTCCGCGTTTCTTGGGCCCACAAAAATCTTGAGCCAGCCCTACCCCCCCCCACAACTGACCCCCAGTTTTGAATGCCTAACTATTATTATAAAGTAAATTAAGATTGACAAGCTTAAGTAATAAGAATTGATGTTTTTGGCATTAAAATAGGCACTGTATGTGTTTTCCTGTCCTCCACTCACTGCTGACTTTGATTCCCCATTGACTTGCATTGGGTTTCGTGTTTCAGTCGGCCCCCGACTTTTTGCAATAATCGTCCGATTTCACCCGACTCGACTTTTGAAAAAGTCGGGTTTCGCGAAACCCGACACGAGCCGAAAAAAGTAAAAGTCGCTCAACTCTAGTCTACACCACAGTCTACACCACAGTCTGGAGGCAATGTTCACTGTGGTGAATATTATGACTTTCTGATTGTGTTTCTATCGTAATTCTGTAAGGATGGAAACTCAATTAATTGCATAAAGGAAGCAGTGAAAAGTCCTTTGATGTGTCTTTTGCCTTTTTTTGCTGATTGGTGTTTATGGCAGTATCTAGGAATAGCAGCATTATTGGATTCACTACACAGGTGTAGAAGACTGTGAAGTTATATTTGGTCAATTCATTTACTAAATTGTTGTGAATTCTGTTTTTGGGCTCCCTCTGGTGGTTACTGGTGGTACTGGCTGACTTTTGTCTTGCACCTGTTCCCATCAGGAATCTGGGAGTTTCCTATTTAGTCTGGCTTCTCAGTCATTCTAGTGCCGGCAATCAATGTTACCAGAGCACCTCTGTTGCTTGCTACCTGCTCCAAGTCTGCAATTCAGCTAAGTTGGATCTTTGGCATTTTTTGTGTTTGTTTGTCTAGCATGCATTTATATTTCTCTTGCTGCTGGAAGCTCTAGTGATCTGAAATTACTACTCCGGTGTCATGAGTTGATAACGGAGTTAAAGTAATTTCAGGATGGCTGTTTAGGGTTTTGAGGTGACCGCGAAGTCCTCTTTTGTATTTTCTGCTATCTAGTCAGAGGGCCTCTCTTTGCTGAATCTATATTCATACTGCGTACGTGTTTTCCTCTTACCTAACCGTTATTATATGTGGGGGGCTACTATCACTTTTGGGGTTTCCCTGGAGGCAAGCCAGGTCTGTGTATTCCTCTACTAGGAGTAACTAGATCTCCGGCTGGTGCGAGGTGTCTAGGGATAATCGTAGGCACACCCCCTGGCTACTATTAGTTGCGAGTTAGGTTCAGCGTCGCGGTCATCTGAGATTCCATCATTCCTAGAGCTAGTCCGTTTTTGCCTGAGTCCCTGCCATTGGCAACCATGACACTAAATATTAAGCACAGCCACAAGGGATGAGGTACTTATACAGCATCAGCAAGATATCTCAAAGCAAGGATTTCAAAGTAGACTGGGGATTCAAGATGTGCTGCCCAAGCTTTTTCACTAAACACCGGTAAATTGCCAACATTGTGGACTGTGGGATCAGTGGTCGTCTAAGGAAAGCTGTACATGTGAAGAGGGTTTACATACAAAATAAAATTATAATTTGCAATGAACAAAATAACAGTGATGGACAAGTATAGAGCAGGAGAGGACCCTGCCCTATCAGGTTTACATTCTACAGGATAAAGTATGTTGGGCAGCTAGAGCAGCCCCAGCAGTGGTGAGGTGGCAGAGGAGTCATTGTAGGCTATGGACCCTTCCTGAAGAGATGGGTTTTCAGGTTCCATTTGAAGATTCCAAATGTGAGAAATAGTCAGAAGTGTTAACACGCTGAATTCTAGAGGATGGGGGACACTCAGGAGAAGTCTTGGAGGTGATTCTGTGATCCTCTACTGTTGGTAAAATATTTGAAGGGTTTCTGAAGGATGTTATTCTGGATTATCTCAATGAGAATAACTTTTTAACTCCATATCAGCATGGGTTTATGAGAAATCGCTCCTGTCAAACCAATCTAATCAGTTTTTATGAAGAGGTAAGCTATAGGCTGGACCACGGTGAGTCATTGGACGTGGTATATCTCGATTTTTCCAAAGCGTTTGATACAGTGCCGCACAAGAGGTTGGTACACAAAATGAGAATGCTTGGTCTGGGGGAAAATGTGTGTAAATGGGTTAGTAACTGGCTTAGTGATAGAAAGCAGAGGGTGGTTATAAATGGTATAGTCTCTAACTGGGTCGCTGTGACCAGTGGGGTACCACAGGGGTCGGTATTGGGACCTGTTCTCTTCAACATATTCATTAATGATCTGGTAGAAGGTTTACACACTAAAAAAATGATATTTGCAGATGATACAAAACTATGTAAAGCAGTTAATACAAGAGAAGATAGTATTCTGCTACAGATGGATCTGGATAAGTTGGAAACTTGGGCTGAAAGGTGGCAGATGAGGTTTAACAATGATAAATGTAAGGTTATACACATGGGAAGAAGGAATCAATATCACCATTACACACTGAACGGGAAACCACTGGGTAAATCTGACAGGGAGAAGGACTTGGGGATCCTAGTTAATGATAAACTTACCTGGAGCAGCCAGTGCCAGGCAGCAGCTGCCAAGGCAAACAGGATCATGGGGTGCATTAAAAGAGGTCTGGGTACACATGATGAGAGCTTTATACTGCCTCTGTACAAATCCCTAGTTAGACCGCACATGGAGTACTGTGTCCAGTTTTGGGCACCGATACTCAGGAAGGATATAATGGAACTAGAGAGAGTACAAAGGAGGGCAACAAAATTAATAAAGGGGATGGGAGAACTACAATACCCAGATAGATTAGCGAAATTAGGATTATTTAGTCTAGAAAAAAGACGACTGAGGGGCGATCTAATAACCATGTATAAGTATATAAGGAGACAATACAAATATCTCGCTGAGGATCTGTTTATACCAAGGAAGGTGACGGGCACAAGGGGGCATTCTTTGCGTCTGGAGGAGAGAAGGTTTTTCCACCAACATAGAAGAGGATTCTTTACTGTTAGGGCAGTGAGAATCTGGAATTGCTTGCCTGAGGAGGTGGTGATGGCGAACTCAGTCGAGGGGTTCAAGAGAGGCCTGGATGTCTTCCTGGAGCAGATCAATATTGTATCTTACAGTTATTAGGATCTTTAGAAGGACGTAGATCTGGGGATTTATTCTGATGGAATCTAGGCTGAACTCGATGGACAAATGTCTTTTTTCGGCCTTGCTAACTATGTTACTATGTTACTATGTTACTATGATTGGGTGAGGAATGAATGAGTGTGGAGGAGAGAAGGAGGTCTTGGGAAGACCGGAGATTACATGTGAGAAAATACCAGGCGATTAGTTTGTAGATACAACTATACGGAGCAGACAGATTATGGACGGCCTTGTAAGTTACTGCTAATAATTTACACTGGATTCGCTGGCGAATTGGGAGGCAATGAAAGGATTTACAGTGGGCAGAGATGGAGGAGTAAAGTGGGGAGAGATTATTATTGAGAGTATTATTCAGAAGGTCACTGTCACGCTGTGACCATAGGAAAGCCAGGGTGGAGAGACCTTATACTGTCCCTTAATCTAGAGAAGCCCTCGTCTATCCCTAACTCAAGGGTTACCCCTGAAGGGGAGATGCCCAGGTCTTGTACCTCTTTGTGCTCCTACTTATGCAGCTCCCGCCCTCCCCAGGGAGAAAAGGGGCAGGTGTAAAAGGATAACATCAGCTGGGCAGACGGGGTAAACCAAAGCCCAATCAAATGACAGACACATAGAGATAAATACAAAGGGACAATGAGTGCACAGTAAAGGGGCAGAAAAGACTCCCGAAAGAACGCCAAAAGGGGAAGGTAGAGGTAGTTACAGCAAACCACTTGCAACAAGCTCAAGACTACAAGAGCAACTTTCAAGAGCATTTTCTCCAATGAAGCCAGGAACAGAATGAAGATTCTATTGCTCACACAGAGGGAAGCCAAAATACAGGTTTATATGATGGAAGGGTGTGTCTCCAATAGCCAGCACAGCCGATATACCATGAGGAACTCAGCCCTTTCCATGCCACAAAAAATCTGTTAACTCATGAGTAGCCTTTTAGATTTAAAAAGGATCTGTGCTCAGCTATTCGCTGAAATCTTCTAATCTCTGATGTCCCACAGGTCCCAGCAGAATGTGGCACATTCATGAAAACCACAGAGGAGAATGTTGCAATATTCGTGGTGTGAGATGATTAGGGCATACACTAACATTTTAGTAGATTCCAGGTTGAGGAAGGCATGAATTTGGGACATATTCTTGTTTGGAGGCGGCAGAAACTGGTGAAGGCTTGGATATGAGGTTTGAAAGACAGAATAGAGTTGAGGTTTACTGCCAGGCAGCTGACTTCCGTTACAGGGAAAAATATGATGTAATTTACTGTGCTAGATAGATCAAGTAGGAGGATAAGTGAAATGGAGAAAAGATGAAAACTTTGGCTTTGGCCACATTGAGTTTTATTTAGCATGATGAGAAGGATGACATGGCTTAGATTCTCTGAGATTCCGGACAGAAGAGAGGTGACATCTGACTAGAGAGGAAAGTTGTATAGAGGCTATGATAGTCCCTGCTGAATAAATGTGCTAAACCATGTGATATGATAGATGCAATTATGGAGAAGCGAGGGGGGCCGTGCCCGAGGTTGTGTGAGCTTTTTCTGATTGATTCAGTCTTCTGGAAACAAAAACAAGGAGAAAGCCGGCACCATTCACCCTGTATGTGTGAACTTGTCCTTAAACCAAACTTTGGAATGAGCAATCAAGCCTGCAAGTACTGGGTGCTCTCAAAATGAGATGCAAACATGTATATAGGAAGAAAAAGTAGTGGCTCTTACTGGTCTACTAAAAGTAGTGTCGCTATCGGCGATAGATGATACTGCACAGGCGCCGCCTATGTCATTTTCATGGATCCAATTTTTTTTCTCCATCGAAATGGCACCAGCGGCGGCACCTGTGCAGTAGCATCTAACGCGTTTGAATTTTTTTTCCTCTAGCAAAATGGCGCCGATGCTTACACAGTAACATCTATCAGAACACGATAGATGGTACTGTGTAGGCTCGGATGCCGGGCCATTTTGATGAAGATTTTTTTTTCTCCCCACAATACTATATGACTAAATCATAAATGCATATATGCATATTTGCCATTGTATCATGCTACAGCGCAGGCGTCGCCACCAGTGATAAATATTATTTTTTTCTTTACACCCAATTTTCTATGCAGTATGTAAAATAGGGGGCAGGTCACTGAAGGTCTTTATTCGACGTCCAGTGCTGAGTTTCCATGGCTGCTCCCGCTCCCAGTGTCCGGTTTTGGCCGCACTAATGTCACGTAGACTGCATGGCAGCCAGTTATTGAGCTCAGTGGCTCTACCCGTGTAGGCAGAATCCTCTTTTCAAAGCCATTCAATTCACTAATTGGGTGTCTCGCTGTGGATGTGACATCAGCACCTTAGGCAATACAAAAGAGAGAGAGAATGAAAGACAGATCAGCATCCTTCAGAAGATCATATAGTAATTGTAGTGTGTTATGATGATGCATTTCTCAACTGTTGTATTGATTTGTAAACTATTGCTAGCTGCAGGAGTTTGGGGTATCAAATGGTTAGCAATTAGTGGGAAATTGAGGAAGTAGCTTCAGCTATATACGGGGCTGTTGAGGCCTAGTTCATAAAACACCACCAAGGACAACATCTGCGAGGAGTTTGTATGTTCTCCCCGTGTTTGCGTGGGTTTCCTCCGGGTTTTTCCGGTTTCCTCCCACATTCCAAAAACATACTGATAGTGAATTCAGATTTTGATCCCCATCGGGGACAGCGATGATAATGTGTGCAAAGTGTAAAGCGCTGCAGAATATGTTAGCGCTATATAAAAATAAAGATAAATATTATAAGAGTGCCTGTAGTTACACAAGTGAGCATTAGCCAAACAGAGAGCAGAGTCAGGCACAACAGGGATCCAGTAAAAAAAAAGTAAGCAAAAGTATTATTCTGGAAGTGAAAAGACCTTAGTTGGAAGCTTGGAGATGCCCGAATGGGAATATAGCATTAGTAGTAGTCCTAAGACTGCTGTGGGTTAAGTATGATCGCCTTGATACAGTGGCATGTAAAAGTCTGGGCACCCCTGGTCAAAATTACTGTTAATGTGAACAGTTAAGCAAGTTGAAGAAGAAATGATCTGTAAAAGGCCTAAGGTTAAAGATGACAAATTTCATTTCATATTTTAGAAATTACAAAAAGGAAAATGGGTCGATGCAAAATATGTCTGTAATTATATATATAAGCACATAAAGTGCACATACTCTTTTACTTTTATGACAGTACTTTTTTCACATTTCATTTTTATTTTCCACATTTTTCTTGTCCACTCATATTTTCTCTCATCTATTCATTTCCACACTTTTTTTTACAATTTATATGATCAGCTCCATATGTCTCATAAATTACAGTTTTTTTGCTGTTGCGGTTTAATCATTCAGGTATGACTCTTATTAATTTGCCCTTTTTATTGCCCACTTGTATTATGGCCGTCCAGGTGTTGTGCACATGACATCTGTTCCCCAGTGTGCGTGCTCTCACACACGCGCCCCGCCTGTGATGACGCGACCTCGCCCTCTTGTGACGTCACCGCGAGACGCACAGTGGAGGTGCTATCATGCTGGCAAGTTGTTGTTGTGACCCTTGGAGATTTGTGTGCTCATATAACTTAGGTTTCAGACCTTAATTAGCCTGTTAGGGTTATGGCTTGTTCACTATCATCATTAGGAAAGACCATGGGGTGCAAATTTCCCAGCTTTATAAAAAGTCAGCCTCCTCTAACTTTGTGCCAAAAACAGCAGCCATGGGTTCTTTTAAGCAGCTGCCTAGCAATTTGAAAATGAAAATGGTGGAGGCCCACAAAGCAGGAGAAGACTATAAGAAGATAGCAAAGTGTTTTCAAGTTGCCATTTCCTCAGTTTGAAATATAATTTAGAAATGGTAGCTAACAGGAACAGTGGAGAGCAAGGTAAGGTCTGGAAAACCAAGCTAAATTTCAGTCGGAGCTCCTCGTAGGATTGCTAAAGAGGCAAATTATAAACCCTGCTTGACTGCAAAAGGCCTACACAAAGATTTTGCTGACTTTGTAATTGTGGTACATTGATCTACTGTTCAGAGATACCCGCACAAATATGGCCTTCATGGAAAAGTCATCAGAAGAAAACCTCTCCTGCGTCTTCACCATAAAATTCAGCTTCAAAAGTGTGCAAAAGAATATCTAAAAAAGCCTGAGCAATTTGACAACAAGTTTTGAGGACCAATGAGGTTAAAATAGAACTCTTTTAGAAAATGATCAAATGTATGTGTGGAAAAAAAAGTGCACATAATTTCAGGAAAATAACTTCTCTCCAACCAGTAAGCATGGGGCCGGATCAATCATGTTTTGGGGTTGTGTTGCAGCCAATGGCACAGGGAAGATTTCATGAGAAGAGGGAAGAATGGATTCAAGGAAATTTCAACAAATTCTTAATGTAAACATAACACCATCTGTAAAAAAGCTGAAGTTGAAAAGAGGCTGGCGTCTACAAATGGATAATGATCCTAAACACATGTCAAAATCCACAATAGACGACCTCAAAAGGTGCAAGCTGAAGTGTTTACAATGGCCCTCACAGTTCCATGATCTGAGCATTCTTAAAAATCTGTGACAAGACCTCAGAATAGCAGAGGATGCAAGACGCCCCAGGAACCTCACAGAACTGGAAGAATTTTTCAAGGAAAATGGATGACAATCCCTCAAACAAGAATTGAAAGACTCTGGTCTGGCTACAAAAAGCGTTTATAAAGCTGTGATACTTTCAATAGGGGGTGCAACTAGGTACTAACTATGCAGGGTGCCCAAATTTTTGCATTGGCCCATTTTTTATTTTTGTAATTTTTAAAATATAAAATATGAAAATATACATTTTTGGCATAAAATACAAAGGAAATGTGTCATCATTAACTTTAGGCCTTTTAGAGATCATTTCATCTTCAGCTTAACTGTTCACCAAAATAGTAATTTTGATCATGGGTGCCCAAACTTTTACATGCCACTGTCATGTTGTGAATTAGAAGTTGCCAACCTAGTGTGGAAGATTTAAATAAAGAATTTCTTGCCTCATGGGCACAGAAATAGATGCATTTGGCATAGCTTTTGTCACTGCTCAATACATAGTGAACGGTGGTTGAAACCACGCTCCGGTGCTGACTGATGCCACGTTCTGTACTGATATACTGCTCAGCCGGCTGACAGTCAGTGCAGGGTCATAGTTACAGCTGACACTCACAACGCACTGATTGGTTACCTTTAGCCACACCTACAGTGGGTACGGAAAGTACTCAGACCTCTTTACATTTTTCACTCTTTGTTTAATTGCATCCATTTGGTAAACTCAAAACAGTTCATTTTTTTCTCATTAATGTACACTCTGCACCCCATCTTGACTGAAAAAATTTAGTAGAAGCACCTTTTTGAGCTAGCACAGCCATGAGTCTTCTTGGGAATGATGCAACAAGTTTTTCACACCTGGATTTGGGCATCCTCTGCCATTCTTCCTTGCAGATTCTCTCCAGTTCTGTCAGGTTGGATGGTGAACAGCCATTTTCAGGTCTCTCCAGAGATGCTCAGTTGGGTTTAATTCAGGGCTCTGGCTGGGCCAGTCAAGAATGGTCACAGAGTTGTACTGAAGCCACTCCTTTGTTATTTTAGCTGTGTGCTTAGGGTTATTGTCTTGTTGGAAGGTGAACCTTCGGCCAAGTGTGAGGTCCAGAGCACTCTGGAAGAGGTTTTCTGTTATGATCTGGTGGCCTAGGAGCAGCATGAGATGTACTCTGGAGAAGGTGGTACCTGTACTGACCGCGGACCCTGAACTAAACACCGCAACTAGAAGTAGCCGTGGGATGTTCCTGACACTCCCTAGACACCTCGTCCCAGCCGGAGGACTAAATACCCCTAGAGAAAGAAACAGAAAAACTATCTTGCCTCAGAGAAAATCCCCAAAGGATAGACAGCCCCCCACAAATATTGACGGTGAGAGGAGAGGGAATTAACATACACAGACTGAAATCAGGATTTAGCAAAGGAGGCCATTCTAGCTAGATAGAAAAGATAGGACAGAGTACTATGCGGTCAGTATTAAAACACTAGAAAATATCCACCACAGAAAATACAAAATCTCCACATCTAACTAAAGATATAGAGGGTATATCTGCATCTCCAGAGATACCAGCTTGGATGAGCAAGTCTTTATACTGACCAAGCTGGACAAGACTAAACATAGAAATGCACTGAACTATAAGGCCCACAGCATGTGGACTGCAAAAGCAAAGCCAGAACTTATCTTTGTTGAAATGAACAGCAAAGCAGGAGAGACCAGGCAGAGATGTGAATCCTCCAGGAACAATGGACAACTGGCACTGACTAAAGGGTGGAACAAAACTAAATAGCCCAGTGAAATGCATTAAGTGGACCCACCTGATGAAATGCTGTGATTGAAGACAGCAGCGCTACCACTTATAACCACCGGAGGGAGCCCAAGAGCAGAATTCACAACAGTACCCCCCCTTGAGGAGGGGTCACCGAACCCTCACCAGAGCCCCCAGGCCGATCAGGACGAGCCAAATGAAAGGCACGAACCAAATCGTCAGCATGAATATCGGAGGCAACAACCCAAGAATTATCCTCCTGGCCATAACCCTTCCATTTGACAAGATACTGAAGCCTCCGCCTCGAAAAAAGAGAATCCAAAATCTTCTCAACCACATACTCCAACTCCCCATCAATCAACACCGGGGCAGGAGGATCAACAGAGGGGACAACGGGCACCACATATTTCCGCAACAAAGATCTATGAAAAACATTATGGATGGAAAAAGAGGCTGGAAGGGCCAAACGAAAAGACACAGGATTAATAATCTCAGAAATCCTATAAGGGCCAATAAACCGAGGCTTGAACTTAGGGGAGGAAATCTTCATAGGAACATGACGGGAAGACAACCAGACCAAATCCCCAACCCGAAGCCGGGAACCAACACACCGACGACGGTTAGCAAAACGCTGAGCCTCCTCCTGAGAC
The DNA here is from genome assembly GCF_051348905.1 of Ranitomeya variabilis. Classification (NCBI taxonomy): domain Eukaryota; kingdom Metazoa; phylum Chordata; class Amphibia; order Anura; family Dendrobatidae; genus Ranitomeya; species Ranitomeya variabilis. The sequence continues at coordinate 748,247,635 of NC_135234.1, read as the reverse complement.
AACACCAAATTGTCCACCACATGAGCCCAAATTTGCTGAAACCTGTCAACCACAGAATCCACCCCAGGACAATCAGAAGGCTCAACCTGCCCTGAAGAAAAATGAGGATGAAAACCAGAATTGCAAAAGAAGGGCGAAACCAAGGTAGCAGAACTAGCCCGATTATTAAGGGCAAACTCGGCCAATGGCAAGAAAGCCACCCAATCATCCTGATCAGCAGACACAAAGCATCTCAAATAAGTTTCCAAAGTCTGATTAGTTAGCTCGGTTTGGCCATTTGTCTGAGGATGAAATGCGGAAGAAAAAGACAAATCAATGCTCAGACTAGCACAAAAGGCTCGCCAAAACCTAGAGACAAACTGGGAACCTTTGTCGGACACAATATTCTCCAGAATACCATGCAAACGAACCACATGCTGAAAAAACAACGGAACCAAATCAGAAGAGGAAGGCAATTTAGGCAAAGGTACCAAATGAACCATCTTAGAAAACCGGTCACAAACCACCCGGATATCCGACATCCTCTGGGAAACCGGAAGATCTGAAATAAAATCCATAGAAATATGTGTCCAAGGCCTCTCAGGGACCGGCAAAGGCAAAAGCAACCCACTAGCGCGGGAACAACAAGGCTTAGCCCGTGCACAAGTCCCACAGGACTGCACAAAAGAACGCACATCCCGTGACAAAGAAGGCCACCAAAAGGACCTACCAACGAATTCTCTGGTACCAAAAATCCCAGGATGGCCAGCCAACACAGAACAATGAACCTCAGAAATCACTTTACTAGTCCATCTATCAGGAACAAACAGTTTCCCCACTGGACAGTGGTCCGGTTTATCAGCCTGAAATTCCTGAAGAGCCCATCGTAAATCAGGGCAGATGGCAGAAAGAATCACCCCTTCCTTCAGAATACCGACCGGCTCAAGACCGCAGGAGAATCAGGCAAAAAGCTACTAGAGAGGGCATCAGCCTTAACATTCTTAGAACCCGGAAGATACGAGACCACAAAATCAAAACGGGAGAAAAACAAGGGACCATCGAGCCCGTCTAGGATTCAGCCCCTTGGCAGACTCGAGGTAAATCAGATTCTTATGATCGGTCAAGACCACAATACGGTGCTTGGCCCCCTCAAGCCAATGTCGCCACTCCTCAAATGCCCACTTCATAGCCAACAACTCACGATTGCCGACATCATAATTGCGTTCTGCTGGCGAAAACTTTTGAGAAAAGAAGGCACACGGTTTCATCAAGGAACCATCAGAATTCCTCTGAGACAAAACGGCCCCTGCCCCAATCTCAGAAGCGTCAACCTCAACCTGAAATGGAAGAGAAACATCCGGCTTACGTAACACAGGGGCAGAAGTAAATCGGCATTTAAGCTCCTGAAAGGCAGAAACCGCCGCAGAGGACCAATTCGTCACATCAGCGCCTTTCTTCGTCAAATCAGTCAGGGGTTTAACCACACTGGAGAAGTTGGCAATGAAACGGCGATAAAAATTAGCAAAGCCCAAAAATTTCTGAAGGCTCTTCACGGATGTGGGCTGAATCCAATCATGAATGGCCTGAACCTTAACTGGATCCATTTCTATAGATGATGGAGAAAAAATGAAGCCCAAAAAAGAAACCTTCTGCACTCCAAAGAGGCACTTAGACCCCTTCACAAATAAAGCATTATCACGAAGGATCTGAAATACCATCCTGACCTGTTTCACATGAGACTCCCAATCATCGGAAAAAATCAAAATATCATCCAAATATACAATCATGAATTTATCAAGATAACTCCGAAAGATATCAGGCATGAAGGACTGAAACACAGATGGAGCATTAGAGAGCCCGAATGGCATCACAAGGTATTCAAAATGGCCTTCGGGCGTATTAAACGCAGTTTTCCATTTGTCACCCTGCTTAATATGAACAAGATTATATGCCCCTCGAAGGTCAATCTTAGTAAACCAACTAGCCCCCTTAATCCTAGCAAACAAATCAGAATGCAAAGGCAAAGGGTATTGGAATTTGACCGTGATCTTATTCAAGAGACGATAATCAATACAGGGTCTCAAGGAGCCATCCTTCTTGGCAACAAAAAAAAAACCTGCTCCCAAAGGTGAAGAAGATGGCCGAATATGCCTTTTCTCCAAAGACTCCTTAACATAACTCCGCATGGCGGCATGTTCTGGCACAGACAGGTTGAAAAGTCGGCCTTTAGGGAACTTACAGCCTGGAACCAAGTCAATAGCACAATCACAGTCCCTATGCGGTGGAAGGGAACTGGATTTGGGTTCATCGAATACATCCTGGAAATCTGACAAAAACTCAGGAATTTCAGAAGAAGGGGAAGAGGAAATTGACATCAAAGGAATGTCACCATGAACCCCCTGACAACCCCGACTAGTCACAGACATAGATTTCCAATCTAACACTGGATTATGTACCTGTAACCATGGGAAACCCAGCACAATAGCATCATGCAAATTCTGCAACACCAGAAAGCGACAATCTTCCTGATGGGCTGGCGCCATGCACATGGTCAGCTGTGTCCAAAACTGAGGTTTATTTTTAGCCAACGGTGTAGCATTAATACCCCTCAAAGGAATAGGGTTCTGCCAAGGCTGCAAGGGGAAACCACAACATTTGGCAAATTCTAAGTCCATTAAGTTCAAAGCGGCGCCTGAATCCGCAAATGCCATGACAGAAAATGAAGATAATAAGCAGATCAGGGTCACAGATAACAGAAATTTAGGTTGTACAGTACTGATGGTAACGGAACTAGCGATTCTCTTTGTACGCTTAGGGCAATCAGAAATAACATGAGCAGAATCGCCGCAGTAAAAACACAACCTATTCTGACGTCTGAATCCTTGTCGTTCAGCTCTAGACAAAATCCTATCACACTGCATAGGCTCAGTACTCCGCTCGGAGGATAACGCCATAGTGTGCACAAGTCTGCGCTCGCGCAAGCGCCGATCAATCTGAATGGCCAGAGACATAGAATCACTCAGACCAGCAGGCGTGGGGAACCCCACCATAACATCTTTAACGGACTCAGAAAGACCCTTTCTGAAAATTGCCGCCAAGGCATCCTCATTCAATTTAGTCAGCACAGACCATTTTCTAAATTTCTGGCAATAAGATTCTGCCGCTTCTTGACCCTGACACAGGGCCAACAAGGTCTTCTCAGCATGATCCACTGAAATAGGTTCATCATACAATAACCCTAGCGCCTGAAAAAAGGTGTCTACATTAAGCAAAGCCGGATTCCCAGATTCCAGGGAAAATGCCCAATCCTGAGGATCGCCGCGCAGCAGAGAAATGAAAATTTTAACCTGCTGTATGGGATCACCAGAGGAACGTGGTTTCAGATCAAAAAACAGTTTACAGTTATTTTTAAAGCTCAAAAATTTGGACCTGTCCCCAAAAAACAAATCAGGAGTTGGAATTCTAGGCTCTAAAACCGGAGTCTGAACGATATAATCGGAAATACCCTGTACTCTAGCAGCAAGCTGATCCACACGAGAAGCCAATCCCTGAACATCCATGTCAGCACAAAACTCCTGAGCCACCCAGAGGTAAAGAGGGAAAAAAGACACAACAGACTACAGAAAAAAAAATGGCTCAGCACTTTCCTTCCTTTCTTTTGAGAAGCAATTAACTTATTGTGGGCCAGTTGTACTGTTATGATCTGGTGGCCTAGGAGCAGCATGAGACGTACTCTGGAGAAGGTGGTATCTGTACTGACCGCGGACCCTGAACTTAACACCGCAACTAGAAGTAGCCGTGGGATGTTCCTGACACTCCCTAGACACCTCGTCACAGCCGGAGGACTAAATACCCCTAGAGAAAGAAACAGAAAAACTATCTTGCCTCAGAGAAAATCCCCAAAGGATAGACAGCCCCCCACAAATATTGACGGTGAGAGGAGAGGGAATTAACATACACAGACTGAAATCAGGATTTAGCAAAGGAGGCCATTCTAGCTAGATAGAAAAGATAGGACAGAGTACTATGCGGTCAGTATTAAAACACTAGAAAATATCCACCACAGAAAATACAAAATCTCCACATCTAACTAAAGATATAGAGGGTATATCTGCATCTCCAGAGATACCAGCTTGGATGAGCAAGTCTTTATACTGACCAAGCTGGACAAGACTAAACATAGAAATGCACTGAACTATAAGGCCCACAGCATGTGGACTGCAAAAGCAAAGCCAGAACTTATCTTTGTTGAAATGAACAGCAAAGCAGGAGAGACCAGGCAGAGATGTGAATCCTCCAGGAACAATGGACAACTGGCACTGACTAAAGGGTGGAACAAAACTAAATAGCCCAGTGAAATGCATTAAGTGGACCCACCTGATGAAATGCTGTGATTGAAGACAGCAGCGCTACCACTTATAACCACCGGAGGGAGCCCAAGAACAGAATTCACAACAGTTTTCATCCAGGATATCTCTGTACTTGGCCACATTCATGTTTCCTTCAATGACAACCAGTCGTCCTGTCCCTGCAGCTGAAAAACACCCCATAGCATGAAGCTGCCACCTCCATGTTTCACTGTTGGGATTGTATTGGGTAGGTGATGAGCAGTGCCTGGTTTCTCCACACATACCACTTAGAATTATCACCAAAAAGGTCTATCTTCATCTCATTTATTTCTCATAGTCTGGGAGTCCTTCATGTGTTTTTTTTTAGCAAACTCTATGCAGGCTTTCATATGTCTTGCACTGAGGAGAGGCTTCCGTTGGGCCATTCTGCCACTCCCTGATGAAGCGGAAGTGAAACGTGCATTGGAGTGGTGTGTGCACGGACAGGGGCGTCTTCATACTGGTTGGTATGTTGATTTTCTTATGTGTACCAATTATTGATTGTTCCCTAAGCACTGGCTATTGTTATTATTCTTTTATTGGTGTTATATTAATTGGTTTTTACTAGTGTTGAGCATTCCGATACCGCAAGTATCGGGTATCGGCCGATATTTGCGGTATCGGAATTCCGATACCGAGTTCCGATACTTTTGCGATATCGGGAATCGGTATCGGGATCCATATTAATGTGTAAAATAAAGAATAAAAATAAAAAATATTGATATACTCACCCCTCCGGAGGCCCCTGGACCTTAGCGCTGTAACCGGCAGCCTCCGTTCCTAAGAATGAGCGCATGAAAGACCTTTGATGATGTCGCGGCTTGTGATTGGTCGCGTGACCGCTCATGTGACCGGTCACGCGACCAATCACAAGCCGCGACGTCATCGAAGATCCTTCACGCGCTCATTCTTAGGAACGGAGGCTGCCGGTTACATCGGTAAGGTCCAGGCTCCGTCGGAGGGGTGAGTATATCAATATTTTTCATTTTTATTCTTTATTTTACACATTAATAGGGATCCCAGGGCCTGAAGGAGAGTTTCCTCTCCTTCAGACCCTGGGAACCATCAGGATACCTTCCGATACTTGGTGTCCCATTGACTTGTATTGGTATCGGGTATCGGTATCGGCGATATCCGATATTTTTCGGGTATCGGACCGATACTATCCGATACCGATACTTTCAAGTATCGGAAGGTATCGCTCAACATTAGTTTTTACACATTTGATGCTTCATTAGTGAAGTTCACTTTTTGATTAATTATATATGCACCATATTCAATCACACACTGATTTTTCTAAGCATGTGCACTTTTATATTATTAATTAATTTTTTTTTTATTATGAAAGATTTATAGACACAATTTTTTGATTTATTTCCGCATTTATCATTTATCTTATCACTTTTGTTTATATATAAAGGTAATTCCTTTTCAGTATAATTTTTGGGGTACAGACCATCGACAATTATTTAAGATTTAATTATTATTTTATTGATTACCAATCAGTTGGACATACCCTGCCCTGCACACACATAGGATTTAGTCATTATATATATATATATATATATATATATATATATATATATATATACAGTATATATATATATATATATATATATATATATATATATATATATATACATACATACAGTATATGCATGTGTGTATATATATATATATATATATATATATATATATATATATATATATATATTTATCATTCATTTTTTATTTTTATTATTAGCTTTAATAAAGTCTCTATTTTCTAACAATGAATTTTTATGGTGATGATGTGTTGGTTATTATGTCAAAATAAAGCATTATTTATATTACGCTTGTATGCCTGATTAATATTTTTTGAGGGGTATACACTCTGCCATAAAGGCCCAACTGCTCGAGGGCTACAGTGATAGTTGACTTTGTGGAGCTTTCTCCCATCTCCCTACTTCATTTCTGGAGCTCAGCCACAGTGATCTTGGGGTTCTTCTTTACCTCTCACCAAGGCTCTTCTCCCATGATTGCTCAGTTTGGCTGGACGGCCAGGTCTAGGAAGACTTCTGGTGGTCCCAAATGTCTTCTATTTAAGGATTATGGAGCCAACTGTGCTCTTAGGAACCTTGAGTACTGCAGAAATTCTGTTGTAACCTTGACCAGGTCTGTGCCTTGTCACAATTCTGTCTTTGAGCTCCTTGGCCAGTTCCTTTGGCCTCATGATTCTTGGTCTGACATGCACTGTGAGATGTGAGGTCTTATATAGACAGGTGAGCGCCTTTCCAAATCAAGTCCTATCAGTTTAATTAAACAGCTGGATTCCAATGACGGAGTAGAACCATCTAAAGGAGGATCACAAGGAAATGGACAGCATGTGACTTAAATATGAGCGTCTGACCAAAGGGTCTGAATACTTATGACCATGTGATATTTCAGTTTTTCTTTTTTATTAAATTTACAAACATTTCTACATTTCTGTTTTTTTTCAGTCAAGATGGGGAGCAGAGTGTACATTGATGAGAAAAAATGAACTTTTTTGAACTTACCCAATGGTTGCAATGAAACAAAGAGTGAAAAATGTAAATCGGTCTGAATACTTTCCCACTATATATGACTGAAAATCCTGGCTACCGGGAGGAATAAAGTTCTTTACTTCCTGGCAGCGGCGCTCTCAGTGAGGGTAGACGGGTAGCTTCAGAATGCTATTACCATGCAGATTAACCACATATCTGCACATTAATAGCATTTTTCCACATGTCAGGTTCACTTTAAATCTGGGTTGTGATTGGTTACTGTGGCCAACTAAATTTTTTTTTCCGTTTTTATTAGATAATTTGGATATATATTGGAATAACCAACCTGAAATGGGTTAATTCTCTCAATAATAATAATAATTAAAATAATAATTGTTTCCACTAGTTTTAATAAATTCCTTTTTGCCTCTTTTACTTTATCATTCTAAAACTATATTATATTTTAGATTTTACCTACACATATTCTGATTCTAATAGTTTCCATGTCGAATGTCTGCTTAAACAAAGAACATTTCACTTCTAGAATTCCGTGCCTCATCTATTCAGAAATAACGTAAAATGAATTGCATGATACATCCTTAATAGTTATAACTTTATGAAGCAATTACCCAAACTTGGCAATTTATCTGCATTATGCGGCATTATCGGTTGGATTTCTCCAGTTTATGCTATCGCATAGATATTATCCCACAGAATAAGAAAGTGATTCAGTGAAACATTCTAAAACTTTTTTTTCTTTCACCAAATTGAAGAAATTACTTTTATGATATGAATGTGCACGATATATCTATTTCAATGAGAATATTATTCCTCTGAACAAAGAAGGCCATTAGTAAAAATGTCACTGATTTGCTCCGAGACTGGATGTGGAATTTTATTGGATTTTTGTTTAAATCCTGGTTCGAAGTAATATATTATATTTTAAAGCAAAATTACCATACTAAGTTTAGACAGAAGAAAAACTTTGGGGGATGTCCCATGAGAGTATACAAAATATATAAGAGCCCATATCGAAACTCAGAATGGGCTCCACTCCTAAGTTCTGACAAACGTACCTGTACTAAAGTTAATATCCTCCATCCCAATTTTAGGTTCTTAGTATCTACCTGTAAGTGGGTCAGAACTTATGTATGGCTCTTCGACTGCAAACATGGCTCCCAGTTTGGTTAAAGCGCGGTAAGGAATAGACCGTGATGCTGCAGACAAGAATAATAGTTATAGCTCATCAAAGTTACATTGCAGATTAAAGGCACAGCTCTTGTTGGTTACATGCTAAAGTTGAGGCACTCAGCCTGATGGTTGCACAATATTTTAAAATCTTTCTACTTGGTGGTTATAGGGGCGCAGATCTTAATGGTTCCACTATAAAGAGGCACAGCCCTTGGTGGTTACATTACTAAAAGGATTCGAACTTGGTGGTTGTACTACTAGAAAACAGTTAACTTGACAGTTGTGCTACTATGAGGTGCAGAGCTTGGTAGTTATACTAGTAATGAGGGCATGTCACACAGCAGTAAGTAGGAACAATTCTTGGTTGCACACCAAAATTGAGCCACTGAGTGACGGTTATGAAACACTTGTAGTTGCCTTTATGCATGATGGTTATGCTATCAAGAGGCACAGAGCTTAGCAGTTACCGAAGTAAGAGGAGCAGACTTTGGTGGTTACTTTAGTAGTTATTCTTAATAATTTTTTTTAGGGCCAGACTTTTTATCAGTAAATTAGACAGAAATACATATATATACAGTATAGACCAGAAGTTTGGACACACTTTCTCATTTAAAGATTTTTCTGTATTTTCATGACTATGATAATTGTACATTCACACTGAAGGCATCAAAACTATGAATTAACACATGTGGAATTATATACTTAACAAAAAAGTGTGAACAACTGAAATTATGTCTTATATTCTAGGTTCTTCAAAGTAGCCACCTTTTGCTTTGATGACTGCTTTGCACACTCTTGGCATTCTCTTGATGAGCTTCAAGAGGAAGTCACAGAATACGGCGCTGCTATGAATGACTCAGGGCACAATATGATATTAAACCAACTTTTCTTTATAACTTATGCAAAAAATGACAGTATTTCTCTCCCAACACAATATGGGCCACAACAGCCACAACTCACAGAATACAAGTTATACAGCCTGAGAGACCCCAAGTGCCGGCTTCACAGACAAGAATGCGACTACCCCACAACTATACCACTCCCTCCCTTAACTGTAACGGGCCTACACGGGGTTATACTGTGCCTGTGACACGTGGTCCTCTCAGGAATACAATCTTACACCTGCCTCCCGCCTAATTTACTATCTAGCTATCCCTAGCTAACTACACAGTCGGTGACCGGTCACACTTCTCTGTTTACTCACAAGAATAGCTTTCTTGAAATCACACAGTCCCAAACAGGAATGCCTCAAGCTCTGGATTCCCCACTCTCCATCACCGCGCTGCTTCTTCTCAAACGCCCAGAAACTCTCTCTGAGGTAACTGTCCTGTTTCCAGAATCTTCTTGTCTTTTTACTCATGGGTGACCTCTGGTGGCTGAACAAAATTACTGCAACAACATTGTAATTATCCTGTCTATTACTCAAGGGTGACCTCTGGTGGCTGAACACAGTTACTGTATCAACACTGTTTATGATTTAAAAAAAACCATCACCATTTTACACTCCACCCCACTTTCAATTTGGCGTCCCGACAAATGGCTTCTCACAACTCACACGCAACACATACTCATCAGGATTATATCGTATTGGAAGAATTCCGGCTGTGCTCCTCTCTGACCTCCGTAAGCCAGTACCTGTCGGGTTCACCGAAACATTTGTCGTATCTGGTGGAACAGTAACATCAGAGGGCATATCTGGAGTTTGCACTGTCGGACTCTGCATTTCTGAGAGGTCGCCATCACAGTCATCCCAACAGTAACACTCAACATTGCTCGGTTGCACCATCGTTGGATTGGATGACTCAGGGGAACAGACAGGTGCGTCGGATATACACCGCTTTAACCAATTCCGATGCATCGTGCGAAGAGGTCCGATACACCCCTCAGGGACAACACTGTACACACTTCCTCCTAGGAACACCCTTTCCACTACTGTGTAAGGCGTATCCTCCCACCTGTCACTCAACTTCTTTTCTGGACGTGTAACCCGCAATAGCACCTTGTCACCCACCTGGAACTCATCCCCGTGCACTGGTTTTCGATCTCGGTGTGGATGATCCCATACATGTGTAAGGAGGTTGCTTTCCCTGCTCCTTGCCTGGAACCACTTAGTCAGACAGCTGGGTTGTTGGGGGGAAGACTTTCTGCCCTGGACAGGGGGACGTGGTGGCTGCTGGGAAAAGAGAGGGGAGTGGTCAGAAAAGTGCGGGAGAGAGAGCGCGCCAGAGAGGGGACAGCGTGCCAGAGAGAAAGCAGGCTGCAGCGCCGCGCTCCCCATGACAGAGTGCTCCCCATGAGGGCACTAAGGCTGGAGTGAGAGTGGGGACTTGGAAGCCTCCATAATCTGAGAAGACTCTTCTCCTGACAGTGCAGAGACAGTGACTCAGTGCAGCCCTGGTGACCGCGGTGACAAGCAAAGAATCCCTGGTGACCGCGGTGACAAGCAAAGATCCCTGAGTGTGATACGTAACTGCCCAGTGTGTGTGACATTGTTATTACAGAGAAGCTGCCAGGCTTACGGAGACTCCTGCAGCAGTGACGGAAAGACTGTGCTATTTCCTGGTTCCATTTTCACTTTGCGAAGAACAGGCTGCAGAGACTTAACCCCGGACTTTCCAGGAGACACAGAAGAGACTTCAGGATCTCAAGCCCTTCTGGTGACTGTATCCACATTGGAAAAAGGACCCTCTGGTCAGGATCAGGCTGATAAGTTACAAGAACACTCGTTAACCCTTTTGTTTCCGCTTAACTGTTTACTGTTTTACTTGACTCTATTAACCCCGTTTACTCCCTGCGAGGAGAATTCTACCCCTGTTAATAAATCCCCTTCAACAGTTGGTCTGTCTGTTCCGTGGTGACATACTCAACCCTGCACTCTATTACACATGTTATTTCACTATCTGATGGATCTCTCGCAGTTTTCTTCGGTGGTCCTGGACCCACTCACTGGCTGTACGATACTGCGGCTCATCCGGTACTGTCAGACTCAGCTCTCCAATTTCTGGTCCTGGCCGGCCGAACATCATCGCATAAGGCGTGAACCCTGTAGTGTTATGGACTCTGTTATTATAAGCCCACATAAGTTCAGGAAGAAACTCAGGCCATCACCCCTTTTGCCTTTGTTCCAGCGTTCTCAGCATCTGGAGCAGCGTTCGGTTGAATCACTCACAAGCTCCATTTCCCTGCGGGTGATAGGGCGTCGTCCGTGATTGCTGAATCCCATAGACCTGCAGCAACTCAGTCATGAGCTGACCCTGAAAACAGACCTTGGTCTGAATGCACTCTTTGGGGGCAGCCATACACTGGAATGAAATGTTTACAGATCGCCTCTGCTGCGGACTTAGCAGTTTGATCTTTAGTGGGAATGGCCACAGCAAATTTTGTGAAATGATCGGTCATGACCAGGCATGAGTGATGACCGCTGCTGGAGTACCCAATGGACAGATAATCCACCATTAATACTTCCAGCAGGGCAGACGTCACGATTGTCTGAACTGGAGCTCTCTGTTCTGGAGACTTATTCAATTCACAGGGTCGGCACTTAGCACACACCTCTCTCACGACTTCTTCCAAGCCAGGTGTGTACACAAATCGATGCAACCATCTATACGTCTTTTTAGGTCCAAAATGTGCACCCTGCGTATGAGCCTCTCGGGCAATGTCTGGAGCCATTGAGGCTGGGATCACCACCTGCCAACGGTACCCCATCTCTGCCGCTATGTAGATCCAGCGATACTTCTGTTATGGCCAATCAATCCCACTGCCATAGCAGTTTCTGCCCCTCTGCACCCAGCCGAGCTCTCACCCTTCTGTCGGGCCAGGACTTTTGACTCAGCCACTTCTTTACTCGTGATAGCTCGGAGTCTGAATCCTGTAAATCAGCCCACTCATGACGAGTCTTTCCCAGCAAAGTGGCGACCTGTGTCCCCACCCCACTTAACCGTGCCACATCCACAAACACAGGTAATCGTCTCAGGTCAGGAATCTCGGTATCCTCAAGGTCTTCATCCACAACATGCTGGGGAGTACCACAAGTCACTCGTGACAGTGCATCGGCATTGGAGTTCTCTTTACCAGAACGGAACCGAATCCGGTAATTAAACTTGGACATCCGTGCTACCCACCTCTGCTCTAGGGCTCCCAGCCTGAAATTCTCTAGGTGTGCCAGCGGGTTATTGTCAGTCATCACAAAAATCTCAGAGCCAGCAAGGTACTCTGCAAATTTCTGTCATAGCCCACACCAAGGCCAACATCTCCAACTTAAATGAGCTATAATTATCTGGGTTTCGCTCGGTGTCTCGTAGAGACCGACTGGCATATGCAATAACCCATTCACGCCCCTCCTGCTCTTGGGCTAACACAGCTCCCAGGCCATGGAGGCTCCCATCAGTGTACAGAATGAAAGGTCGGTCAAAACGTGCATACGCCAACAAAGGTGCCTGCACAAGGGCATCCCGGATCTGATCGAATGCCTGTTGTTGTCGATCTGTCCATTGGATGGGTTGGTTCTTGGGCCCTCGGGCCGTCCCTCTCAACAGCTCATTCAGTGGCTCAGCCACTTTAGCAAAGTCTTTTACAAATCGGCGATAGTATCCGGCTAGACCGAGAAATGCCTGTACTTCTCTCCGGGTCTTGGGTCTGGGCCACCCTTGAATGGCCTCAATTTTACTCGGTGCCGGTTGCACACCCTCAGCCGACACTACATGCCCCAGGTACTCAATCTGCATCCGGAACAGTTGACATTTTTTTGGCTTGATCTTAAGTCCATTGTCTCTCAGTCGGTGCAACACTTGCCGCAACTTTTTCAGGTGATCATCGAATGAATTTCCGAATACGATTACATCATCCAGATAGATCAACACAGATTCGAAATTGTAGTCACCCAAGCAATACTCCATCAATCGCTGAAATGTTCCTGGGGCATTACCCAGTCCAAAGGGCATCCGATTAAACTCGAACAGACCCATCGGCAAGATGAATGCTGTCTTCTGCCGATCTTGAGCCGCCACGGGCACCTGCCAGTCGCCACTGGCTAAATCAAGCGTAGAGAAATACTTTGCCTTCCCTAGTGCGGACAATGATTCCTCGATTCTTGGTAATGGATAAGAATCACGTACAGTATGTGCATTCAGCTTGCGGTAATCAACACAAAACCGTATGGACCCATCCTTCTTCTGTACCAACACGACTGGTGCGGTCCAAGGACTCTGACTCTGGCGGATCACCCCATTGTCTAGCATTTGCGCTATCATCCGCTTAACCTCTTGATAGAGGTTCGGCGGGATCTGACGATATCTCTCTCGAATCGGAGGGGTATCTCCTGTGGGTATTTCGTGTTCCACTGCCTTTGTGCAACCAAAGTCTTCATCATCCCTGGAGAAAGCAGCCTGATATTCCCACAGTGTATCCTCCAGCCTGCGCGCCTGCTCAAATGTTAACTGGGACTCATCCACCCCCATAATCTCCATGATCTTCCTGCCATTCCACGCAGGTGTGGGGGACTCTTCGGTTGTCGTCTGCATTGACAGGGTCCAAGCATTCCTGCGGTCTGCTCTTAGTGTAAACTGACTTTTGGGAATGACTCTCTCGCCGCACACATATACATCAGCCAGCTTAGTGCCTGCCGCCAGAGTCATCTCATGATCTTGCAGATTCAAGCACCTTATTGGTACACTTCCATATCGTACAACGGCCACTGTTCGGGCTACCATTAGACTATCCGTGTCTTCTGACCGACTGGTCAGATCCAGAATCACCTCCACACCATTCAGTTTTCTGTGTGTCCCTACCGGCATCAATACAAGCTTCTCTTGACCCGGACCGATCACAACAGCAGACCCGCGTGGGACATACACCGCTCCCACTGCTCTTCCTTCTGCCGAACTCTTCTGAAGGCCGCATGAACTGACCACCTTATGTAGGACTCTCTGAGTGACTTTGTGGGGCGTCACCCGCTTCCGATAACGTGGACCATCACGTTCAAACAGAAGGGAATCCAGCTCTCTCAGGATGTTCATTCCCAGAACCACCGGAAGGTTTGGTCTCGCCTGCGTCGTCATGAGCACCACTCCCTTGGTCCCCAACTCCTGGCCACACAGCTGTACCTTCATCCACGCAATGCCCGCCACTGGGATTTCCTCATTATTGGCAGCCTTCAGTTTTAATAAATGTCCCGACTCCGGTTTGACAGTCCCTTCGAAGTGCGCCTTAAAAAACTTCATTGGCATCGTAGTCACCTCCGACCCGGTATCCACCAGACATGCCACCTTCTTGCCTGCAAACTGCACCTCCAAAGTGGGACTGTCCTCAATCAGATCCTCAGAACAGACATTGGGCACTGATTTTCGTTCCTGCCCCGCCGTATGCCCCACTACAGCGAGGGCCTCTCTTTTACTGATGATGAAGCTTCATCTGCCAGCTTCCTCTGGCAGTCTCGCTGCAAATGACCAAATTCCCTGCATCGCCAGCATTTCACCGCTCTTCTTGCCCAACCTCTGGATGGCCAGGGTCTTATAGCAGTCGACATTTCCCTTGAGGTATAGGGTAACCGCCCATGCAATGGAATAGAGGGGTTAGGCGGTGCCGGGTACATCGGAGGTGTTTCCCGAACCTGCATCTGCTGCATCTGCTCTGCCAGGCTTTCTACGGTTTTCTGTAAAGCTGCCAGCTGTGTCTGGATGGGATCTGGCCCCGGCCCTCGTGTATCAGCCACTTGCAGGTTACTCCTCTGCACAACGGGCTTCACTTCTAAGGTCCGTGCTACTGCTTCTTCCTGAATTTCAGCGTATGTAATACCAGAATACTTCAAGCTTTCAGTAACAATTCACTCCTTAGTGTCTCACTTTGGATCCCCTCAATGAACTGATCCCGAAGAATGCTGTCAACCTCGGTCTCAGTACCCACAGTCACAGTTGACTTCCTTTTAACCTCCTGATGCAGCTCCTCCAATGCTATAGCATACTGGATCAGACTTTCTCCGTCTCTCTGGGTCCGAGCAAAAAACTGTACTCGCAGTTGCCCTGCCGCTGCCACGTGATCAAATGCATTTTTCAATATCCGAATGATGTCATCAACTGTTCTTCACTTATCCTCGGATTTTAACAAGACAACTTTGCGGGCATCCCCCTCCCCAAAGCATTCAGCGCGACTTCTGGCTGCAGTCGGGGGCTAACACCGGGCAAGGCAATGGCATTCTTTAACCTGCCTTCCCAATCACTGAGCAGCAGATTGTATCCATCAAACTTGGCCAGATGATTAAGCAGCGCTCCCGTGGCAGAGCAACCCACTAATCGATCTCTACCAGAAACAATGGGGAAAGGGGGGTGAATAACTACAGCAGGAGCGACAGCGCCTTCTGTTCCATCAGTAACATCCATAGCGAGCACCGTATCCTGCCGACTACGCCAAAATGTAACGACCGTTATGCCAGTCGCTGCTCGAGAACAGAATACGGCGCTGCTATGAATGACTCAGGGCACAATATGATATTAAACCAACTTTTCTTTATAACTTATGCAAAAAAATGACAGAATTTCTCTCCCAACACAATATGGGCCACAACAGCCACAACTCACAGAATACAAGTTATACAGCCTGAGAGACCCCAAGTGCCGGCTTCACAGACAAGAATGCGACTACCCCACAACTATACCACTCCCTCCCTTATCTGTAACGGGCCTACACGGGGATATACTGTGCCTGTGACACGTGGTCCTCTCAGGAATACAATCTTACACCCGCCTCCCCCTAATTTACAATAAATCACGGGTACCCGGTTTTTCCCAACATATATATATATATATATATCTCACAGTATATACTCAGTGTATACGCAGTGCACTGTCTTATTATTGAGTGTTCAGAGTGTTTCACAATATATGCTTCAACGGTAAATAACTGAATTTGTTATACAGACGTCCAGCAGCGGATTAAATAGATATTTGAGCCACCAAATCTTCTGATGCAGATCCAGATAAAGTTCACAAATAATTCCAGGAATATCCCACAGCCAGAATCGTGAAGCGCAGGAATCCACACAGTGTCTATTAGTTGTCAGGCAATTCTTAATACAAGAGTGTCCTTAACCCCTTAACGACCGCCGATACGCCTTTTAACGGCGGCCGCTAAGGGTACTTAAACCACAGCGCCGTTAATTAACGGCGCTGTGGAAAAAGTGAATAGCGCCCCCCAGAGTCGGATTTTCTCTGGGGTCTCGGTTGCCGAGGGTAGCCGAGACCCCAGAGAACATGATTCGGGGGGTTTTTACCGACCCCCGAGTTGCGATCGCCGGTAATTAACCGTTTACCGGCGGTCGCAACAAAAAAAAAAAAAACGCGATTTGCCGTTTAATTTCTCTGTCCTCCGATGTGATCGCACATCGGAGGACAGAGAAATGTGGTCCCCGATGGCCCCCAATAGCCCCCCAATACTTACCTACCTCCCCCGGTGCTCCTCGTGTCTCCCCATGGGCGCCGCCATCTTTTTTCCGGGAAAAAATGGCGGGCGCACGCGCAGTGCGCCCGCCGCCCGGCACCCGGATGTTCTTTGGGGTCTCGGCTGCCGGGGGTAGCCGAGACCCCAAAGAACATGATCGGGGTCGATTTGCACCGACCCCTGCTTTGCGATCGCCGGTAATTAACAGTTTACCGGCGACCGCAAAAAAAAAAAAAAGCGATCAGTTATTTCTCTGTCCTCTGATGTGATCGCACATCAGAGGACAGAGAAATAGGGGGATTCGGGGACCCTATCATACTCACCCGGGGTCCCTGGGTCCTCTTCTGTCTTCTCCTGCCAGCCGGCTTTTTCATCATGGCGGGCGCATGCGCAGTGCGCCCGCCATCTGCTGCCATCTGCCGGCCGGCAGGAGAAGACAAGTTGGGGCTAAAATTAGGGTTAGGGTTAGGGTTAGAGTTAGGGTTAGAGTTAGGGTTAGGGTTGGGGCTAAATTTAGGGTTAGGGCTAGGGTTAGGGTTAGGCTACTTTCACACTAGCGTTTTTTGGCTTCCGTCGCAATGCGTCGTTGGAGAAAAAACGCATCCTGCAAAAGTGCTTGCAGGATGCGTTTTTTCTCCATTGGCTTGCATTAGCGACGCATTGCGACGGATTGCCACATGTCGCATCCGTCGTGCGACGGATGCGTCGTGCTTCGGCGGACCGTCGACACAAAAAAAACTACATGTAACTTTTTTGTGCGACATGTCCCACATATTTCAGTGCCACGTGCCACGTATTTAAGTGACACGTGCCACGTATCAAAGTGCCACGTGCCACATATTTCAGTGCCACGTATCAAAGTGCCACGTGCCACGTATCAAAGTGCCACGTGCCACGTATCAAAGTGCCACGTGCCACATATTTCAGTGCCACGTATCAAAGTGCCACGTGCCACGTATCAAAGTGCCACGTGCCACATCTTTCAGTGCCACGTGCCACGTATTTAAGAGACACGTGCCACGTATCAAAGTGCCACGTGCCACATATTTCAGTGCCACGTGCCACGTATTTAAGTGACACGTGCCACGTATTTAAGTGACACGTGCCACGTATCAAAGTGCCACGTATCAAAGTGCCACGTGCCACGTATCAAAGTGCCACGTATCAAAGTGCCACGTTCCACGTATCAAAGTGCCACGTGCCACATCTTTCAGTGCCACGTGCCACGTATTTAAGAGACACGTGCCACGTATCAAAGTGCCACGTGCCACATATTTCAGTGCCACGTGCCACGTATTTAAGTGACACGTGCCACGTATCAAAGTGCCACGTATCACGTATTTCAGTGCCACGTATTTAAGTGACACGTATCACGTATAAGTGCCACGTGTCACGTATTTAATTGCCACATATTTAAGTGCCACGTATCAAGATTTTCCATGGAGAACAGACACATCCAGAGATATGTCTGCTCTCCACGGCTGCAGCAACACACTGACAGGAGCCATAGTTCCTGTCGGTGTGTCACTGCGCATGCGCGAGCGAGTTTACCGGCGGTCATTGACCCCGGCACTCTCGCTTAACGGCAGTGCTGCGTGGGAAAGTTCAACGCAGCTGTACTGCTGTTAACCGAGACGCCGGAGTCATTGAACTCCGGAACAGTACGCGATACACTGCTAGGAGCTTCGCTCCTGGCAGTGTATCGCCGGAGAGCAGCCGATCGGCGTGGGACACTCGTTTTATGGATTCTGCGGACAGGGAGTATGAATTTGGTTTATTATTTTTGGATTTTTTCCTGGAGGATCGAGGGCTTCGCCTACAAGTGTGCTGTTGGTGAGTATATACTCTGTGTTATATGTTGTATGTACTGTGTGTCATGTATGTGTATTGTGTGTAGGTGTTTTGTGTAACTTTACAATTGTGCTAAGTCGCCGGACACAGGGACAACTCTCCCATCCTAATACCGGATGGGAGTAGTAGTCCCATACGGCGACTTAGCACAATGGTGGCACTAGCGTCGCATGGGGACACACACACGCACACACACGCACACACACGCACACACACGCACACACACACACACAGAAGGACTCCATGCTGCTTCACTGGGGGGCGGGGGCTTCCCTCTTCCTGTCCGACGTCACGTCCGGTCCTGGGTGTCAACCCCTCCGTACAAAGACGCCGACACCCAGGACAAAGGCGCTGTGTGTGGAAGGTAATATGGGGCCCTAGGGGGATACGCAGACACGCCGCTGCGTAAAGAATTGACATGTCAATTCTTTTTACGCCGGCGTGTTTGCAGACAAAAGCGCCACGTTTTTTTGCGGTGTGTCTGAACGGCAAAGTGAATTTCTCATTCACTTTGCCGGCAGACGAAAATGACATTGCGCATTTTTGAAAAGCGCCCGCAAAATAGCGCTCAAAAATGCGCTATGTCTGAAAGTAGCCTAAGGCTTCTTTCACACTTGCGTCGGTACGGGGAGGTCGCAATGCGTCGGCCCGATGTACCGACGCACGTTGTGAAAATTGTGCACAACGTGGGCAGCGGATGCAGTTTTTCAACGCATCCGCTGCCCAGTCTATGTCCTGGGGAGGAGGGGGCAGAGTTACGGCCACGCATCCGCGGAAATGGCGGACGCGACGTACAAAAAAAAGGTTACATTGAATTTTTTTGTGACGACGGGGGCTAAAGTTATGGTTAGGGTTGGGGCTAAAGTTAGGGTTGGGGCTAAAGTTAGGGTTAGAGTTGGGATTAGGGTTAGGGTTTGGATTAGGGTTGGGATTAGTGTTACGTTTGGGATTAGGGTTGGGATTAGGGTTAGGGTTGGGATTAGGGTTAGGGGTGTGTTGGATTTAGGGTTTTGATTAGGGTTATGGTTAGGGTTGAGATTAGGGCTGTTTTGGGGTTAGGGTTGTGATTATCGTTAGGGTTGTGATTAGGATTATGGATCGGGTTGAGATTAGGGTTAGGGCTGTGTTGGGGTTAGGGTTGGAGTTAGAATTGGGGGGTTTCCACTGTTTAGGTACATCAGGGGGTCTCCAAACACGACAGCCAATTTTGCGCTAAAAAAGTCAAATGGTACTCCCTCCCTTCTGAGCTCTGCCGTGCGCCCAAACAGTGGTTTACCCCCACATATGGGGCATCAGCGTACTCAGGATAAATTGGACAACAACTTTTGCGGTCCAATTTCTCCTGTTACCCTTGTGAAAATAAAAACTTGGGGGCTAAAAATCTTTTTTGTTGGAAAAAAATATATTTTTTTATTTTCACTACTCTGCATTATAAAGTTCTGTGAAGCACTTGAGCTTTCAAAGTTCTCACCACATATCTAGATAAGTTCCTTAGGGGGTCTAGTTTCCAAAATTTGGTCACTTGTGGGGGTTTCTACTGTTTAGGTACATTAGGGGTCTGCAAACGCAACATAACGCCCGCAGACAATTCTATCAAAGTCTGCATTGCAAAATGGCGCTCCTTCCCTTCCGAGCTCTGCCGTGCGCCCAAACAGTGGTTTACCCCCACATATGGGGTACCAGCATACTCAGGACAAATTGGACAACAACTTTTGGGGTCCAATTTCTCTTGTTACCCTTGTGAAAATAAAAATTTGGGGGCTAAAAAAATCTTTTTTGTGGGAAAAGAAATATTTTTTATTTTCACTACTCTGCATTATAAACTTCTGTGAAGCACTTGGGCATTCAAAGTTCTCACCACATATCTAGATAAGTTCCTTGGGGGGTCTATTTTCCAAAATGGGGTCACTTGTTGGGGGTTTCTACTGTTTAGGTACATTAGGGGTCTGCAAAGGCAACATAATGCCCGCAGACAATTCTATCAAAGTCTGCATTCCAAAATGGCACTCCTTCCCTTCCGAGCTCTGCCATGCGCCCAAACAGTGGTTTACCCCCACATATGGGGTACCAGCATACTCAGGACAAATTGGACAACAACTTTTGGGGTCCAATTTCTCTTGTTACCCTTGTGAAAATAAAAACTTGGGGGCTAAAAAATCTTTATTGTTAAAAAATATATATTTTTTATTTTCACGACTCTGCATTATAAACTTCTGTGATGCACTTGGGCATTCAAAGTTCTCACTACACATCTAGATAAGTTCCATGGGGGGTCTAGTTTTCAAAATGGGGTCACTTTTGGGGGGTTTCTGCTGTTTAGGCACATCAGGGGCTCTCCAAACGCGACATGGCGTCCGATCTCAATTCCAGTCAATTTTGCATTGAAAAGTCAAATGGCGCTCCTTTGCTTCCGAGCTCAGCCATGCGCCCAAACAGTGGTTTACCCCCATATATGGGGTGTCGGCGTACTCAAGACAAATTGTACAACAGCTTCTGGGGTCCATTTTCTCCTGTTACCCTTGGTAAAATAAAAATTTGGAGGCAAAAAGATCATTTTTGTAGAAAAAATGCGATTTTTTTATTTTCACGGCTCTACGTTATAAACTTCTGTGAAGCACCTGGGGGTTTAAAGTGCTCACCACACATCTAGATAAGTTCCTTAAGGGGTCTAGTTTCCAAAATGGTGTCATATGTGGGGGGTCTCTACTGTTTAGGCACATCAGCGGCTCTCCAAACGTGACATGGCGTCCGATCTCAATTCCAGCCAATTCTACATTGAAAAAGTAAAACGACACTCCTTCTCTTCCAAGCTCTGCGGTGCGCCCAAACAGTGGTTTACCCCCATATATGGGGTATCGACGTACTCAGGAGAAATTGCACAACAACTTTTGTGGTCTAATTTCTCCTGTTACCCTTGTGAAAATAAAAATTTGGGGGCAAAAAGATCATTTTTGTAGAAAAAATGAGATTTTTTATTTTCACGGCTCTACGTTATAAACTTCTGTGAAGCACTTGGGGGTTCAAAGTGCTCACCACACATCTAGATAAGTTCCTTGGGGGGTCTAGTTTCCAAAATGGTATCACTTGTGGGGGGTTTCCACTGTTTAGGCACATCAGGGACTCTCCAAACGCGACATGGCATCCGATCTCAATTCCAGCCAATTCTGCATTGAAAAAGTCAAACGGTGCTCCTTCACTTCCAAGCTCTGCGGTGCGCCCAAACAGTGGTTTACCTCCACATATGGGGTATCGACGTACTCAGGAGAAATTGCACAACAACTTTTGTGGTCTAATTTCTCCTGTTACCCTTGTGAAAATAAAAATTTTGGGGCAAAAAGATCATTTTTGTAGAAAAAATGAGATTTTTTATTTTCACGGCTCTACGTTATAAACTTCTGTGAAGCACTTGGGGGTTCAAAGTGCTCACCACACATCTAGATAAGTTCCTTGGGAGGTCTAGTTTCCAAAATGGTATCACTTGTGGGGGGTTTCCACTGTTTAGGCACATCAGGGACTCTCCAAACGCGACATGGCATCCGATCTCAATTCCAGCCAATTCTGCATTGAAAAAGTCAAACGGTGCTCCTTCACTTCCAAGCTCTGCGGTGCGCCCAAACAGTGGTTTACCTCCACATATGGGGTATCGACGTACTCAGGAGAAATTGCACAACAACTGTTGTGGTCTAATTTCTCCTGTTACCCTTGTGAAAATAAGAATTTGTGGGCGAAAAAATCATTTTTGTGAAAACAAATGCGATTTTTTATTTTCACGGCTCTACGTTATAAACTTCTGTGAAGCACTTGGGGGTTCAAAGTGCTCACCACACATCTAGATAAGTTCCTTGGGGGGTCTAGTTTCCAAAATGGTGTCACTTGTGGGGGGTTTCCACTGTTTAGGCACATTAGGGGCTCTCCAAACGCGACATGGCGTCCGATCTCAATTCCAGCCAATTCTGCATTGAAACAGTCAAACGGTGCTCCTTCACTTCCAAGCTCTGCGGTGCGCCCAAACAGTGGTTTACCTCCACATATGGGGTATCGGCGTACTCAGGAAAAATTGCACAACAAAATTTGTGGTTAAATTTCTGTTTTTACACTTGTGAAAATTAAAAAAACTGGTTCTGAAGTAAAATGTTTGCAAAAAAAAGTAAAATGTTAATTTTTTTCTTCCACATTGTTTTAGTTCCTGTGAAGTACGTAAAGGGTTAATAAACTTCTTGAATGTGGTTTTGAGCAGCTTGAGGGGTGCAGTTTTTAGAATGGTGTCACACTTGGTTATTTTCTATCATATAGACCCCTCAAAATCACTTCAAAGGTGATGTGGTCCCTAAAAAAAACATGGTGTAAAAATGAGAAATTGCTGGTCAACTTTTAACCCTTATAACTCCCTAACAAAAAAAAAAATTGTTTCCAAAATTGTGCTGATGTAAAGTAGATATGTGAGAAATGTTATTTATTAACTATTTTTTGTGACATATCTCTCTGATTTAAGGGCATAAAAATACAAAGTTTGAAAATTTCAAAATTTTAAAAATTTTCGCCATATTTCCATTTTTTTCATAAATAATCACAAGTAATATCGAAGAAATGTTACCACTAACTTGAAGTACAACATGTCACGAAAAAACAATCTCAGAATCAGCGGGATCCGATAAAGCGTTCCAGAGTTATAACCTCATAAAGTGACACTGGTCAGAATTGTAAAAATTGGCTCGGTCATTAAGTACCAAATTGGCTCTGTCACTAAGGGGTTAAACAGGCTGTGATTCCTATCTAGCTATCCCTAGCTAACTGCACAGTCGGTGACCGGTCACACTTCTCTGTTTACTCACAAGAATAGCTTTCTTGAAATCACACAGTCCCAAACAGGAATGCCTCAAGCTCTGGATTCCCCACTCTCCATCACCGCGCTGCTTCTTCTCAAACGCCCAGAAACTCTCTCTGAGGTAACTGTCCTGTTTCCAGAATCTTCTTGTCTTTTACTCCTGGGTGACCTCTGGTGGCTGAACAAAATTACTGCAACAACATTGTAATTATCCTGTCTATTACTCAAGGGTGACCTCTGGTGGCTGAACACAGTTACTGTATCAACACTGTTTATGATTTTAAAAAAACCATCACCATTTTACACCGGAAATGGTTTTCACTTCACAGGTGTGCCCTGTCAGGTTTAATAAGTGGGATTTCTTGCCTTATAAATGGGGTTGGGACAATCAGTTGTGTTAAGCAGAAGTCTGGTGGATACACAGCTGATAGTCCTACTGAATAGACTGTTAGAATTTTGTATTATGGCAAGAAAAAAGCAGCTAAGTAAAGAAAAACGAGTGGCCATCATTACTTTAAGAAATGAAGGTCAGTCAGTCCGAAAAATTGGGAAAACTTTGAAAGTGTCCCCAAGTGCAGTGGCAAAATCCATCAAGCGCTACAAAGAAACAGGCTCACATGAGGACCGCCCCAGGAAAAGAAGACCAAGAGTCACCTCTGCTTCTGAGGATAAGTTTATCCGAGTCACCAGCCTCAGAAATCGCAGCTTAACAGCAGCTCAGATTAGAGACCAGGTCAATGCCACACAGAGTTCTAGCAGCAGACACATCTCTACAACAAATGATAAGAGGAGACTTTGTGCAGCAGGCCTTCATGGTAAAATAGCTGCTAGGAAGCCACTGCTAAGGACAGGCAACAAGCAGAAGAGACTTGTCTGGGCTAAAGAACACAAGGAATGGACTTTAGACCAGTGGAAATCTGTGCTTTGGTCTGATGAGTCCAAATTTGAGATCTTTGGTTCCAACCACCGTGTCTTTGTGCGACGCAGAAAAGGTGAACGGATGGACTCTACATGCCTGGTTCCCACCATGAAGCATGGAGGAGGAGGTGTGATGGTGTGGGGGTGCTTTGCTGGTGACACTGTTGGGCATTTATTCAAAATTGAAGGCATACTGAACTAGCATGGCAACGACAGCATCTCGCTGCGGCATGATATTCCATCGGGTTTGTGTTTAGTTGGACCATCATTTATTTTTCAACAGGACAATGACCCCAAACACACCTCCAGGCTGTGTAAGGGCTATTTGACCAAGAAGGAGAGTGATTGGGTGCTACACCAGATGACCTGGCCTCCACAGTCACCAGACCTGAACCTAATCGAGATGGTTTGGGGTGAGCTTGACCGCAGAGTGAAGGCAAAAGGGCCAACGAGTGGTAAGCTTCTCTGGGAACTCCTTCAAGATTGTTGGAAGACCATTTCCGGTGTCTACCTCTTGAAGCTCATCAAGAGAATGCCAAGAATGTGCAAAGCAGTCACCAAAGCAAAAGGTGGCTACTCTGAAGAACCTAGAATATAAGACATAATTTCAGTTGTTTCACACTTTTTTGTTAATGATATAAATCCACATGTGCTAATTCATGGTTTCGATGCCTTCAGTGTGAATGTACAATTTGCATAGTCATGAAAATACAGAAAAATCTTTAAATGAGAAGGTGTGTCCAAACTTTTGGTCTGTACTATATATATATTTACATATTTATTAAAGATTTTTATTTGGTCTTCTTTTAATTCATGAATTTATCCAGTAAGTGATACCTCTTTTACGGTCTTAAAATAAATCTGTCAAGTTGTTTTCTTAAAATTTCTTGTGTACTGAGCTTAGAAAAAAGTTTTTTCACAGCTGACCTCTGTGTCGATATGGACTTTCGTGCTCACGATCAGACGTGGCGAGCGTTAATCAATGATACTGTGCAGGATGATACTGAGGGGTACTCGGTAGGATTTGATAGGAATGTACAAGATGTTATAAATAAATTTAAGGACCTCCTAAGAAAAAGGACACGAATCTGGTGGAATCATGCGTTCTTGGAGAAGTACTTACAAAAGGACCTGATTCCCCGAGGTTTACGAGTGCAGGTCTTCCCTTCCTTCCCCATCGAAGATGAGTCTTTTAAGAATAAGTGGGAAACTCTAACTAACACGTGCTCGAGAGGGTTCCTGGAATTGTTGAAGAACATGAACCAGGAATCTCTGACATCTCTTGAGGTTGAGATAGAGGAGCTACAGGTCACCCTGCGAAGGGATATGACAACTGATGCCCTCAAAAAACTCAACGAGGAGATGGACTCTCTCTCTCAGAAATGGGCTAATGAAATTCAGGCCACCAAAACTAAGAAATTTCAGAGAGATGTAGAAGATAAAAGACTCTCTAGGGTCTATAGATGGCGAAATAATAATGAGAGATCTAGGCCTCAATTTAGAAGTTCGTCATACTCCAGGTCGAGATCGACATCCATCAGATCCAATTTCTCGGGGGACGAGGAGATAACTTCAAAAAATGCTAAACAGAGTGGTGCTTCAGGAGGTACATCTAACTTCAAACGGACAACAAGACAGACGGCTAAATCTAAAACCAACAGTGGGATGTCAGTAGATTCCCAGGGAGGGCTGCAGGTAGTCAATTTATCTTCTCATCAACTTACGGACGTTCAGTTAAAACTTTTATCCAAAGGGCTTTCTTTTTCCCCTACTAACTCATTTCATTTTTTCACAGCTGTAAAGGATCTGCACTTATTCTCCCGGAAATTATTGCTGAAAAAGCTACATTACAAAAAGAATTCATGTGAACCCATGAGCGAGACCGAGAGAGAAACTCTCCAGAACTTGGAGGATCTATTGGATGAACAGGTTGGTCCACATAATAATACTTTTCCTGCTTCATCATTACCCAGATCTACAAGGTTCCCCCCCTTGTCTCTAAGTCCGGCGATCGAGGTTTTCACTAGATGTGTCAGTGAGGACTTCAAAAAACTTTCAACGAGGAGACGCTATGACAATTTGACACATAATGAGCGTCTGGCTCTATCTCAATTACAATCTCTGCCAGACGTAGTCTTTAAGTCAGCAGACAAGGGGGGGAACATTGTGATCTGGCCACAGGACAAATATGAACGTGAGGCTCTCAGGCAACTGAGAGACCCCAAAACCTACTCCAGATTATCCTACAATCCTCTGGTCTCTTTCTCTCTCGGTCTCCAGAGCATTTTAGTCCGGGCTCTTGATAGAAATGTTATTACCAAACAGGTATTAGAGGGTCTGACGGTGAGATATCCAAAAGTTCCGACCTTCTATCTACTTCCCAAGATCCACAAAAATGCCCTCGACCCTCCAGGGCGTCCTATTGTGTCCGGCATTGGGGGGCTTTGTAACCCCATATGCCAATTTATTGACTTTTATCTTAAACCTTTAGTCGAAACATTACCATCTTATGTGCGTGACACAACGGACGCCCTGGCGAGGGTTGACGGCATTTTTGTGGACCATGATACCTTGCTGGTGACCGCCGACGTGGAGAGCCTGTATACCTGCATAGATCATCAACATGGCATCGACGCGGTCCGCCTCTTCCTGGGGGCCTCCGACCGTGACGGCCCTTTGTGTGACTTTATCATCGAGCTGCTGCACTATGTCCTTACCCATAATTTTTCGTCTATAAAGACCAATATTATCTACAGAAGCGCGGCACAGCCATGGGCGCGGCCTGTGCGCCCTCGTACGCAAATCTCTTCCTGGGTGCCTGGGAGAGATTTATTTTTGGTGACGAGGGCCCACAGGCCGCCTCCCATGTGCTGTGCTGGCATAGATATATAGATGATGTCTTTTTTCTTTGGGACGGGACGGTGCAGCAGCTTGGGGAATTCATGGAGACGCTGAATCGGAATTCTCTTAATATATTTCTGACCTATAATTATGATGTCAAAAAGGTGAACTTTTTAGATGTCAGTTTTGAAGTGGATGTAAATAGGTCCATCCAAACTGATGTATACCGTAAACCGACATCTGTGAATTCTTTGATTCATGCGTCTTCTGCTCACATTCCTTCTACCATTAGGGCTGTCCCGGTCGGACAGTTCCTCCGGATGAGGCGGATCTGTTCGTCGGATGCAAAATTTGAGGCTCAGGCCTCTGATCTTAAATCCAGATTTGCAGCACGTGGTTATTCAAACCGGTGCATCAAACATGGATACCGCAGGGCGCGGGCTACTCCACGCGGCGGTCTTCTAAAAAGCACCAGAGCCCGGACTGATACCACCTATAATGGACCTACTCGGTTCATATCAACATTTAACCATGAATGGGAGGACATGCGGCAGATCCTTTCTAAACATTGGTCAATTTTGAGAACCGAGCCCTCCCTGGGAACATCCATGGGTAATTATCCCCTCATGACTGCAAGAAGGTCTAAGAATTTGA